>NW_017728931.1:69740264-69760683 GCF_001723895.1 Crocodylus porosus | reverse complement strand
GCCAATCAGGCTGCTTGGCTGAGAGAAATTTCTAGAGGTATTACCTGATTCCAATTGCACACTGGGCATGCTCTGCAATAAGGTCTGTGTAGCAACTGAACCTGCACAGGGTTGAAAGTGGGTCAGGTCTGATTGACAGCTCCTGAGGTCACCCAGGGGGCACATACTGGGTCTGTTTCTATGGCACATGCTCATATCAGCTAGTTTAACTCCTGTATTGTCAGCATACATACAAAGTTTTCCATGACAATCCTCCATTTCTATTATTGTAGTATCTGGCAACTTCAATCAAGAATCAAAGTCCCATATGCTATCTACCATATTATAAGTTCATGATTTATTATCCTTGTTGGAATACCCTCCCCGTGAAGGGTCCCAGCGGTCATGGTGGAACAGGGTGGCAATTGGAAAGCCGACGAACAGGTTGGGATTAGCAGCGGTGGAATCTGAGTGGCACACAAGCGTATGGTTCCAAACAAGGTAGTTTATTTTAACTTACACTTTAATGGTGTAGGTGCAGGTAGCTTCTTCAGTTACAGTATAACACAAAACAACAGAGGGGTCTGTTGGCCCACGGGGTTCCGGAGTGAGCCCTTGCGTTCTACCCTGCGAGGGTTAGGGGCGGCTGCCCACTCCTTAAGTCCCAGGGATGGTCAACAGCTCATTAAAAGGGAAACGAACAAACGAAACTGTAACGCGTCGTGGTGCCAGTTCTAAGCGGCCGAAAGGATGATCCAAGAGTGGTGAGTGAAGCCGAGGTCAGATGGCAGGTAAGTCATGGTCGTGGTAGATGGGTTAGCGCAGAACCGAGGTTGAGGTTGAGAGCCAAAAAGTCCAAGAATCTGGAAAGACTGATGCCGTACAAACGAAACTCAATCAGAGATGCAGCGAGAATCTCCGCTGGAAGAGATCGATAGGCTGCGAAGCCTAACTGAGGGACGGTCCCTGGAGCCCCAGCCTCTGTCCTCAGCTGAACCGATCTCCTCTTCGAGGGAGGGGCCCTCAGACTTTTATAGCAGCCCTATAGCCAATCAGGCTGCTTGGCTGAGAGAAATTTCTAGAGGTATTACCTGATTCCAATTGCACACTGGGCATGCTCTGCAATAAGGTCTGTGTAGCAACTGAACCTGCACAGGGTTGAAAGTGGGTCAGGTCTGATTGACAGCTCCTGAGGTCACCCAGGGGGCACATACTGGGTCTGTTTCTATGGCACATGCTCATATCAGCTAGTTTAACTCCTGTATTGTCAGCATACATACAAAGTTTTCCATGACAATCCTCCATTTCTATTATTGTAGTATCTGGCAACTTCAATCAAGAATCAAAGTCCCATATGCTATCTACCATATTATAAGTTCACAAAGAAGACATTGATGTCCAGAAATCTTATTTTGACCTGAGTCATTTTCCATTACTATAGTTATCCTCAACTGTCATGAATGAAGCTAACAGACTACTGTCTTGATATCAACTACTATAAAGACCTTGGGGAGAACCTCTATACCAGTATTTATTCTGGAACTGGAAAATATCAGACTCTTTCCATTAATGGATTAATGGGATTAATGGAAGCAGCTTCAGGAAAAATTGCTTCCATTAATCCCAGACTCCCCTATCCCGGGCACATTTTATATGCTCCCAAAGATTCACAAACAAGGTAACACTGGCAGTCCCATCATATCCAACTGCAGTGCCCTTATGGAAGATCTATCATAATTTATAGAAACTATCCTAAAAACATTTGTTACTTAGAGCAAGTTTTCTATAAAACATGATAGACTTCCTCAACAAGACTAGAACATCAATCACCTTTCTGAGAAGGTTATATTTGCAACCATGGATGTCACCAGCTTAAACATTAACATCCCATACCAGGAAGGCACAGCTGCCTGTCTGAATTCATAACAATGTAACTTTCAAGAGTTGACACCTCCTCCAAACCATGGGCACATTTCTGGGGACAAAGATGGCCCCCCAATATGCCAGCTTCTTCATGAGCCACATGTGGATGGAATTTTTAGAAAAATGGACCATCAAACCTGCACTATACGCATGCTACATAAAGCATATTTGCATCATCTGGACAGAACACCTTGACTTGCTTATAGACTTCCACCACAGATTTGACAACCATTTTCCCTTCTTTAGAATACTTCTACATTAATATAAACTTTATAGATCCCAAGATGCACATCTGGGATGGCATCCAACAAACCTTTGTACGCAAAAATAAATAAATAAATACATCAAATGCGTATCATACTTACATCCAGAAAACCAGAAATCAATGCAAATACAACAAAAAAGATAGGTCCTCAGATACTACTGCATTTGCTCTGAGAAGAATACTTTTATACAACAGGGACACTACAGCAGAGAAATAGACAGCATCTTTGAAATAGCCACCCAACTACTCCATGGTAACTTGCTATGATAATAAAAAAGCCTCCCCTCCCCTCCCCTCCCCTAACCATTTCTGTCTGTTGCTCTGTGCTAGACTATCCAATCTGTTCCAGTCCTCCCCTCCCCTGCTTTCCCACCACACGCCTTTGGTAATCATTTACCACCCTATACTTGCACTAATAAGCAGAATAATTAAACAAAGCCTGCTAGTGAAGTTGCAAACACTCTGAAGGAGAGGGCTAGGCTCTGGAATGACCTAGATAGACTGAAAAAAAAGATTGATAGATACAATCAATCAAATGAAATTCAGCAAAGACAAGTGCAAGGTCTTGCACTTGGAATGGAATAATTGCATGCACAAATACAGACTGGGGAATGACTGTCTAGGCTGCAGTACTATAGCAAAGGACTGGGGAGTAGACTGCAAGCTGATTACAAGCCAACAGCGCACTCCTGTTGCAAACAGGGCCATAATATACTAGATTGTATTAACAGGAATGTTACTTGTATATGATTGCAAATGGAAGCGATTCTTCTGCTCTCTTCAGCATTCCTAAAGCCTCACCTGGATTTCTGTGTTCAGTGTTGGTCCCCACATTTCAAGAAAGATTTGAACAGATTAGAGAGTCCAGCACACTAAATAACCTCATGGAAATATATGGGTGAAACTAAACTAAAACTACATGCTATAATGAAAAAGATTAAGGACAGATGCACAAAAATGTGCAGAAGAACATTTTTTACAGAACAATCACTCACTTTCTGATTTCACTGTTCTTGTGCTTAGGGGAAATTTGTAACATACCTTCAGAAGTCAAGCTTGGGAACAAAAGTTTATGAATTGGCTGGACACTCAGAACCAAAGACTGAACATGGAAATTGATTTTATGGCTTGTTACACTTGATCTGATTCCTGTTAATCTCTCTTTACAGGTGTTGTTGGTCACCTCCCCTTTATAATGGTCTTGATTTTCCACTGAGCTATCCTTTCTTCTGCATTACTCTTATTCTTTTAGCTAATCCTCAGAATATCTTTTCTCTAATTTCGCATCCCTGCAGACTGTTTTTTAGCTGTAGTTTAGATTGTTTTTTTTTCCCCTCAGACCTAAAGAATTCACTGTATGCAAAAGCTCATTTAAGTCTATTCCAATTAGGCAGTTGATCCAATAAGAGATATCCACAGAAATTCTTGCCTGTCACATTTTTCTTGGATGATTATGACTACAATATCACTCAAACATTACACTGAACTTCATTGGACCATCATGCTAGCTAGTCAAATAAGGCCAAAAGGATAATGCTTTCAATGAACAGTTCTGAAATGTCCATGTTATTTCTGGTTCACAGGATTTAAAATGGGACACTTTTGGGAAAAAATGACATTTTCAAAAATGTGACATTTTACATGCTTGTAGATTTCTATATTTTCCCTTTATTTTTTTGGCAATGAGAGCAAAACCCCCTAATTCTAAGTCTTCCTTCTTTCTGTCCTCCCCGTGACTTTTCAGAACTTGGGCAAATTTTGAAAAGTTTATAGGTAGTAGAGTTACAGGGATTGATTTTTCTTTTTGCCAACATTTTCGAAGAGGAAGAAATGTTAAAAGTTAAAGAGTGGCAAAAGGAAAAATAAAACTCTCCAACTCCCCAATTTATAACTTTTCAGATCTTGGAATAGTTTGGAAAACCTGTGAGGTTTTGTTCCTGTGAGAATTCATTCTATGGGTTTTAACTAGCCCCCCAAAATCTGTTTCCTGACAGATTTCCAGACAACTTTGCCCCTTTACTTGAAGGGGCTTAGTTTACTGTGCTTGTCAACCACAGTCAAAAACTCTCCTCCTGGACTTTTAAGTTGTATTTCAGAAGTTCTCAGCCCAGGCCTAAAAGATAAAGACTGAGAACTTGACCCTGACTTAATATTGGAAACCAATGGAGTGAGCAGTAGACAGGTTTCATGGGCTTGTGGTATTCCATATTGCTGAAGAGAGAAATCATTTTAGGATCTATTGTGTCTGTTAACTGGATGTTTATTAAAGACATGCAAAAAAAAAGAAAATTGATGTGTAAGAAGAAAGTAATCCTATGCTTAGAAAAATTTCAGTTGTAATTTCAGTGTGAAAGTGATTTAGACAGTAGCTCTACATGGCTTAATGCAATAGGAAGTTAACCAAGCTAATTCAGGTCTTAGAAACAGAATTGCTATGTTGGGTAGTGCTCTAACCAGGCTAACTAGTCCCACTGAGAAGCAGGGTATATTAGGCTGGGTGAAGTGCCATGATAACATTGCTATTGTTCTTCCAGGATCTGTGGTGCCTTGGATATTTGAACAACACTACATTGTGCTATGCACACATATTCTGGATGGTTATTTGCATAACCTCAAAGAGACTTTCAAAGGCCTCTGTCCTTTCTGAGGAATAGTGTTCCTAGGATATTTGGGATATTATTTTACTCTCATTTAAAAGCAATATACCAGCTAGTTTAAACAAACTCATATGGACTTTCCAAAACCTCCACAAATTTCCATTGCTAAGGGTGAACGTTCTGTAAGTTCTGAAATGTGTGCTATCCCTTTCTCTCCCTCCTAGTCCCATTTATCATTTTGCAAGCTTCTCCACTTTTGGGCTCCAGCCAGAACTAGAATTGGACTGAGATTTTCCTGCCAAATTTTGCTGACTCTGGAGGTTTGTATAAGCTTCAGATAAATATCCATATTTTAGGGGTTTAGCCAAACTAAGCTTTACTTCCAAGCTTACTCTATCACTAGCTATCATTCTGATTCATAGTAAGGTGCTGTCTTAAAATGACTGCATGAGAAGGATGAAGATATATATAGATAATGTTATTTTGTTAAACAAAATAGCATCGGTTCACAGAAAGGTGCTGGATATTTTTCTTTGGCTTTCACCACAGTGTCTTGACTTAAATCAAGCTTTCTGTAACCACTTGTGAATCTCTGTGAATCGTGCTGATAGAAACAAAATTACATGCTTTTCTCTTCCACAGTAGTGTCTATGGCTCTGATTCTCTGGTCTGACAGAACTGGGGTTGGCAATAGACAAGGAAATGAGGGGGAAAGTTGATTTCAGCTTAATTTACAGAAGTTTGAAGGCAGAGTTTCTCTACAGGGGTGATGTAGTGCTGGTAATTACCTAGCACTGAAGGAATCCTGTAGCTGTCCAGTTAAAGCTGTGTTATGGTCCCTTTGCACCTTGTCAGGTCTAGGCCAAGGAACTGAGATAAACATTTTTATATTTTGAGTATTTTGACCTCACTCTTGCAAAAGTACAGTAACCACAGCTCAGTTAGATTTTAGGCCTTTCCCAGTATCAGGATACTTCCTTCCTGAAGGTACATAACAAGCTATTATCCCCATGTCTGGATACCACTGGATCTTCCTTCCCATTGTTGCAAGCTTCAAACATAAAATTTTTTGATAGGCCTTTAAGATAACAGAATTAATGTTGAGCTTTTTCTCTCATACAAATGAACAGAGAGTTTGGGTTGATCCCCAGACATTTTTGGAAGATAGAGTCCTCTATATATAAGCTGTATACTTCCAGACTAGATCATAGTTTCCCTCTATGCTCCTTGAAAGAATAGCTTCTATTAGAAACACACAGTCACTGCATTCTCTGCTGTCCATTTAATTGGAGGGAGATTTAGGTTAATTATGGTTCTTTCAGGCAATATTAACTTACCCATAAGACTCACCTAGCTGAAGAAAGTTGGTTCGATAGGAGCTGCTTTAGTCCAAGTCTGCTGCTTGCCCAATTGTGCAACATGAATCCTGGAGAACACTTATAGGAAGAGATAGAATTGTAGTGCATGGGATGGGAAGCATAACCTTGAAAAGCCTACCCATTTCCTTTCTTTTCCTGACTATATGCACTGAGTTATTGCTGCCTTTTTCTCCAGAGGTAGAGATGATGACAGAGCTTAACAAATAATTACAGTTTATCAAACATAACAGAAAAGAATCTCTTTTTTAACATACCTCTAAATCTGTCATTTTCATGCTGCTCTTAGTTTCACCCTTCAGAGGGCTATTGGGTTCAGGCCAAGAATGGGAGAAAACGGTTCAAGTTGAAAAAAATATGTGAAATGACTACAAGATGGACCATTCTGTTTTGCACTAACTTTTTGAGAAATATCATTGAATTTGTTTTGAAAAATGAATGTCAAAAGCTGGAAGCCCAATTCATAAATCTTAAACATTTCAGTGAACACATCCCAACTGCCAGCACCAAATCTTTTTGAGACCTTCTTATAAATCAAAAAAGTAAAACAAAATAATAGAAAAGATTTTTACTGACTAAACTGGCCAGTTGTATTTCTTTCCTTTTTAGGGCCAAATTCAGTCCACTAGTAGGAAGGCTGTGATTAATGGATTTCTGACAGGCTTGCTGTATGCTTATATATGGCTAATTCAGCCAGCTGACTTTTCATAGATCACAGAACTACTACAAAGATCTACTGAGTTCCATCCTTGTTCTCTCTACTTCCAATATGGTCCCTATGCACTGAGATGGGTTCCTCTTGTATTTGAACCTTTGTGCTAGCTTCTGGAAGCCTACCATCACCCATTTAAGGAAGCATATCAGTCCTCTTTCTGTCAGGCCTGTATGTCAATGCAAGATGAGGTAGGGAGCTTCATTCATTCCTAAAATGACAGAAATAATGCAATGCATACATTGTATTAACTACTCTTAATATTGTTTCACCTATTAATATTAATATTTATCTGATGTGACTGAATAAAACCTTTTTAGCACCAGAGTCTTGTTAAATAGCAGTCAGATTTAAGAAACAACTAAATTTAGAAATATTATACCTGTATACTAAGATAGAATAGGGAGAGTAAAGACTTCAATCAGTTGCACTGATTAAAGCTGTATGCTGCTCTCAGGTAAAGCAAAGGAAGTGCTACCTCCAGAAAACCACTTATGTCTGCCTGGACTTTGCAGTTATTTATTTAGCACATGCAGTTTCAACATATTGTTTCAACCGTCTTAGGGTGATGTCATCATCAGTGTGAAGAGCTTGAAGGCCACCACGTAGTATTGTAAGTGGATATTAGTCAACAATGTGGGACATGGTTTGAATTTCTCCAGAATGGCATTTGTTGTCATTGCAAAATGCATTGCATTGCATTGTAAAGGGCATTGATTTGAGGCACGGTGACCCTGTACAGTTAAAAAAAATGGTTGAGAAGTGCCCAATAACGGTGTGTAAAGTGGGCCATATTCAATTTGGATTTGGCCCAATTCAGGGGACAGTGATTTGATTCAGTGATTCAGATCACTGTCCCAATTCATTTCAGCCAAATCTGAAGATTTGATGCCATTTCAAAGAATCAGCTATTCGGCCGTCGACACAGCTTAAATTTTTTTTTTTACATACCTTGAGATACCAGGTATGGCTTGTGACTGCTGAGATCATGGGGTGGAGGGAATATCCCACAGGAGTGCAGGGGGGGTGGGCCTGCATACTTAGTGGTGGACTTGGAAGTGGACCAGAAGTACTTCCGGTCCACCTCCAGGACCACTGCTGAGCACCTGGGGGACCTCCCCCATGCTCATTTGGCTTGGTGATCAGATGCGGGTGGACCCCAGGTGCCCCCCCAGATCCAGACGGTACCAGCTGCTGAGCGGGGGGGGGGGGGGGGTCCCCCTGTATACTCTGTGGTAGACCTGAAAGTGGACCAGAACTGCTTCTGGTCCATTTCCAGGTCCACTGCTGAGTACACTGGGCACTCCCCTGCACTCCTGTGGGACACTCCATCCGCCCCACCATCTCAGTGTTTATGAGCTGCATGGTACCTTGAGGTATGTAGAAAAAACATTTAAAATGCTGTGTCTATGTCCGAATCATAGAGTCTCTCTCTAAATTGATTTGGAGGGTTCTGATTTGATATGGAGAGATGAAAGAGTCTCCTGATTCAATTCGGATTCAGAGATTTGGCTGCTGAATTGGGCCGAATCTCTGCAAAATCGAATTAGTGACTGAAGCTTCACATAGCCCTAGTGCCCAATAATGGCATCGCCAGTTAAATCCTAGTTGACTGACTGCAGGGTTAGAGATTTACAGTGTAATGGAAGCAAAACTGGAGTTGCACAATGGTGGTGGGTTGTCTAGTACAAATCACTTTAGGCTCAAAAACTTTAAATGGTTGAAGTCAGTTCTAAGAATTTTTTATATACAAACTGAGGATCTAGAGTGGAGAATAAAATGATGAAGAAGAAGAATTAAAACCCAATTCCAGTTACCCTTAGGGTACACACAGGGGTTGTATTTATCCTGGGACCAGTTGTCCTTGGTTTTCTCCTTGGAGAGAAATCACAGGATTGGTGTTTATACATATCACCCTTCCTATTAGGATTTAGTGAGTGGGTGAACGTACTGGCACAATCCTGGAGCAACCTTTCAGATACACTTTGTAATGTGCCTGGGCAAACTGTAGCAATTCTTATCCTGCAAAACTTTGTCCTTTGTCCTGGGGCAATGGAAATATACCTCTGAATGGTTGCACTTCATCATGGAAGAAAATGGTTTCTTCTGCCAAATAATACCATTGAGGCAGTGGAACAAGACATGCTACTCATATTAGTGCTGAGTAAAAATGTATTTAATGTGAGAAGGAATGGCGAAATCAGACCTTGCTTGTAGAGAAAGACAATCAATGAGTAAGAAGAAACCAGGGAAGGCAGAGTGAAGGAGAGCATGGAAGAAAGAAGAGAAGTGAGGAGAAGGAGGGAAAAAGGAAAAAATGGACCCCAAAGTGTGTTACTTTACTCTTTTTCCCCACAATTCCGTTTTGTGGTTAGCTCTTGCTCTCTCCCTTTTTCTTATTTCTCTTGTCTCCCATTCCTACACTTTTTTCTTTCTTGGTTATGTATATGAAGTAGGAATATCAGGTAGTATAATTAAAACAAAAATAAGTTCAAGAACCAATCTTTGTGAAACTCAATCCAGGACATCAGAGAAATCAAGTACAAAGGGATATGATCTCTCCATATTTTTGTTTATTAAATGTTGGCAAGCAAGGAGCAATTTTGAAGCAAGTGGAATATTTCAGCAAACAAAGATCAGAAGGAGAGATAGAAATGAGGATACAGAATTATATATTGCTTAACTTTCAATACACACTACTGAATTATAGCCTTTAGGATTAAAACCCTTCATAGTAAACACATCATGATAGGTTGCTAGTAACATCTTTGAAACTATCCTGTTAGACATTTCCCGAGTTCTTGGCAAGAGTCCCCTGCAGGGATACCATGGAGAGAAAAGATATAATGAAGGCTGCGGTGTAATCATATACAACTGTATCTGTAATGTCATTACATTTCTAAAATGTAGCATAGTTGCATTTTTCTGTTTGTTCTATTATTTTGAATGGTTAGAAAAAGCACATCTCTGAATGTGTTTCCTGCCTTAAAAATGATCAGTGACTTTTTACAGCTGTGGCAATGCTAGCTGCAAGCTTTCAGTTGTTAGACTGTCAAACACCAGAATTAGTATGATTTAGTACAGCATTGAGTCACTTGCAAAATCCTTTGACTACACCCTGTGATTTTACTATACGAAGGTGTAACTGAAATATCCTGGGCCAGAGTCAGTATACTTTAAGCTTAATCCCCTTGAAGCTTGGCATCCTAAAATTCACAGAGAAAAAAAAACTTTTCAGCAGGGTGAAGCTGTTAAAAACTCCTCAGCCTGGTCTGAAATTTTGACCTACTGGCATGTTTGAGTGCTTTCACCCTAAAAGTCAGTTAGATTACTCAGGCAAGAGTGAGCAGGGCCTGTGTTATTCTAGTGCATCCCATTTGTCTGGTTGGGATGCTAGCAAAGATGTTCCAGTCTGAAGGAAATCCCCTTGAAGTAAATCCCCTCTCTGGGCCCAAGGAATGTTATCAGGTATTATCCATTACTCAGAATCACATGAAAACAATGCCTGTTTTTTCAAAAATTTTACTTAAACCATACAGAAGAAGATAAAGATACTGATGTAAGAATTATATTTTTTCCGGCTATTGATTAATTGAAAAGAGATGTAGGCAACATAGGTGACTGGTAGGGGGTGCATGGGGGTGAACGTCCCCCCCCCCCGATGAGGCCAGTGCCCCCCCGACAGCTGACACCGATGCTGTCGGCAGGTCTGGTGCCCCCACTAACAGAACCACCACTGTCAGTGGCTTCTGCGGGTGCCCCCCCACCATATTCAAGAGGCACCAGTCACTCATGGTAGGCAAAGAGGCAATAACATGTGTACACTTTTTCTGTTAAAGTAGGAAGGGGGCTTTGCCAGAGACTTAACTTTGTGGGATAGGAAAGGAAATGCATGATTTTAGTCTCTCAGCTGCACAGATAAGTGGAAACTTTTAAGTAAAACAAATAAAATTAAACCATTTCATTCCATTCTCGATACCACATTAAAGTACAGTAACTTCAAATAATAGGTTCATAAAAAAACATTGGCTGTCTCTCTTGCAGTTTAAACATCTTATTACAGTGAGGCTATGAATCTATAGGCAGTGGAAGTTCCCTTTATGGAGATGTCTTTCTGCTAAAATGGTTATGAACAGATCAATACATTGTTGTGAATGATCTCTTTTAGAACCTGGGCAAATGTAATATAGTAGATTTGACAGAAATGAAGCTAAGTAGTGCTTTATAGCTTTCAACAATTCTGCAGCTCATTCAATGAGGTGAAACCTGTAACAGACCTGTTGATTACTGAGAACAATAACCAATAAAATAAAAAAGTGAATGAGAGCAGGATTTAGATCTTCAGTTGTTTTTTGTACTAGGTGCAAAGAAAAGATGTGCTAGAAACATGCAGTGCTTGGTTATATGGTACACCTACATACAGTGAGAGAGACCATCTTTTCAGCATCGGTGTGGCAAAATGATAGTGTATATGAGTTCATATTTGCTCCATCCTTGACTTGGGGTATTTGCTGCTTGCCATTTGTCTTAAAGGTGATTGAACAAATCTAATATATTGTGGGATGTCTCTGAATAAAAATAAAATAAAATAAAAATTCAATACTTCATCTTGTGAAGTGCTAAATGCACCTGGGATATAAGGGGTCAAGAATCAAATCCCTATGGCAATGCTATTATTTTTACATAGTGAAATAGCTCCAACGAGAGAGAGTAGGGGGCAAAAGAATCATTTATTTGTCCCAAGGTATTAAACAGTGGTTTGTGGTATGGGAAGCTCAGGTACAAGTTCCTGCTCTAAATTAGGCGATTTAAATTTCTCAGATGAGTGCCATGGAGTGTGAAAAGCATTTATACATCTTGTCTGCAACTAGCTATCACCTTATCCATGATCTCCTCATGCCTATGGGCAAGGTCCTGCTGGTAGAAGAGGAAGGCTAACACCTAGTTTGACATTTGTGTTTAAAGGATCTCCAGAGCTCTTGTTGGGCTAGCTGCAAGAAATTAACTGAATGTGGAGCATCAGCACGTAAACAGATTTACCTTTTCTGACCACTGGAAATCTTATTTCCTACAGGGGTAGATGGCAGGAGAGCAGTGATTTTGAAGATGTCAGTGTACCAAAATATTTTTCTTAGATAACCGCATACCTCTGAGGATTTGGGCTCTGGTGACTACAGATGGAAGCTTCAGGGATCACCGAAGAAATCAATAAATGTAATAATAGCTTTTTACATTCATAGAATTGTATATATAGAAGAAAACAAGAAGGCCCCATATTTCTGTTTCAGATGCTTTCTAGCTCTCATCTTTAGATCGTGGTCGTACTTTATGGTTTCAGGGCTGGGCCCTACAGTACAGCCTTTTAATTTTTTTTAAGGGATTGGTCTTGTCTAACAAGCCTAGTATTAAGTTCATTATACCATATGTGTGAAAGTAATAAGGATATGTTTAAAAACAAAATAGTTCCCAGTTCTGCAGCCCTCTGCACATCTTGCATACAATAAGTATAAACAAATTTGACAGAATAGTGTAACACAACCCAACAAACAATTTATCATAAGTAGTTGCCTACATTTCTCCACCTGCCAAGGTACAGACATAGCCTATACCATATGACAAAGATGCAAAACACAACAAAGCTAAACTGCCTGGGGCTTAGTTCCTAAGGCATAACTAACTCTGTCTGCTGTCTAAGATTTATGATTCTTTATTTCCAATGTAAATGATTTTCAACATTAAGAAGACAAGGATGCCAAATTGATACAAAATCTTAGTGACCGGACTAGGGAGCAGAAATGAGCAGACGTGGAAGACACCTGAAGCGTAAGTATATAGCCAAAATATGTAAATGTCTGCAGTCTACATCTTCAATGACAATGAACAAAGGACACCGAAAAACAAATAATCAAACACTATAACTAATGGTCATACAGATACATTTTGCATAGTCTAAACTGTGTGAAGAAGATGTGGGTAGTTAGTTCTTGTCAAATCCCATTGCTTCAGGGGATGCCTGCCTGAATAAAATCTGAATGAAAACAAGGAAAAAGGTCAGATTTTGGTTTATGATGATGTTTCACTTCAATTTATTCCAACATTTTGTACACTCAAATTTCCAGTGATTGAAGAACATATGTAGATAATCATGTATTATATGTTCCTTCCAGGCTGACGTCTTCATAGTCAAGCAGCCATAAGATAATGTAACAGCCCAGCAATTTATTTATATAAAACTATAGTAAAATCAGTGGTTTACTATGTTTCTAATGAGTTATCAATATACTATGTGTTCTGCCATGCTTTGAGAGAAAACGTAACTCTGACCAAATGTTATAAAATAAAGAAAGGTATGGTTATTTAGGCTTGAATTGTACTGATTTTGGAGGAATGTTTTGGATTATATACAAAATTAATATTCTTTTTTCCCTCTGTTTTACTGTGCTAATGAAGTCTGGGACATGTTCCCTTTATGATCTACAAGCAGTAAAATGCTTTGTCAGCATTTATATTGTGTTGGGTTTTTTGTCAACAAGTATAGGCTTGTTCTCTGTGAAGATCTTGTTAAAAGGCATAATTTTAAAAAAGATTAAAAGTCTAGTAATCATCCAGTGGTGATCTTTTCAGTTTTACTGAGTGTTTGCTACATAAATGTTCTTCTTTATTTTAGCAACCAAGCAACTGAAGTTTCTATCTAATAAGGTATGTGCACAGAACTGTGGTAATGATTTTTCACCAATTCATTGCTGGACATTTTGATTGAAAGCACAAAACTAATGCCATTGGATAAACATAATACTCGCATTGTGTTAAAGAAGTTATCCCTAATCTTTCAAGCTGCTTTGCATAAGTGGACCTTGTGTTTTTGAATAAGGGATCCATCCAACTTCAGCATGTTATGGGGATAGGACTCTCATTTACCTGATGATAGTGTTGTAGTGTTGTGGGATTTCTGGGGTGTTTTGACAGTGTGGATTATGAGCTGTACACATTGCGTCAAAATCATCTATAAAGTATGTAGTCATTTTTCAATGCATATAAAAGCACAGGAAATTTAAACAAGAAAATATTTTTATATTATTTGAAGAATACTGAATTTAATGTAAACTATTCATATGAGTCAAACTATTAATACCCATTTATTATAACTGAATGTGCACATATATATGTGTGTGTGTGTGTTCACTCAGTGATTGTATATATGTTTATAGGAGTATATTTATTATATATATATATGTATGCACATTCAATGTTATTAAATGATATATTTAAGTGACATAAATTATATATGTATATACATGTATATATGAGTATGTATGTGTCCATGTATATATATGCTGTTTCATCTGTTCATAGAACTTTACAGTTATTAAATGCATCCTATTTAGCATCCTCCCAAGACAGTAAGGAAAAATAGGTCTTAAGGGATACGCATAACAACAGAAATATTCCAAGAATGTCACTGATTGGGAACCAGTTCACAATTCAGAGGTGTCCACCCACACAATGGCAAGGATTCTAAGTAGAATGGCCACCATTTGGGCATTGCAGTCCTGTCAAACCATCACCAGAGGGTTGAAGTAGGTACCCAGTCCAGCATGCCTCCTACTTTCAATTTCTCCAGAAATTCAGTAGTGGGGGCAGAAGCCCTTCATTGGCTGAACCCCCAATAGAGAGTGAGGGGTTGTTGCCTGGACCGCTGCTTCTGTGTTTCTCGGGGACTGGGTATTTTGGAGGCCGCCCATAGTCTCTTCTCTGCCTCAGGCTGCATTTTTTAAAAAGAATTTGCCTAGAAAGCCACTTAATTTCTGTTCACACCCTTTCTCACTCCAGCACTGTGAGATTGGTAGGTGGGTGGTTGGGTGGGTGACCCTCATTAGTTACAGGTAAGGGAAACATTGCACAATGGTCACTTAATACTACAGAATGGCTGTTAATTCCCTGATTAGTCAAGGTGAATTGGTCCATGAGTGGTTCCTCTTAAGGATATTCTGCCCACGCAGCTGAGCCCTGAGTAGCACCAGAGTAGCCAACTGTCAGGTGGGGTGGAAGAAGGAGGAAAGGAGCTGTGCAGTAAGGAATGCCTGGAAGCTCAGCCAGATGTTAGCCACAGATCTTTACACATGCCCTGGTGGGTAGGCAAGGTGCTTTAGAGTGGCTTTGAGAGCTGCTTTAATTGAAGTGTCCACAAGTGTCCACAATGGTGAGGACGCACTTTAACTAAAGTTGTTTGATGAACTTTAATTAAAGCACCCCCACAGCTGTTTTGAAGCATGGGGACTCTGAACACATGAGATATGGAGGCTGCTGGAGCACGCTAATTAGGCTGCTCCAGCAAACTTGATTAATCAAGTCTACTCTGATGTGCTGTAATTGCGGCATGCCGGAGCAGCGGCTCTGCATCTCTACAGGCATCCAGAAAGCTTGGTGTCTGCACATAACACTTAACCAGTTCATGAAGAACTGGTTCAAAATAAAACCTGATTACTTTTAAAATATTCCAGAAAGTTCAAAACTGTTTGAAACTGGCTTGTATGTCTTGCCATTTACATCCTGTTTTAAATGATCTATTATGTGCATCCTCACCATAGTTCTGTGCCTAAGCTGCCTTGAACTTGAGTCTGGGCACATGGGATAAGAACCATCTGTTTCCTTTTTGCAAGGTCTGAGGTCAGGGAACGCGTGGAGTAACCAAAGCAGTGCCCAGCAGAAGGGGCCTGGCACAGCAGATAGTACTGTGAGTACTTATTGTATGATATAAATGTATATTTTAGTCTTCCAACTGTTCTGCCTAGAGAGGATTCACATTCCTCAGAATTAATGTGGTTGGCTCCTTCTGTTTTCTCAGATTAGGA
This sequence comes from Crocodylus porosus, assembly GCF_001723895.1. Lineage (NCBI taxonomy): Eukaryota > Metazoa > Chordata > Crocodylia > Crocodylidae > Crocodylus > Crocodylus porosus. The sequence goes on along the minus strand of NW_017728931.1, from coordinate 69,744,979 downwards.
GGGAAAATATATGACTGCATTAATGAATATTTGCCTGCTACCTAAGGTGCAATTAAATCGCATGTGGTAATGTATCAGTATAATAAAAGATTTAAGGCCATCTTCGAGCTATTTTTAACAAACACTTTCATTAGCAATTACTGTACAAATATCTGTGTAGAACACATGTCCAATGCACAATGTTAAGCCTTAAAGGTGCCTATACATTGTTAGTTTTGGTCCATCTACAATCTTCATCCAGAAATTAATCAAAGATATGCAAACAATTTCCACAGCTTCATAGGGAATAAAATGTATCCCATGAAATATGCCACACTGCAGCATCAAGTGAAGAAGTACCTGTCTCTAACAAACACATGAAAGCCTTATTAACCTCAGGTATAAAAGTGCACACACACACAGGGAAACACATCACTACCAAAATATGTAGAGCAACCAGAGGAGGTCATGGAGAACAGCAGATAATAGGATTATTGCTTAGACCAGGATGAACAGAAAGCTAGATAAATGCAATTTCCATGAGAATTGATTTGCAGAAAATTGATTTGAAGGCATTTTAAAGGGTATTAATCTCTCTGTCTATGCTGCACTCTTTACTATGATAGATGAAGTTTACACTTTGTCTTTTATTGTTTTCTTCTATACTTTGCTGGGATTTTCAAAAACAATAAAAGCAGTTAAGCTCCCTAATTCACCATACTGCTATGCTCAGTGCCCATTGAAACTTCCCCAAATCTAAAGGGAGTCCAGGTCTTGCCTGTGGTTGGAGTCTCTAGGTTTGCTTTTTGGGTGCAGATCCCTTGTTTAGCACTTTCTTCTGAGAATTAACAACTTATGACCCAACTGCCGAACTCCTGGAACCTAGTGCAAAATCATCTTTTTGCGATATGGAATGGTTCATGGGATACAGCCCCTTAACAGGTACACTTAAGCACTCTCTCCTAGAACTGCAACCATACAGGTGATCTGGTTTCACAAGTTAAATATACAGAAGCTTGTGGTAAATATAGCATATAACATATACACAGATTTAGGATACAACTATTTAACAACTTTTTACTGAAAAAACATGAAAACTATTAGATTTAGATAGAATAATAAACCTTATCAGAATTTCTTTGACTCAGTTTCCTTACTGCTCTGGAATGTTCTTTGGGTTAGGTCCTAGTCTCATATCTATTTGCTGCCAGCTCCTACATTTCCTGTGTGCCTCTGTCAGCTTTTCCCTCTCTCTCCAGCCTCAGTGATTTTTAAAGGTTAGTTTTGATACCTTGCTTTCTTTGTATTGCATTTGGTGATTTTTTTCTTCTTCAGTGCCCTGAAAAGTGGTTGAGACAAATTTGTTATCTAGCTAAACACCACCTTAAAACAGGAGGTGTGCAGGCCGTACCTGAAATTTGACTTTGGAGGTATTTGGTGGTGAGAAGCTGCCACTATGCCCCCCAGTAGCTAGGCACCCAGAGTTTCAGTGGAGAGGGAGCTCTCCCTCTACTCCACTGCAGTAGGGCAGCAGGGGTTTTGACAGGTGGGGAGCTCTTCCTGTGACATGCCACAACCCGGACACAGGGAAAAGCAGCAGAGGTGGCCATGTCCTTGTGCCCACCTACTTCTGACTCAAGCTGGGTCATTCTGGCACGTTGCTGGTAAACTTTGCTAATTTCTGTCCTAAATCACTTCTAGGCTAGGGATAGATATTGCATATAAATCAGTATAAGTGATCGTAAACCAGTTCAAATCTGTATCAAAAAAGAAGTTCAGTGCACATAAATTACTTTCAAAATGGCTGAAACTGGTTTAAGATAAATCTGGATGGATGTAGTATCAGACTTAACTGATTTAGGTTAAATTGGTTTATTGAACCTTTGTCCCAGGCCCCCTCCAGATTTAAGCAGTCTACTCCAGCCCAGCAGGGAAGCACGTGGTGCCTCACTGCTCACCCAGGACTCGGGTGCCCTTGGAAGCCTGCGCTGGGAGCCTGCCTGGGGCAGCAGGCGAGCTGAGACTGTCTGTCCCCAGCACCCAGCACAGCTTTCATTGCTCAACCCACCTCTGTCCTGGGCAAGTGTCCAGCCTCTGTGCTAGAAATTGCTAGTGGGAAAAGAGATGTAAGCTCCTGGGGGTCTGTGCAGCTGAGCCCCAGAAGGCTGGGTGCAAGATAGGCAGGGGCTCAGCTCCCTCCTTAACCCACCTAATCCAAGGCTGAGCCCCTGCCCATGTTGTGCCCAACCTGCTGGGGCTGAGCTGTGCATAGCTCCCAGGAGCTGACATCACCTTTCCCACCTGCAGTGTCTGTCACAGAGGTCAGGAGCTTGCCAGGGATGGAGGTGGGTGGGTCAGGGAAAGCCATGCCAGGCACTGGGGGCAGATGCAGTCCCAGTCTGCCTACTGTCCCAGGTGGGAGCCCCAATGTGGGCTTCTAAGGGCACCTGAATCCTGGGCAGGCAGCAAGGTGTCCCACCCCTGCAGGGGTGCATTGCTTAGGCAGCAAACTTGCCCCAAGAGAGAGGTGCAGGGGAGCTACTAGCAAAGGTCCTGCCCACACTGGGCTGTCCCCTTCCCCTGAAGGCAGTTGTGAAGGGGGATTTCTCTTGTGCTTTGACAGGAGCCCTCGAGCCTCCTGCCCCCTCTGCTGACTTACAGTACACCAACAGGGACTACTGCTGCTGGAACCACTGCTCACCCACCATGTTGTCTTCTTGGTGGCACCTAGCAGCAGAGTGGGGCCCCATGGGCTCAGCTCTGGCCTACTGTCACCCAATTCTGGGGGGCCAGGAATACAGGGAAGGGATTAGAGCTGGGGCTGGGCCGACTGCATCCTGGGGGACTGGAGGCTGCCTCTTTGGCCAGCGCTAGGCTGCACTACCTGGCTATGCCGCTGCAGGCTTCCAGGGGCTGTCCAGAGTGCTGACTAGGGCAGGCTGCCCAGTGAACCATGTTAAGGCACCTTAAGGTGTCCACATGTAGATACACGCCTAAATCTCCATAATTCGCCATAGACTAAGGTGCATTAAGTTTAGTTGTGTGTAAATTCACATGTAGACATGCCCAGTGAAAACTTGTGAGAGAACTCTCTTGATTGTTTTCCACAATATTACCTAAAGTTAATGATTACCTCTTAGCATGATAAGCATGACGATACATACTTATCTGAGCAAATTCAGTGAACAAGTTGAGAATTAACTAATCAATCAGCTATCTACTTGCTTTTTCTGTAACTTTTTAAGTGAACCTCCATGGTGAGTTTTAGTGTATTTATGAAAAAGAATAAATTACACAGGACATCCCTATTTGACTGTAGTTGTAATGATCTTCATATTGATGCTGTTATATTGTTTGGTAATTCTTTTGAACTTGTTTATATCTGATAAATTATTTCTGATGCTGGAATATGCTGAGACCACTGTGTTTAATGAAAGTTGAGCTCATAGCTTAAATAATAGCGTCCACTACTGTTGCAGGGAAAGTGGAAAATAAAATATGTCAATTAAATGCAATGTCCAGATACTAAAACACCCTTATTTTACCCATTAGTAAAGGCATGTAAATTATCCAGGGGAAGGATTACAGAATTTTCTATTAAACGACACCTACATTTTTATTTTAAATTATTATTATATGGTGTCCATTTGATTTTTGCCTGTTGTGATTTGTTTAGTCCAAGGAACTGAAGGGCAATTAGATTAAAAACACATTTTCATGTAAAATTCTGATATATCACACCAAGAAACAGACATTACACAGAGAAAAGGGTTTTTTTTAGATGAAGCAGTATTTAACTCAGATGGCAATTTTAGACTGGGCAAAGCAGTTTATATAGTACATAAGCAAACCAAAATCAACTAGATTCCGAGAGACATTCCCTTGTCTAACATTTAGAGCAAGTGGTATTTAAGGGTGAGAGTTTGTCCTAAGGAACAGTCATGAAGCAGGAAATACAAAGCTAGCATAAGAGAAGAAAATATCGGATATTGTGCTCCATTCAGAAGTACAAATGTAGGATATTGTATTTCCCTAAAGATGTTGTGGTATCCATTCTGAAAGAGAAATGTAGTGTCTATATTCTTTTTTTATGTGTGGCATGAAACTTTTTTTCTGTCTTGAACAGAGAATAGACCCCCCTCAGTGTGTGGAGAAAACTCATTTCAGCTAGAGCAGGCTGTGATTCTTTATGTCTGAGATTTGATTGGAGTTGTAGACCCTGAAAATGGAAAGGAACAAGTGATATGAACAAATGCAGCCTGGAGCAGAATCTAATTAAGGGACAATCGATCATTTACCATAGAGTATTTTCTTATACTATGCCTTATTGTAAGTGCAGCTTCTGCTGGGAAAGGGTTGAAATAAGGGGGATTATATATTTCAAGCAGCAGGGATACATAGTTAGATATTTTGGCCCAGACTCTTCTCTTGCCATCATCAATTTTATGACAGTGAAATGTGATTGACAGTTGAATTAATGCAAAAGGAATTGATGCCTTTCTGTGGCGATGGCAGTTTTGAGATTTCTTGTAAACTTACACTTTATTTCTACTGCTTAATATTTTTCTGACTCAAAACTGATCATAGTTTTCCCCATGTCATGGAAATTTTTTGAGTATGTGCTGCCAGTACAGAAGAGGTTAAACTGACATGCGCAGATTGAAGCTGTGAGTGGAAATTTCCAAGGCTCACCCAGTCCTTGCCCCCTGGGTGACCTGCGGAGCTGTCAATCATTG
>NW_017728931.1:69724760-69740253 GCF_001723895.1 Crocodylus porosus | reverse complement strand
CCGCTCCGAGTCCCTAACTCCAGACTCTACGCCGCTAATCCCACCTGTCCGTATCTAATTGCCGCCCCGGCCCACCGTGACCTTGGGGCCCGATCCTTCGGTTTTCCCCGACACCCCAGAATAAGTTTAAACTGTTCTTTTTATTATAATGAATCTATTGAAAATTAAAAACCTTATTTCAAAATACAAATCCCTACATCTCATTTTTTTTTAACTTCTGTGGTTGATGAGTATTTCAGAGACAGTCAATTAAATGGAATTTCTAATTGCTTACTTTCCCTGCAAGTAGAAAATGACTGAATAGCTTAGTGTTTTGCTTATATCTACATTGAAACTATCTATTCTTACTTTTCAGTTTTTTATTTGGTTGTATTTCATCTTCCAGCCAGGAGCCAGAATCTAGCCTACTCTCTGCCCCCTTTTCACTTTCAGAACACTAAAAATGGTCTTTCATGTTGTAATGGGTGGGCAAGTGGAGATTTCCATACCATAAAGGAATCCCTACTTGTTATCAAGCTCTTGTAGCTGAAACAATATGATTTCTCCCGTTAATTCTGTTATGCTAAAAATGAGAGGTAATATTGCTAAAAGGTTCATATTCAGGTGATTACCTGGAGGCGCAGGGATATTACAACTCCCCCTGCTCCCCTCCCACTCCAAATTTTGCATATCCTACTTGGAGTTTTAATTTCATACCACAAGAGAAAAAAATCTGTAATTTATTTATTCATTCATGTATTTAATTAATTTCTTTATATGGCCACCAATTCCAGCAAGGCTCAGGCAGCTTAAAATAAGAGAAACAGAATAAGAGGAACAGGAGAATGACAAACAACTTAAATGGGAACTAGGACATTAACCTAAGATGGGCCCCTATAAAGAATATCTCAGGTTAGCTCTGTTTACTAAACTCCTGCACATATGGTAAGGTCTTACAGGCCTTCTGAAAAATGTCCAGGCTCAGGCTCCAGACGGCCTCATGCTCCAACCTGTGTAAAGAAAGAGAAAGTTTTCATAGTTACTATGCTGGATGTGGTTCATAATGCACACTGACTAGGGGGGGGAAGGTTCTCGAATAATCTCAACTTTCCACTGTGACAATGTCAGTTACCCACTTGCACGTGGGGGGCCTGCGCAGTAGGTTGTGCAGTCCAGTAGAGCACCATGTGTTGCACCGAGAGTGCCAAGAGCACAACAGTAAGTTGTCGTGTGCACATGAGTATAACTGGTGAGAAGAATGACTGATGCATGGCGTGATTTTGGTGAGTATTTAAGGAATCCTGAGGTGTGATTCGGCATGCAAATGGAATATGGAGGCTTGACAGTACTTGAGGCTTGAACGGTGTGCGAGTTTATGTGGTTGGTGATCATACCTGCATGTCTGACGCATATGAGCAGTGACTGTAGCAGTGAGAGAGAGAGGGGAGACCTATCAGATTGGATTATAATTGGATACTTACCTGTAAAAGCGTTATTGGATTGGGACCTTGATCATCCATTGGACTTGAATGTATGAATTATCACCCTTCCCTCGCTCTTGGTCTGAGACCCTCTGAGGGAAAAGACTGAGGGCCTGACTGTCACTCAAGCTCAGGGAGCCTGTGAAGGCCCCAACACTGCCTTTGTTGCCCCCTGCTAGGTCTGGTTATGGTGTGCTGCGGTTAACCAATGTATATAGTTAATGCTTGACGTTATGTACACTTCCTACTGTTAATCTTGTTTTTGTTGTGATTGTGAGTTTATAAGATCCTTTGGAACTTTATTGGAGCCTCTGTGTATTATAAGGTATATAAGGGCAGGCTGTAGCTTTATTTAAATCCCTGACCCCAAAATCCACTCCTAACAGAGATAACGCACAAAAGGCCCTGGTTGTCTGAGGAGGCCTAACAACCCTCCACCCCTTAGATTTCTCATAGGTGGTCAGTGTCCAAGACACCCGGCAGTGTCCACCTTTCAGCTACAAGCAACATATCTTACTAAAAATTGAGCATTTGTACACATGCTTGTGCTGCAGTGCCAGGAGCTTTTAAAAGCACTTGGCGCTGCAGCACATGCAGTTGTATCAGTGGCAAAATGAGCATCACTGCTGAGAAAATGGTGGTGGTGCAGTTTTGAATTAAAACAAATTAGAGTTGTTTTACTTCAAAAGTGCACTCCTGCCATTTTCTGTGCGGTGACACACATTTTGCTGCTTATACAACTGCACTCGAAGTGGCACAGTGTGCATCAGCTAGCACGTGGATCTCCGGCATGTTGCAGGATGGGAAGGTAGGTGTATAAATGCCCATTAATATTAAATATTTTTTACACTTTATCTGCTATTTTGGATTTACTCTACACAAGACACTGACTGTGTAATAGCAAAAAAATACTGCACAGGACTGCATCACAGCATGGAAAGTTAATGGGACAATATTATTATAATAGGCTACTACATTGTAGCGTCACCTAAAAGATGTTCACCAGCGTTACTGCACAGTAACTCCAGTTGTGGAGCATGTATTTAGTGCTTGCTAATACAAGCACTAAACACATGTGCATTAATGACTGCATAATAGTGTTTCATGTAGAGCTGCCCACTGAACAACAGAAAAGCTGATTACTTGGCATTTCTGCTCCAACTTGGAAGTGGGAATTATCAGAAATTTTATAAGCATGAGCTTGATCATGCTGACTCATGGGATTACTCATGGATTTTACCTTTGCTGTTGAAATTCAGTATATTGAGACAATATTGATAACAAGTTTTTCTTCATAAGAAGAGAAGTCCTAACCTCATTCCTCTTAACTGGTGCAGTATTATGTTTTGAAAAGTCAAGTAAATTAGATCCTAATTTGTTTAAGCATCTGCAAAATATTGCAAAAATAAATAGCAGCTGCTTCACTTAGATTAAAGGGTAGAGAAATCTTTGTGTACCTTATGGCTGATGTCTTTATTTCTGTTCTCAGTGGATGTATAAGTACAACATCTTATCTGACATAAATTCAATTATGGGCAGGTCTGCCACAGAAAAATAACTCCTCAATGTATGCTAATTGACTGAATAGAGATTGGACCACATACTCATCTCTCTCTTTTAATTTTTTTTGATGAGGTAAATAAAGTGAATGTCATGCAAGAAAGTATATGTTTGAAAACTGGGGATCAAATATGGATACTCTAAAAGATCTAAGATCACTGCACTTGTTTTATAGGGAGTAATCTTTAGGATTTAAGTGTGTACAAAGAATATATGTGATTGACAGGGCTATTACAACCAAGCACATATGTCTAACTGTCTAGTACAGTTTTTACATCAACATGATCAAGTCAGTGAAGGTGATTTAATTTCTCATCATGTTGATTCTGCAAAATTCTAGTTCTGCCTTGTACACAAAATGTCAGCTCTCATTAATGTCTGACATCGCTCCTTGATTTGAATTTGCCAGGTTTGTACTGTTAGGTGAGCGATTTTCATTTGTTAAAATATATAGTGGCTAATGAGATGTCTTATTAGAACTGAAATTCATACAGTTTAAGCTAGCATTTTTCATGAAAGTATTACAAAAGAAAAATATTTAATTTTGGGGGGGTAAAATGTGCTTAACCAAGGAAAATACTAAGAAGTCGTGCTATGTACCAATATTGAATTGATGTCTCAGGGTGAATTGTAGGTTAATTCTTTATTGTTTAATATTTTGTTTTAATTTTAGTGGTCAAAAACATATAACTCAATAATGAAAGTGCATTCATAACCCAAATACCAAAGCCATACTCGTCAATAATTCCAGTCTAGCTATATACCTATAGGAGGGCTGCAGGAAGTAGATGTCACAGCATGCATCTTGCATTAGTCTCTGTCTTGGCTGTCCAAGTAGAAGTTGTCTAGTCCAGTGAAGGGAGGCTGGATTAACTACCAGGTCATTTTCACATTATTCTTACATACTTTTCATATTCAAAACAGAATACAAAGCATTGCTGGCATTTGTTACCATGAATAATCAGCTGGGAGAACACAGTTCAAACAATGCCTATTAGAAGCTTATGCAATGCATTACAATAATATTAAAATAGATTTTGTCTGAGTTTTATTTTAAAAATATATACAACACAAAACATTATTAGAGACAGAGCACTAATTAGGTAGCTATTTTTTTCTTTCTTTTTATGTATGTTCAAGTAGAGATCCAATATGCAGCAGTCTAATAGCTGACATTTAAATAATTATATTAGGGCATATTTACCAAAACTGTTTTAACAAGTTCAGATGCTTTTTGCTGCCCTTGTGGCAAAGACATTTGAGTGATTGTTAGCTATTGAAAAATAAAAGGTTCTCCTTCTGTGGACACTGAAAATGTGAAAACCTATTAATACGTAGACTCTAGCTCCCATAAGTTAATCTATGGTGTAATGTGGGTTGTCAGAGTATAGAGTCATGAAAGGCAAGGGAGTCCTAGGGAAAATAAGGAAGGATAGGATTAGAATAGTGCAGCAGTTAGAGGTTGCAAACACCACCTTCATAACCTCCCTTTCTTTCTTTAATAGAGTCCTTTGAAATCTTGTGAGTGCTCCCTGCTATCTAGTCCACTAACTTTGAAGCAGCAGGTTTTTCATAGCTTTCCTCTTTCTTCTCAGCAGAGGCAATTATATTTCATAGGAAATTTCAGCCCACCTTAATTTTCGCACTCTTTACATTTTCAGTATGTTTGCACTACTCTCATATATGTATCGATACCTATTTTTTTAAATGCTTTTAGCCACAGTTTCTTGAAACCTACTTTCTCTCCTGCTCACCAAATGCTCTGTATAAAGCAAAGGCTTTTCTCATGCAATGCATACACCTAGATACTTGTATTGGCTCTTCTGGGCTACTGCAAAGCATCACCTCTTTATTTTTCCATTTTTTAATCGAATTCCTTGTGAATGAAATTAATGAATAAGTTGAGTGGGACCCAATAATTGTTCTATTTTTTTTTGGCAGAGCCTAGAAAGGCTATTGTATCCAAGGTTATGCCTATGGTGAGCACCTCACTTCAGCTTCTGAATGAGATAATTTTTGTCTTCATTAAATGTGCAGTGTTACTAAAATTCAGGTCTGATTTAAAAAAAATGATGTAGAAGTACTGTAAGCTGTGACAGACTCCTTTTCATTACTTTAGCCATTCCTAGACCTATGTAAACATGTCAATACATGTTCTACAGGTGGATAAGGGCATAGATCCACGGCAAACTCACTGTCCCTAGTGATGGTGCTTTTAGCACATTGTATTGCTTCAGGGGACTGACTCCTAAACACAGAGGTATAACTTGTATAGTTTGCTGCTGGGGCAGGCTGCTGCTTCAGGGCTTAACATGGAGTCCACAGCCAATTGTTGTATGTAGCGGCAATTTAAATGCTAAAATTCTGCAGCCAAAAATGGAGACGAAAGGGTTAACACTCTAACACCTACTGCCACATCAGTGGTTTCCCATGGGAGAAAGCTTCTAGCAAGTGCAAACCCCATGGTTGCTGCTCTGTCCTCTCTGCCTGTCTTATGCCCGACTGATGGAGGTGAAAGGGATGGGGAGACAGTGAGCGGTGATGGGGGGTCCTCTATTTCCATGATGGTGCCCTCCCCTTAGGCAGCACCCAGACCTTGTGTCATACTCACCCACCTGTTAGTAATGCTACTGCCTAAGCAGAAAGCAGTGTAACCTGTTGCATGCAGGGCCATTGGCAGTAGCATAGATAGGGGGGCATGAGCAGAGTACCAGCCTCAGGCAGCAATTGCAAGGGTGATATCAGAATTACTTCCATGAGAGCTATTGACATAGCAGCTGCACTTCCCAGCCATAGGAGCTGAGCAGGTGCAACTCCACACCCAGCTGGGAGCTAGGGGGGTGAGTGGAACAAGCAGAATGGTGCTCTCCAACCTGAGAATCTTTTCCATAGCAGGCATAGCACAGCACTCAATATCATACCTTGTTGTGAGAGGAGGGATGCGGAGAATGAATGTGGCCCCAAGGTTTTTTCCCAGGAAACCTACGCTACAGGCCTACTGTTACCCAAACTGATGCAGCTACCTTCACTGTGCTAAGAGCTGGGGCATATAAGAATTCCTTTCCCCTCACTGATCTCCTCCTCCACCACCTTCAGTAGTCAGCATATATTTCTCTCCACCCCACTCTGGATGTTGAAGGAGCTGTGACTCCCTCTGGTCATTGGCTTTGAGGTGGGACAATTGGGTTTGTCACTCAGCATTGCTAAGTAGCCTGCCCTTTTTCTGGCTCAAAAGGCAGCTTTCCCAGAGCAATTCAGCATGTGTGAGGGCCATACCACATGGGACAGTAAATTTTACCATGTAGACATGGCCTAAATTAATGCAACCCATATAATAAAAAGCCTGAGGGAAATGTTAGGTAAAGTAAGAATACTTTAATTTTATTCCAGCTTCTCAGAATGAAAGATACAGTGGACACATCTACACAAGTAGATGCGCATTAGCCTATTTCATTCGCATTAGCCTATTTTAACATGCATTAAAGCATCACAAAAACCCATGCACTTTTACTAATGCACATTAAAATGGGCTAATGCACCTTCTTCTAGTACCTCACAATTGAAGTACTAAATTTAATGTGCATTAACCAAAAGTGCATTAATGAATGTGTAGATGCGCCCACTGAATTTCTCATTGCAAAAGCTGGAATAAGCAATGCTAAGGGAACCCAATTTAATATAATTGGGTCTACCTCAACAGTTCCCAACTGGTGGTACACTGACCACCAGTGGTATACAGACAACTTGCCAGTGGTATTCATTAACAGATTATAATTACTTTATGTGACAAAATATTTCTGGTGGTACTTAAAGTTGAACTGAAAAATTTCCTGGTGGTACTTACAGTTGTATCATTTTAAATTAGGGATGCACAGTCTGACAGAGTTTGGGAACTGCTCTACCTAATAAAACCATTTTTGAATTTCGCCTTCCATAACAGTTGGCATACAAAACAAGAGTTTAACACTGGGGGGATATATCAAGGCAGACGCATGCGAATAAATAAGACATCAACTTGACAGAAAACTTAATAACAGCTTTAGACATAAGTGAGATAACAGATTTGTAAAGCTGGCATACAGCTAAGGTCAGTTTTAATTTTGAACCCTAGGGTAAGAACATATTAAAATATCACAGGTAAAAATGCCTTGTTTGGGGAAATTACATTTACAAAACTCAGTTCTGGGTTCTCAAACCCAGAGTACAGTGAGGTATTTCTGGTGAGCTTCCTCAGGCTGGCTGACACTCCAACTTGTGGGTGTACCTTGCCAAGTCTGAAGAGCAATGAACAGTACTCTATCCACCCTCACATACTAGTTCCCTTTGAAGGGAATGCCTGCATGGCCTCTGTGAACTCAGAAGTGCCACTAAGAATGCCCTGTTGTTTGCTATCATATGCATTGTGTGAAAGCCTTAGAGTTAGAAGTGTAGGCAGTTAATTGCAGTGCTGAGCACATGCCCAGAACTGCTTTCCAGCTCCTCTGTCTGTGCTATTTTGAATATACTCAGAGCCATACTAAGTTAGCTATACTGCCTCATTTCAAGCATTTAGAGTTTATTGAATAGATGTGTGTAGGTAGGGTATGCAGCATTTCCAGAGTTGCCACAGGAGTAGTATAGGCATGCCCCAAAGGATCACAGTAGTTGGCTTGCTTTAAAGCTGGTTTGTTTGTAGAGCAGTTTGACACCTTCAGAAATAAACTAAAACAAGTACTCAGAATGATCAGTTTAGTTTTCACTACTGTGTGCGTGTGTGTGTGTATGCATGTGTACTACATCTCTGTTGGAAAAATGTTTTGAATTATTCACAGTAGAGGCACTCGAGTGTCACAGTAATGGGTCCAGTGAAAGCACCTTACATGCCTGAAGGATGGTTTCAGTTGTAAGCCATATTTTTTCTGAAGATAATCCCATTTCATATGACATTACTCATGCAAAGTTTCTGTCTTGAAATATTTTAAAACTAAAATTCCAAGTTTAGTTTCATTTTCTGAGCCTTTTTTTCAACTCACGACTACAAGTTGGTTTTATAAAGACATTGACTATAAGCTTTGAAACCTAAATAAGAATTAAAATACCAGAATTTTCTGATAATGCTGGAGTGCAAAAGATTGTAATTATTGTAAGGGGTTTTCCACATAACTTACATATTGTACACTCTGCAAATGCCAACCCTATAACTCACTGATACTTTTTGTTTTCCCCGAAAAGATAAATTGCTCCGCTTTTCTTGAGAAAAGACCTTCTCCAGAATATTAAAACTGATCTCAACTCTTGTGGGTTTGCCAATAGATAAGGATGAGCTTTGAAAAAGCATATTTGCTAAAATAATTGCAGGGAAAACCTGCTGATTGTTGACATGTATAGAGCAACTTTTTCCTGCTTCTTCATGGATAAGCCTCGTTCTTCTCTTAGAAGTAGATGCACTTGACAGGATGCATAACAATACACAGAAAGAGTTATGATTCCACATATAATGTATCTACACGCAAAGCTGAGTAGACATTTCAGTAAACTTCAAGCACAAGCCTATCTGCTTGATCAGTTTTGAAATGCAGTCTGTATTGTCCAAAATCAAATGAATGTAACATTATGCTGTGATTTAAAAATAGCCATTCACAGTCAAATTTAAATATTAAGGGAAAATATGAATTAGCAGGAAATTTATTCAATCTAGTACAAATATTAATTCTAGGTTAATAGTACTGAACTCTACTTTCAACAAAGCCAAGGTTTCATTTAAAAAATAAGCTGTCATGAAATGTGCCATTTGATACCTCTGGCCTAAGTTTATGGAGCTAATGAATGAAGGTTACAAAGGAACAGGAGTCCAGCTAATAAAATCATTCTGTTCACTGCCAACATTGGCTTCCACACTACGGGCGGTGTGTAGTTTTATCTGGTTAATGCACTTCTAAAATCTGTATCACTACAGAGTCATGTAAACATGCATGACATCAAAAAATTCACTGTAGATAAAAAGGAGACCAAACCTAGATATGGATCAGATGATGACTTGTAAGGAAGACTCAACCTATATTTACTTGATCCTTTTCTATAGTATTATATTTTATTGCCTTAATATATCTGAAGCCATGTCTTGGTTTATGGATTAAAATATATAAAAATATCTGTCAGTGTGTAACATATAGAAAAATATGCTATTTATATCAGTGCTCCATTCTATAACTGCTGTTATGTCTAGTAATCAATTCACCTCCATCTTCATGAAAACTGAGATCCTTTACTGACCCACCAAACCAACCAACTACTCCTCTACGAATTAGAAGTACAGGACAGTTGTTGGAGAATACTGAGCCTTTCCCAAAAATTAAACATAGACAAAGATAGTCAACACAGGGCAAAAACTTCCAGTGTTGCCTTTTGATATTTCTGAAATCATATCTTGATGATCATGGCATCAGGATCCTCTCCTTCCTCACAGAATTATTAGTCATGGCTGGATCTTGGATTGGTCTCTTTAGTCATCTCTGGACTCATTCATGGCTCCCCTATTCACTGGACAAATGTCATTCTTGTATCGAGGTATGGCTGACAAGGATGATGAATACCCAAAATACCTATGGTGTAGTATCCAAGAACTGTAATGTAAAAGTCTGGGATTAAAAGAATCTGTAATGTTCCTTCTGGTTACACTTGAAGTATGCTGAAAAGATTTTTAAAAATGAGACTGCAAAATCTTCCATTCAGTGTCCTTTTGGGCATGCTTTACCCAATGAAAGTACCATGTCATTGAAGGAGACCAAAACTGGGGAAGACAGGATATATAAATACATTGCCTCTCAACATTCTTGGGACATTGCATAGATTTATAGATTGTATCTAACTTTCAAAGAATTTAGTGGAAACTGAGGAAGCCTATGACCCAGCAGGAGCAATGCATTTATAATAATAGTATTCCTAGCACTGCTCTAAGTAGCTGTATTGCCTCTTCTTTGAGTAAGGGAACAAATTTGCAGGAACATGCTTCACAGTGGTACTCCAAAGATTGTCGCAGTTTAAACATTCCCAGTGCTGTTTTTCTCTATTATTTTCAGAAATGTTTCAATGATCTCAAGTGCAAAGTCCTGCACTTAGGACAGAACAATCCCATGCACCAGTTCAGGCTGGGAGCTGACTGGCTGGGCAGCAGCTCTGCAAAAAAGGGGGTTACACTGGACAGTCAACTGAATATGAGCTAGCAGTGTGCCCTAGTTACCAAGAAGGTTAATGGCATACCAGGCTACAGTGGTACATGTGTTGCCAGTAGGTCAAGGGAAGTAATTATTCCCCTCTACACAGCACTAGTGAGGCCACCTCTGGACTACTGTGTTCAGTTTTTGACTTCACACTACAAACAGGATGTGGACAAAATGGAGAGTCCAGGGGAGGGCAAAAAAAACGGTGAGGGGGCTGGGTCATATGATTTCTGAGGAAAGACTCAGGGAGCTAGGCTTATTTAGTCTACAGAAGAAGAGACTGACAGGAGACTTAATTGCAGCCTTCAACTATCTAAAGCGAGGTTCAAAAGGATGGAGCTAGAGTGTTCTCAATGATGGCAGATGACAGGACAAGGAGGAATGGTCTCAAGTTGCAGCAAGGGGAGTTTAGGTTAAATATGAGACAGAATTTTCTCACTAGGAGCATATTAAAACACTTGAACAGGTTACCCAGAGAAATAGTGGAAGCTTCATCCTTGGGGGGTTTAAAAAATAGCTAGACAGTTTTAGCTGGGATGATCCAGTCAGGGCTGGTCCTGCTTTGAGCAGGAGGTTGGACTACATGACCTCCTGAGGTCCCTTCCAACCCTAACTTTCTATGATTCTATTTAAGACAGAGTCTCACAGTCTTAAATGTAGGTGTCACTACTTGTGGTACCTATAAATAATAAAAACACTTTATGTATATATACCACCTTCACTTAGAGAATTTAAAAGCATTATAGGATCATAGAAATTTGGGTTGGATGGAACCTCAGGAGGTCGTCTAGTCCAACCCCCTGCTCAAAGCAGGACCATCCCAAACGAGATCATCCCAGCCAAAACTTTGTTTAGCTGGGTTTTGGAAAACCCCCAAGGATGGAGCTTCCACCAACCATCCTGTAAGCTTCCACCATCCTATAATCACTAGTTAATTAACCCTCACAATAAAACAATAAATAATAGATATGAAAGATTTTAGCTATGAAACATAGTTTAGCTATGTTAAACTGATAGCTATTCTGCAATATGAAGTAGATGTTTCAGTCTGGACACCAAGACAGGTATATAGACAGGTATATATAAGGGCAGAACAAGAAGGGGTGCAGCAGCATGGTTATAGCACCATTTGCTTGTGTTGCTTTTGTTATAGAATCTGTCCAGAGCCCCTGTTTCCAGACAGCTCTGGAGACCAGAGGGTGAGTGGTGCCACTGCCACTCATCCCCATCTTTCCTTTGCTGCTGAATTCAGAGAAGGGGGGCAGGGGGAGAAAGGGCAAACAGCAGCAGTGGTCACCCCTTGGGCCCTAGAATTTCCTAAGAGCTGAAGCTCCTGACAGACTTCATCACAATCATCTGGTGAATTTATTGCTCATGTATAGCTTTGGCAAGAGCCTGTGCTGACAAGGCAGTAAGCTTAGAATTCATAGCCAAAGTGCGGGGAATGCACCCCCTTTACCCTATTCTTGAATCCACTGCTGAGTATATTAAAATGCCATTGAAATTGCCGCTCTCTTAGAAACTTTATTAACGAACTCAGCAGTGGTGTCGAGATTAAATTTTCTATTCGTTTCTAGAGGTGACCTGTTTAGTTTGTGGCTGGATTACAGTGCCAGTAGGATTGGAGTGGTGTTGGTCCATGAAGCATGCAAGAAACCAGGGGTTCTTTGGTTGTGTCTTCTATTGGGAGAGGTGTTAGACAAGGTTTTGAGCACAAAGGGCTTGAAAGCTGCTGTAAAGTCTCTCCTAACTATACAGTTGTTCCAGTAAAAATACTTGCTTCTTATAGTGGTAAATCAGTCTGGGAGTAGTTTGCAGGCCTACATTTATTTCATATTGTAGTGCTTCTATATTCGAGCATTCCTGTTGTCATTGCTCTGATTACTGTGGTAGCAGAATTTAGCCATCTGCAAAGAGGCTAAAAGCATCCAAAAGTGGATAGTAAAGTCCCTTTTGATGTTTCTAAGAAGATAAATAATAAAGGGCAATGATTTTTTATAAGGTAGAAACCAAGAAAATTGCTGTTTTCATCCTACAAAAAATGCTGTTTGCTAGCTTCAAACAATCAATAACAGTATGGCTCCTCTTTATATTTTTTGCATGGCTTGAATTACAGTAAAAGCTGTGTCATCTGGAATGCTTTATTAACCAGCTTGCTGATTGATGCAGCAAAAGCAAAACCACCTGCCAATTGACACAACAAAAATGAAACTGGATGTCCCACCATGGCACCCGTACCTGTCCCCCAGTACACTGATACCAGGAAGTGAAAGCCCTGGTGCACTGGCCGTGGTGGGAGGGGCAGTGGTCCCAACAGGCAAAGGTGCCTCCAACCCACTGGGCTCGACATAAGTATAACTCTCAGATAACCAGCATATTTGATTTACCAGCACCCACCATATTCCATGGAGGCTAGATAACAGAGCTTTTACTGTAGCTGGAAAATATACTAAGTGAGGTTTTAAAAAAAGTGTTTGGTGTTCACTGTTGGCTGAGGTGCTCCCACTAGAATCAATGGTCCTTTCCTTTCTTGTGTCCTTGTGACAAGGTATTTAGAAGAATATGCAGATTTGTTCAAATCTGACACAGCCATGCTGTGAGCACTTCCTCTATGGTCTTTGGTATGAATAGTGAAACACTCATTGGTTGCAAAGAAGCAGGGTTAGATGTACACTGAACACAATTGAAACTTTCATCTAGTTGACTGTTTAGTCCCCAGAAAATTGGGAGTACCAGAAAATTATGTAAGGTTGTGTGGATTAATATAGAGAGCTAGTAAACACATTCAGAGTTAAAACATTTGAAAATTGTGACGTATTTTCAAAAAATAGACAAAAAAAATGCAACCTGTGGAATTCATTGACACAAGGTAAGTATGTGACAGGCAAAATGGAAAATTTCAGGAAATCAGACCATTATGTGAATGAGATAAATAATTTGCTAACAATTGCTAGAATAACATTAGAATAACAGCATGTTTCAAACTATAGGTTGATCTATAGTTATTTCCTAGGGTTACCTTTGTAAGTATAATACTTTGAGAGGGGCCAGAGCTGACTGGTTCAAAGGAAAGTAAAGCCATTTATAATAAGCCTATTTGATATATATGATGACAGAAACATTGTGCTGGGCTACATGGATCATCACATGGTAATGGCATGGCAAGTTCTGTATTTTTATTGTGTTTTGTTAAAAGTGAAAGATAGATTCAAGGGATATTTTGCTGTTGAAATGTATGTGAAAGACTCCACTGTTCTAGAACATGCTGGTATAAATATGGTTAGATTTTTTCTTTAACATCTTGGAGGAGTATTTTTTTTCCTTCGACCAGTGCATATTTATTCACTGTACATCATGTCCAAACATGTGAGGCAAATCTCAGGTTTGTTTGACTCTGAGGAAATGTGCTGTAATGTGAATTTGTTTTGAGCAATTCTTTGAAGCTGTAAGGACACCTTCCTGAATATACAATATTTTGGTAATATTCGACAAATCTGTAAAATAAACTTCTAGGAGTATATGTCTCATCTTGCTCTAAGGTCAGAACGCCTGTCATATTTCATTTGTTTCCTTCTGTTATGTGTGTTCATGACTTCCATTGCCCTTTTCAAAGTGATCCCTGCCTGTCTTATACAAACACTCCTGTCTAGTTCTTCATTCTTTTGGGCACTTATTCTTCCTCACAACCTCCTATTGCTATCGCCTTTGTGTTGCATCTATTGCTTATATTAATTTTTTCTGGCTTTCAAGTAGTGCAGCAGTTAATTGCTTTTCCCTTTTCTATTCAGAAGTCAATGTCACTTTTGTGAAAATTCCTCTGCATGAAGAGATGTAGCATTTCAATGCTTCATAATTCTTACAAAAAAAATTCTTCAAATAATTTGAATTGTATTTTGTACCTTGTGATGACCTTCTTTTTTGTTTGTTTGTTTATCTTATTTCTGAGACACCATTTCATTTTATACATTTTAAGTAAAGCCTTCCAAGAATTGATGAGATGACAGCTAAACCCGTGATTGTTTTTCCTCTATAGTCTTGTTCTTTGTTTCTTAATCGCTTGTTCAAGATGGGATTACTTGAATAATGTTCTTCCAAAGATCAGGTATATGAAAGGTGTTAGAATACATAGTTGTCTTTAATGAAAAAAAAATTTCATGGCGATGAGCAGAATGAATGAATAGGTAATTTCACCGAGATTAAAATATTTCACGGAGGCAGGGTGATTATGTACCTGGTCAGATTAACTAATTTAAGCTATTATACAAGTTATTTTCACTGAATCTGCAAGCATATATGACTGACCCTCTGTATACAGGATGTCTTTTTTATTCAATAGTCAGTGGACAATAATATTCTTTTTTTGTTTTGTTTTTTACCTTTAAAGGCAACAATTACAGTTTTATGGTTTTAAAAAGAATCATCCACATTTAAACATAAATGATAGAAAAGAATAGGTAATCAGGACTTGTAGTAGAGATGATATTTTTTGTTAGACCAACAAGATTTTTGCAAAAAAAAATCTTTAATTTCAAGCTTTCAGGTGCAAACACACTGCATCAGGCACTGGAGAAAAGATTGTAAAAGTTCTCTTTGGTAGAAATGAAAGTTCATATTTCATAGGATTTCACAGAAGAGTCAATAGATGGAAAACTCCTCTGGGCGGTCAGTTCATAGCTGGTATGGAGCCTCTTGCCTCCTGTGAGGATCTGTGATGGTGCAGATTACCTTGAAACAAAGGCAGGGGAAGAATCTCAGGTTTCAGGTGGTCACAGTTGCTTTCTACTTAGGAAAATGTGAAGATTTAATTTCAAAAAATGAAAAGAATTGATGTTTTAAATTAAAACTTTAAAGGTTCTATATATAACACACTGGGTCTGTATATTGTTTTTTTTTGTGTATGGTTTTATGTGGGCAAGATGGCTCCTGTGCTCAGCATGTGGCAAGCTGGGGCCTGTATCTGAAAATACAAAAAACTCTCTGGCAGAGGATTCTTCAGACTGATTTGTTGGGAGAGGAACTGGAGTGTGGTGCTCTCCGACTAGACAAGGCCAGGTGATGTCATGCAAAAGGATATAAGGATGAGATTGATGTCATATATCTTGACTTCAAAAAAGCTTTTGATCTGGTATCCCATGATAACCTCTTGGCCAAACTGGCCAGTTGTGGCCTTGGCTCCACCACGATCCACTGGCTGGGAAATTGGCTCCGTGGTCAGACCCAGAGGGTTGTAATCGATGGCAGTCACTCATCATGGTGCCCTGTGACCAGTGGGGT
>NW_017728931.1:69722261-69723990 GCF_001723895.1 Crocodylus porosus | reverse complement strand
GGCAGGGGGCTGGACTCGATGATCTCTCGAGGTCCCTTCCAGCCCTGATGTCTATGAAATCTATGAAATCTATGAAAGGTGAGCTAAGTTAGTTTGGGGACAGAGAAGCTGCTAGGGGCTGCTGAAGGGTGAAGTTGGGAGAAGGAGTTTGCAGACAGTGAAAAGGGAAGATCAGGTTCCCTGAGCCCAGTTTAAACAGGGAGAGAGAAGGAGAATTGTCCCAGTGTCTGCAAACTCTTCCATCCTCCTTTTTTCCCCACTTTGCTTTTTTGAGGTTTTTAAGGGATTAAAACTGGTGAAAAGAGTATTGGTTCCTTGGGTTTGCTGGCGAGGAGTTAGGCCTGCCAGTTTGGGCTGGGGTTGAGGTTTGCAAGTTTGTGTTCCCAGTGGAGCTGTAACCCAGACTACCTGCAGCCCAGGCCTAGAGAGTAGGTCTGGTTCTTCCCCTTGTTCCTTCTGATGGTCCTTCACTCTAGTCAAGCTGTGTGGTTGGGCCGGCTATATCCATTAATCAACTGGTTCCTTTTGGAGTTTTTTCCTGCAGCTTCATTTTAGCAGGCCATATAATCCAGCCCAGAAGTTTTGGGGTGTATGTCTACTATCTAGAGCTGCAGTTACTCCCCCCACACACAGACAGTAGGGCTGTGCGAAACAGCACCATTTCAACTTCCATTTTGCCATTTCATAGGGACAGTGTTTCATTTTGCTGTTTTGAAGCACTGTTCCATTTTGTTTAGTTGAAGCTGTTTAGCTGTTTTGACACTATTTCAATGTGTTTTGACATTTTGCCCATAGGCTATAATGGAGAATCACAAAAATGCCTATAACTTTGTCATTTTTTGCCTGAATCAGATGCAAATTGTAGGGATAGTAATCCCTTCTGAGGGCATGAGTTTTACCAAGTTGCAAGGAGGTAGGTAGAGAGGTTTTTGTGAAACTGTACATCAAACCTTTCAAAGCAAAACTCATATCACTTGCTGGCAGTGGCAGCATGCTGTCATGCCGCACACAGATCTGGGGGCATGCTCCCCCTGGGAGAAGTCTTGCACAGCCGCACAGCCCTCCCAAGGGGTACAGGCTCCTGGATCTGCATGAGGGATGTCAGCAGGCTGCCACTGCTGGCTGGGGCCAGTGCCAGCGCAATCACTGGGTTCTTCCTGGTGCTTGGTCTTGGCTGCACCAGGCAGACTCAGGTGCTGGCACTGGCTCCAGCTACCAGCAGCAGCATGCTGTCATCTTCATGCTCCACAGCAGTGAGTGAGGACCTTTAAAAAAAATAAAAATAAAAAAAAGAAGGGCTGCACTCACCGACTCTGGCAGCAGTGACTGAGTCCTCTGAGGGCTCGTGGCAGAATCCCCCTCCACAATGCGGAGCAGCGGGGATCTCCCCCCGCCTCTCACCCACATGGTAGCTGTCTCATGGTATGGGTGCAGCGTGGCTCGGCAGGGCACCGCATGCTGTCCGAGAGCTGGGGTGGCTCCACATGTCAGCCAGAATTCCCAGTTTGATTCTCAGCTCTCTAATCATTCCCCCAGCTCTTCCTGTGGGGTGCAGGCCCCCAGATCTGCCTGGGGTTTCAGCAGGCTGCTGCTGCTGGCTTGGGAAATAGATTTCATAGACATTAGGGCTGGAAGGGACCTCAGGAGATCATCGAGTCCAGCCCCCTGCCCAAAGGGCAGGAAGTCAGCTGGGGTCATAGGATCCCAGCAAGATAAGCATCCAATTTAC
>NW_017728931.1:69698841-69722250 GCF_001723895.1 Crocodylus porosus | reverse complement strand
AGGAGTCTATCTCCTGCTCGCAGTCCCTGATGGCATGCAGTCTCTGGACTGTGGCCTGGAGCTCCTCCCGCTGGCGCACCAGAGACCCCAGCCTGCTGTTATCCTGTATCATCTGGGGGCCTGCACCCCCCTGGAAGAGCTGGGGGCAAGATTGGAGAGCTGGGAAATTGAACTGGGAAATAGCAGCTCGATTCCCCAGCCCCTGGATCAATTCCACAGTTTCCTGTTCAATTCCCTGGCCCCCGTTTCGATTCCTCAATCCCCAGCCCCCTGCTGAAACCTGACGTGCATGTCAGGGCCTGTGCACCCTGGGAAGAGCTGCGGAAGTGTTCAGAGAGCTGGGGAATTGAACTGGGAGCTAGATGTCAATATCAGAGCAGTCCTTCCCCCTCCTCCTTAGTTTCTGTTTAGCTGCAAGCAGTCCCGGCTTTGAAACTCAAAATGTTTCGAAGCTTTCAAAAAGTTTTGAGAGTCCCCGTTTCATTTTGAAGCTGTTTCTAAGCCTTTCATTTTGTTTCATTTCGCTGTTTTTAGCTTGAAATGAGTCAAAACAACTTTGAAATGAAACACCTGTTGAAATTTTGCACAGTCCTAACAGACAACCTCTTTGTGGGAGCTAAGATTGCCATGTTACAATTCCTCCAAGAGCAATGAGGGGCTCTTTGCACCACAGAAGTACCCACACTCTCTAGCAGCTTCCCATAGCATGGCACAACCTATAGACTATGTCTTGAAGTTATTAATGTTTTAAACTACCTTTGTTTTTTTCCTCTGCTTTCTGTAATAAATGTGTCTTTAGTGTTTATACTGCTTCCAAGGAGGGTATTTTTGTTTATATGGGACAAGCCTAGTCATTCATTTAGTGTTCCCAGGTGGTCTGTGTGGGGGCTTGAGCAAAGGTAAAATATCTTTTTTACCCCAAAATTGAACATGGCCCTTGTTGCTGTTGACCAGTGCCTGGCAGAAGGGTTACACACACACACACACACACACACACACACACACACACACACACACACACACAATTTCACCTATATCATACTTTTCTCATTTGTGTTTTCACCTTCTTGTGTGACATAAGACATGTCATTCAATGACTATAAATTAGGGCTGCTTACAGATGTGGGAGAAAACCCCCCAGCACTTTACCAGAAGAGGAAGCTCGTCAGTTTGACCTGGTCCCCCAGCATCTGTATAGATGACACATTTCAGGGCTTTTTGGCACTTTTATCTAATTCAAAGAGATATTAGATAACAATGCCAAAAGGCCATGCTGAAGCACATAATCTATACAGATGTTGGGTGAGCTGGATCAAATTAATACAATACTTTCTCTGGGAATGGGCTGCAGTCAATGCATGGGTGCACTGAGCAAGAAGTAAAGTGCTGTTTGTTTGTTTTTTCATGTCTGTAAGCAGTCTAGGTAGTCTGATGACATCCAAGTCCCTGGGTGGTTCCCCATGAGTACACATGTGTGGTTTACAGCACTGCAGACCTATCTGCACATATCACACGTGCAGGCTTTTGCCACACTGCTAATATGCAACACAGTGGGGCTTTTTGACACCTGAAGATCCCGGAGTTAAAAAAAACCCTGTGCCAGAAAAAAGCAGGGCAGTACACATGGCGGCAGCATGTGTCACCCAAACCCACACTCTGGTTGCTGACCAGGCTCTGTTCACCTGGATTGCTGCTTCTGAAGCCCTGGGAGCACTCCAGTGTCTCCTACCGCACTATAAGAACTTTGCCACATGTGCAAGCACACGTACAGGGGTAGAATCATAGATCATAGAAGATTAGGGTTGGAATCGACCTCAGGAGGTCATCTAGTCCATCCCCTGTTCAAAGCAGGACCAGGTCCAACTAGATCATCCCAGCCAAAGCTTTGTCTAGCTAGGTCTTAAAAACCTCCAAGGACAGAGATTCCACCACCTCTTTAGGTAACTTGTTCCAGTGTTTTACTACCCTTCTACTAAGAAAATTCTTCCTAATATCTAATCTAAACTTCCCTTGCTGCAACAAGAGGCTGTTGCTCCTTGTTCTGTCATCTGCCACCACTAAGAACAGTCGAGCTCCAGCCTCTTTTGAGCCCCTCTTCAAGTAGTTGATGGCTGCTATTAAATCCCCTCATTCTTCTCTTCTCTAGACTTAATAAGCCCATTTTCCTCAGCCTGTCCTAATAAATTATGTGCCCCAGCCCTCTCACCTTTTTTGTTGCCCTCTGCTGAACTCTCTTCAATTTGTCAACATCCTTTTTGTAGCAGGGGGCCCAAAACTGAACACAGTACTTGAGATGTGGCCTCACCAGTGTTCAATAGAGGGGAATAATCACTTCCCTTGACTTACTGGCAACACAACTACCAATGAAGCCCAGTATGCCATTAGCCTTCTTTCATATTCAATTTACTGTCCAGTGTAACTCCCAAGTCCTTTTTTACAGAGCTGCTGCATTGCCAGTCAGCCTGCAGCCTGTAGTGGTGCATAGGATTGATTTGTTCTGGCCTAAGTGCAGGACTTTGCACTTGTCCTTGTTGAACCGCATGAGACTTCTTTTGGCTCAAGCCTCCAATTTGTCCAGGTGACACTGAATCTTAGTGCTACCCTCCAGCATATCTACTACTACCCCTAGCTTGGTGTCATCTGCAGACTTGCTGATGACATCTTCCAGGTCACTGATGAAGATATTGAACAATACTGCCTCCGGGACTGACTTCTGGGGCACTCCATGTGATACTGTCTGCCAACTAGATGTCAAGCCATTCATTATTACCTTCTGAGCCCAATGCTCCAGCCAGTTTCCTATCCACCTTACAATCCATTCATCCAACCCACACTGCCTTAGCTTGCTTGCAATAATGTTGTGGGAGACGGTATCAAAAGCCTTGCTAAAGTCAAGGTGTACCACATCCACTTGTCTCCCCGTACCCACAGAACCAGTCACCTTGTTGTAGAAGGCAATTGGGTTGGTCAGGCATGACTTGCCGCTGGTGAATCCATGCTAACTGTTCCTAATCACCTTTTTCTCCTCTAATAGTGATTAGAACTGGATTCCTTGAGGATCTGCTCCATGGTTGGGAAAAGTGTGGTTGACTGGTTTGTAGCTCCTAGATCCTCTTTTTTCCCTGTCTTAAATATGGGCACTATTTTTGCCCTTCTCTAATCATCTGGTATCTCTCCTGATCACCATGGGTTTCAAAGATGATGGTCAATGTCTCTGCAATCACATCAGCTGATTCCCTCAGCACCTTTGGGTGCATCCCATCGGGCCCCACAGACTTGTATATACCCAGTTGTATATATCCAGCTTTTCTAAATAGTCCCTAACCTGTTTTTTTGCCACTGTTGGCTGCTTACCACCTCCCCAAACTCTGCTGTGTGCAGTAGTCTGGAAGCTGACATTACCGGTGAAGACTGAAGTGAAAAGGGCATTGAGCACTTCAGCCTTTTCTGCATCCTTTGTCACAAGGTTGCCTCCCCCAATCAGTACCTCCTCTTGCTACCAACCTACTTGTAGAAAGGCTTCTTGTTATCCTTCCCATCCCTTGCTATTTACTTGTCCCCAGGGCATTCTCTGGGGATGAATAGCAACAAAACAAGTATGTACTACTGCTATTTGTGCCTGGGCAAATGCACATGCACACTCATTTGGATATGTCCTCTAGGGCCATTATTGTCAAGTATAGCTGAGATGTGAACGGGGGCAAATATACTTCAGTTTCTTGGACTTTTACTTAAGCTTTCTAACATGTCTTTGCATTTGAGTGTAATTTGTTACTTGTATAACATCTTGCATTTCTGTTAGAAATAATCCATAAACATGTAAGGGATGAAATATGTGTGATTTACTCTATGGTTTACATTTGTTTTTATTTGTTTTCTATTGTGAAGCAAGAAATAATCAGTTTTGAAAAGGTACTGCAAGACCAGAGTTTTAAGATGTCCAATTAGCCCTCTGGATTTGTTAAATACCATATTCAAAATGTAGTGGGTTAAATCCTGTTATACCTGTGATGGTCCATGAAATACGAGGCATGTTTTTTTCTGGTGATATCTCTTATTGGACCAACTGTATTGTTGGGAGAGATTTTGGACAAGCTTTCAGGCATGATGTGCCCTTTTCATTTATCTGAGAATGGCACTTTAAAACTCCTCTCTTCCTGCCCCAATCAACCCCCCTTCACTAGCAAGGCTTCTCCTTTCAAAATGAAAATGTGTTCTTACAGTAAAAAAGTGAGAAAGAAATTGTAAAATTGGAAAGAGGGGAGAGTCAGGCTTTATTCTGACTTGCAAGTATACAGTAGGATCATTTGCAACTGTTGTATATTCTATATGTGGACATACTTCCCTAGCTATCAAGTAATCATTTTTGCTGGAGATTTTTAACAGCTTACAGACCAGGATTATTCTGTATGGAAGACTACTGCATTACAGATTATTCCTGAAAGCATGTAGAAATATAATATAGGTTTAACATATAAAGGGGCTTGTAAGAGAATGCATTTAATATCATCATCTCTAGAAGACCACGCCAGTTAGGATTTCAAAAGTTTATTCTCTTTTGGCAAGGATGGAAAGGATCACTTTTCACTGACTCTAGTAGTAAACTTGCCAGCATGTTTACTATACTATATAATAAATAATGTTCAATACAAGACTGTTAGCTTCAGGAACATAATTTTAGAGGACCTGCATACTTGTAAGAAGCTTCCACAGTGAAAGCAACCTACGCATTCAGCACCAGAGAGGTTTTGAACCAACATGTATCAGCATGTAAGCAATTTTCACTAGAACTATTTGGACCACTTGTATACTTTAGATTACTTACTTATGAGTTGCACCATTTCAGGGTGATTTTTTTTCAAATATTGTATATCGGATCCAAATATAAAATCTGCTCAATATCCATATCTTATTTAATTAGGTGGTGAAATGAGATGCATGTTTCTTAGCTTCAGTAAATCTTACTGGGTTGCTTTAGCAATACAGATTGGTTTTTGGCAGCCCAAAATGGAGTTGATGGGGATATACCTGTTGCTGAAGGTGGGAACACTTAGTTATAAGCCCCCATTACAGGAATTTGTTGTTTTACTTTAAATATGGAAACTTTAAAAAAGAATAGAAAGGTGCATCTCTTTATCCAATATGTTAACTATAAATTGATCAAACCTGGCTTTGTAGCTAACTAGCCAGGTTCTTAAAAGTCTTTATTATAAATGTGAAAGCTGAAAGGAAAATATTGCCCCCATTGGCCTCTTATTTAGAAATGAAGGCACCCTGAAGAGAAAATATTTGTATATGCTGATCAAATCAGTGTAGGTACATGTTGTATGTCTTGGAAGTACATGGAATAGGAGTGTAGTCAAAATATTAATAAATGCCTTAAGGGAAAACCATTAAGAAAATTACAAAACTGTAGAAACTGTAACAATGCAACCTTGGTAGCAATCAAATAATTGGAAAACTGTGGCAGACATGTAAATAAACCTCTGCAATAGAAAAGGCATACCTGGAGGACTTCAGTTAGATAGACAATGCAGTGGTTAATACACGAGCAAAACCAGCTGAGTGAAATGAAAAGGAAAACTGTAAAACAGTTCAATAATAATGCTGCCATGGAAAAGATTTTTAATCCCATACTGTAACACCATAAAAGCTGAAGAGTAACTGAAAAAGAAGGTCGTGGTATAGTCAGCAAAAGTAAAGAGATGTACAGAGAAACAATACTTCTATTAGTAAAACAAATTGTTTGGAAATGGATATTTTTTTCCAGTTGGAGACAGTTGGAGCAGAAGGATGGGAATAAAAATAATCTACAGTAATGAATGAACAGAATGTGATTTTTTTGGAAAAAAACATCTATGGGAAATGAAAGCACCATGTAATGCTTTGGTAGGGTGGACTGAAGAAATATAATGTGAATGAGGTGGTGTGATTAATCAAAGTGAAGTGCAGAGGGAGGAGAAAGGAGATTAAGAAAATTATCTATTTGGAAGCTATGAGGACAGGGTGGCATCCAAAGTTATTAGTAAGAGAGCTTAACTGACTTGCATATTTAGCTCTGACCTATAACTCCCTTACCTACAATCTGAAAGTCTCTTACTAGAAAAATAGTGAAAAATTAGTTGAGCATTTGAAACTAATTATGTTTCCTCAAGGAAAGAAGGTTTGTTTAAGAAGTGTTCTAGAACCCTTCTGGTGGACAAAGCTATAGTGATGCCTGCCAGAAGAAGCAGAAGCACCCATATGTATATTTGCTAGATATGCAAAAGCATATCATAGTGTATTGTATGAATGTATTAAAATAGTGTTTGAGTTGATAAAATATCTACTGTTGGTAGAATATATACATAATACACGGTTGCTGGAATGCAGTGGTAAAATGTTGGACAATGTAAGATTACAGTACACTACATTTGGCAAGGTGTTGCCTTGCTACATTTGCTTTGTTGTACCCCTGTAAGAGTAGGTCACTAGGCAGGCAACAAGAAGAATATAGGAAAAATGGGTGGAAAGAGAAGTAAATGTGAGAGTTCTTTAGAAAAAAAAATCCAGAAAATGAAGGTGGAAAATTGTAAGCGGCCTTGTAAAAGAAGGATTGACAAGAAAATGAAAGTCTAAATATGACTACATAGAAGCAGGGTATTTGCACAACATATGTTAAAGCAAATACAGATGGTAGGAACAATGTAAAGTCTAGAATACTGTGTGAGTAGCTAGACTCGAGACACTATCAGTTATACCATAATTGGATATATCAAATTGGTCAGAGAGAAGTAGAAAGTACAGTGTGACAAATATGAGCAATTATATCAGATATCTAAGGCTTAAAAAGAAATAAGCATAGTACTACTTATCTTTCATTAATTGGGATCTTAAAATAGGA
Organism: Crocodylus porosus; assembly: GCF_001723895.1. Taxonomy (NCBI): domain Eukaryota; kingdom Metazoa; phylum Chordata; order Crocodylia; family Crocodylidae; genus Crocodylus; species Crocodylus porosus. The sequence goes on along the minus strand of NW_017728931.1, from coordinate 69,715,367 downwards.
TATCACAACAAAATTGTGCACACTGGAAACTATTTCTATTATAAGATATCCTTCAGAAAGCAACACCAATGGGTGCCATTATGGTAGGAAGGTGATAACATTTTAAACTTACCTTGGTCTAAGTTAGACTTGCACTTGTGTTCTCCTGCAGGATCCCTCTTACTATAGGGCTAGGAACACTAGTCATAAGTAAGAAGCCCATCATGCTAAGTGCTGTACAAACAAAAGCAAAAGGATACATTTTTAGCACAAGTGTTTATATCCGCATTCAGATACCAGTGGCTCATTATATTGAATAAATGTCAAAATGCACAGGACCTAAGGTAAGAATATAGTGAGATTTATAAAAAGGCCTAAGTATTTAGGAACCTATATTAATTGATCTCTTCAGCCTACAGAACTGTTGTTTGTAGTAAAAATCGTATGTACTACAATTAATGCTTAAAATACTTTCCTTCCCTCCCACCTTTCTCCAAAAATAAAACCTCTAAAAACAAGGTTCTATTCTTTTCTTGAACAATAGCAGGATGGATATTAACTAAGTTCTAATTACAGGGCCAAGCATTACACAGTCAAAGTTACTGGTGTCAAAAGGACGGCAGGGATGTCAATGACAGTATTCTCTGAAGACACTGGGAACACTAGCAGTTTGCCTCCTTGGCTGAAATGGTAAGGCTGCCTGTTAAAAAATATTTTTCTACTCATCAGCTGGTCATGTTTGATATGGAGTCATTGAGACATAATAAGTATGGAATCCATTACATTACGTTACATAATCCCTTCCAAAGTAGAAGTTCATTAGAAGTAAAACTTTAATTGAATCCTGCATGGTACCCTATAGAAATTAAACTAAATTTGATACCAAGAAGCCTGAGCTTGAAGAGCACAGCCACAAGCTAGAAAGGGTAAGTGTCAGTCACATACAGAAAGAATCAAAATGTGAGTAATTTTCTTCTATCAGAATCTTATTACAGAATCTAAAGAATCATATTAAAACAAAATTAGCTTTAGAAAGCTAAAGCTGCTTTTTTTTTCTCTCTTGTTTGTCTGGATCTCTCTCTGTTCATTGCAGAGCTTCTGCAGAGCACATTACCCAGCTCTCTGTAGCTTACTACTACAGGAAATTCAGAGAGGTTTAAAAACTAGGTGAAATCTAGGGAGAACTTGCATTTATGACTTAGGAACATAGGAAACTGCCTTACTGGATTAGACCTATTGGACTGCTACTCCAGTATCATTCCTATAACAGTGGCCAGCACCACATGCTCGAGAACCAAGCAAAAATTCACGGTAGACAGATTTTGTGAAGGGAGTGTAGAGTGATGTTGTAGCTCAGATGGTCCAGGAAATATACAAGAGGCAAGGATTTTTTAGGGCGATATCTTTTATTGGATCAACTGCATAGCTGGGATAGAGTTAGACAAGAATTGTAATGCAAGACATCAGGTCATTCTTCACCAGATCATGAAGAACGTCTTCCACTCAAAAACTTGTCCAACTCTATCCCAACTATGTAGTTAGTCCAATAAAAAATATCACTTTAAGACAGGAGTTGTCAACCGAGGGTACATGTACCCCTGGGAGTACTTTGAAAGGTCCCGGGGTATGTGGGGGTGGGCAGAGGTGGAGCACCATGACCCTGCACCACTGCCTCAAAGGAGCAGTGCTTGGGTAGGGCAAAAGCAAAGCCTCACAGATGGTGTATTGCTACTGCTCTGCCACTCGCCACACCCCCGTTCGGTGTCTGGCCACTCACCATCCCCTGCTCCATGTCTGGCTGCTCACTGCCACCCCCCCACTCTGTGTCTTACTGCTTGCCACCCCCCCGGGTACACTTACTAAAAAAGGGGGCTACTGGGGGTACACTTATTAAAAAAGGTTGAAAATCCCTGCTCTAAGAAATCCTTACCTCTAAAGAAGATTTCATTCTAGTCCCCAGTAGTCACTTTGCTTTGACTAACCTAGGAAAGCAGAAAGTTCTGTCTTGCCCAAAGCACTTTTTTTATATATATTTTCTTAATTATTAGTTGTTCAGTCTAGCATTAGCCTCTTGCAAATTTTAGCCAAACCGAGAAGCTTGTGAGTATTAACAGAACTGGTTATTTTGCAAAAATCATATCTGAATCTTATAAGAAGACTGGTCACAGTCTGTGGGGTTAATATTATCCAACATACCCTGATATGATACAATACAATCACTTATTAATTGCTTTAGAAAACAACCTATATCTGTATATCAGCAGAACAAATGCAAGAATACAATGTGTTCTGCTGAAACAGAAGTTAGTATGAAAATTATTTCACAAGTACAGTTTGTCCATTTAGTTCTATGTCTCTAGTTAAAATTATAGCTCACATTCTTGTAGTAATAGCTATTCACTATACACTTTATTTTGTACAGTGAATGCCTTTTCTTCCTACATGTGACATAAAGACCCAGTTTACAAAGGCGGAATGCCAGGTTATTATTGGCAAAAACAGAATTTATTCTTGAAATTCCACACTCTGACAGTTAACACTAGAAAGGGCAATATTAAATCAGACCACATGGATTGCTTCTAATGTAAAATACTGTAAGCTGAATATTTGTTATATTGTGATTCTATCTTTAGTGATATGATGAATGCTGTTATCACAAAGACGTCACACAGAGGACATTTTTGTTCTTGTTTGCATTACTTAATGACACTTTATTTAAACACATAAGAATTATTTGTTAAAAGCATCATAAATTGCTTCACTAGGAGATATCATATAAAATATGTACCTTCCCTTCTAAAATCCCAAGCCAAGTGATTTTATAGACTCAAGCTCAGTCATTTTGTTTTGCATACTGGTTTCAGACTGGGGCTTCTAGCTGTTACCACAGTACAAATAAGACACAACCCCCATTACACTCAAATTTGGTAGCACAGTGGGGTATGTGGGGAGCATGCTTCTGTGGGGTCTTTCTGGGTGCAACAATGCAACTACTAGTTTTTTGCTTGGAAACAATTCCCAAAAAGATAAGTAAAAGTAAGAAAGGGATGGGTTTTCCACCTTGGGGCCAGTTGGCAAAATGACAGCACACCTCTGGTGTACAACATGAAACTTGAAGTGGGATCACAGCTCAGGGACTTATTTCTTTGGGAAGACAATTAGGAACTATACCCAGTTCAGGACTATGCCTTAAAGGTATATTTTAAGCATTAGCAATCATATGAACGAGCACTGGCAACCCTTGTCAAGTTGACCAGTGGAATAACCTAGGGTGCAGTGACTAGGTCAGTTGCCTCAGTTGCCTATTTGTGGGAGGGACAAAAAAAATGGCTGCAGCTGCAACTACACAGTTGCTCTACTGCTGGTGGTGGCCTCCAGCAGAAGGTGTGGATGCCCATATGCATGGCAGATGTTCCAGGTGCCCAGCAGCATCCTTTTATCTCTGGTTCTAAGTTGCATATACTGAACAGCATGATTTATAGAAAAATCAAGAAGTGTGTTCCAGAGACCTTACATCCTGGTAATTTCACTGGAGCATAAAGTTTATGGAATTGGATCCTATGACTCAGAGTCCCACCTTGAAAGTTTTTAGTGACTCATACTTAGATCTTGCTGCCTGTAGAAGCTAAAATATATATGGCATTTGCCTGAGTGCATTTGGGCTCCAGTATCCCTTCTCTTTCCCTAGTTCCTTCCACATACATATTATGTAGCTTACATAAGGACCAGCCAGAATTGCAGTCTTTGTGTCTCATGAGGCTGCTACACTGAAGGAAACGGAGGGAAGGAAATAAATCCTTGGGCTCAACTCTCACTGTTCTTGCCTGGGAAGTAGGATCAGCAAGCTACTGGGAGCAAGCAATAGGGATATAGTTGCAGTCTTACTACCCGCATATCCTTGAAGATACTTGGATGGTCCAAACCACTTCCAGTGCACTGCTGTGTCTAAGAAGAACCTGCAAGATGGTGCATCATATGTGTTTTCTATTTAACCAGCTTATTTAGATGGGCTAGATCTGAGATATTCCTCAATGCAGACACTAGAACCTGGATAGGTGCTCTGAGAACAATCCTGAGCAAAGGTATAGGGGCATTTGTAAAGATGCCTGTCAAGTTAAACAGATAAGAAAAAGACATTACAGACAAGGTGTATTGAATTTTGGATTTGGTGTTTAATTGGCTAAAGGAATTCATTGGATTGTTACTACACTCTGTGTGTGTGTGTGTGTGTGTGTGTGTGTGTGTACATTCAGCCTTCTTTTTCCCGTTTACTAGCACTAGGGTCAGTAACAATCTATCCCAATGCCTGGAGAGCGGTAAATGCTCATACTTAAAACCACTTAAAGTGCAACTCTCTCCAGTACAATATTGATATCATACAGGCTTTCAACAATAACAATAAATGGCAAGATGCACAGCTCATGTAAAGTGGTGTGGCTGTATTGAAATCAATGGTGCCATGTTGGTTTATACCAGCTGAAGAATCCGTGCAAATAATCGATAATGATGATTTAAAGGTAATATATTCAAATCCTGTCATTTGACTACATATTTTTGCCAAACATGTAATTTAGTTGCAGCGTTCTTGACTTTTAATTAAGATAGTAACTCCTTTGATTGCAACAATGATACAGTTTTCAGATTGCTATTGTATAAAACAGGCAGAGGACATTACTCATGAGTAATCAGTGACCTTTAACCATTGTATTGGTATCTTTAATTTTATTTGGAAAAGTAGACTGCAAACCATCCTACCATATGCACTGAATAATTATCATCATACCAGTAAGCCAAGGCTTTCTCTTTTATTTTACTAGGGGAAAAAAAATCATGTAATTTGCCCATGTAAATAAATCATTAAAATAAAATCAATCTGTTAACAGATCTGCTCATTATTCTGAAGAAAAATTTTGCTACTACATATCTTGAGCTTCAACAGGATCCATTCAAAGTATATTTTAGTCTATTGACTAAATCTCCCATGGGAAGTGGTCAAAGCCCTATCTCTTGGTTCTTTTAAAAATAAATTGTACAAAGCACCACAAGGAACAATCTTTTTGTTGGCTGGGAGATAGTCTAGATGATCTAAAAAGTGTTTTCTATTTCTAAATTTTTATGACTCTTTCATCTTCATATTCAAACAGTTGCTTCTAAATTATTCAATTCCCAGCAATCCTAATAATCAAATCTAATGAGCACAGATTAAATTTGCACCATTAAATATTTTTCAAATCAGTTCATACAGTTTGTATTGTCTAAAAAGCCTGGATCCCCAAAGGTGCTGAGATCGCTCATTAGCTTCCCTATTATCATTAGCGATGTTAGGAAATATACTGACACAATATTTTTCATTGGAATTTGCTGCTTTGTCAAATTGAAACATTTTGCAGAGACTATTTGATTTAGATAAAGTTTCAGTGGAATATTGCCAGCTTTTTCTCGTGACTCTTCAGCAACTTATCTGGCAGGCAGGCCGGGGTTTGTACTAAATACATCCAGTGTCTGCAGTTCCAGGGCAGCCTGCCAGGTAAATTGCCTTGGAGTCAGGGAAACCAGTGCTTTCTGGGACTTGAGCAGCCTGACTCTTGCTGTCTTATGAATGAGGAAGTCCAGCCGTTGGGGTGCATAGAGACACAGCTTCCTAAATTCTAGGCCTCTGATTCATTGACACGCAGGCTTATGGAAGTTTCTTTTGAAATATGGAATGAAAAATGAAGTGTTTTGATTTTTAGAATGACTTTTTAAAGGATTTTTACTTCAAAATAAAGCTTTTTTTGTATTTTTTTTCACTTCCAAGGAGAGTGAAATCTCAAAATCCTGCATGAAATGGAATTACTGTTCTCTGCCCAGCTCTTGAATTCTATACCTGGTCATAGGCATGCAAATATATCCAGTGTCTTGCTCTGCTATCAATTAAGTCACTATTCTATGTTCACATTTGGCTTGTTTTACTAGTTTTTAAATTTTAATTTGAAGAGTAATTGCTTTTGGAAAAAAATGGGATTTTCAAAAGTGAGCAGGGAATTAACCTAGAATTAGTCACTCATCTCCCACTGTGTCTTATTTATTAAGACATATAGGGACAAACAACCTCCAGATTCAAAATCTTCTGTCATTTCCTTTCATGCCCCACTGCCCTTGCCTTTTTACTAACTATGGCAATCTAAAATCTAATGGTCCCAAGGCTATTACAGCATAACTGGTAACGTACATTTCTAAGTACAAATCTTGCAATTTTTATGAGTGGAAAATGTGAATTTCACTTTATAATAGGTCTTAGAGATTCTATCCCTCTCTCTGTTCTCATTTTCCTGAAAGCTATGACTTTTAGCAACAACATTTTCATATAGATTGGAAGAAAACATAAAATTTACAAATGGTGGGACAAATTTTGTGTTGATTTACCACTCTATGCAATCCATTTGAAGACAGAAAAATTATGCAGAATGCAAATGATTAAGGAAAAGAGCCTGCTGATAGTAAATCAAATTCAACCTTTAATCTACTTCTAACCTTTCAACTGTAGAGAAGATTTCTAATTTAAGGAAAAATAATGGTATTCATATGCACTGAGAGTTTTATCCTTTTCCCTCTTTACACATTTACCAGGGCAAAACCCTTTCAATGCTTTTGTCATGCATCAATTACTACATTATCAAAAAAAAAGGCACATTCACTTTTGTTCATTCATTTTTGCTTAAACTACCATTGCTTCCTATAGGGTAATTTTCCTTTACCCTTCTCACTCGCTTTTTTCTTCTCTTCAATCTGTGAAAAAATGTCTTAATTTTCAATAAAAAGACAGTCCAGCTCAGCTCAGCTCAGGACAATACCCCAGAGACTTTTCTTAATATATAGGCAGACAGAGATATGTTAGGTTAAAAAATGGTTCATGGAGTATCTTGCGTTTCTGGGTTTAGATACTTTGTTTTTGTTCTTCAATCATTTGGACAGGAGGTTGTATTGAATAGCTCTGTGGTGACCCTCATATAACTTCCTTCCAAGTCTCATTGACAATAGCGGACATGTTCTTGATAATTTGATGAATCCAGGATAGGTAAAATCAATCATGAGGTCTCAAATAGGTGGTGAAGAATGCATACCAGATCTGTAGGCAATGGCAGGTTTTAGGGCTTTTTATGTTAAGGGGTGAATTTATCCAAGAATTCAGTGAGTCTGAATAGGGTGACTCACTGCCATCTTTCCACTTTATGCCAGGGCAACATATATGAAATGTTTCCAGATTCTATGACTCTCTCTTTATTAGGTCCACTGTTTGAATCCACATAGTAGCACAGGCAGGACACAGGCCTGTTTGACTGTGATGTTTGTACCAAGTCTCAGTTCATGTTGTTTCTGTATTCTCAGCAGTGAACCCATCATAGGTGTAGCTATAGTAATAGTCTTTGTAATATGTTCAACAAACATCTGCTTTAAGAACACTGCTTGGAGCCAAGATAAATGCACCCTTAACTCCCTCAGTGAAATGGCTTTCAGTTTGGACAGACTATATAACTTGGTTAGCTAATGGTCTCCATGTCTCCTGGAGTACAAAAGCTGATTTTATCTCAAAGTATTCAAGAATAATTTCTGATGACTTAACAAGAAGAGATGCATCATTATAGTGAAACTATGTAAAGATTCATTTTCAATGACAGTGCCTGAGCTGTGTACCAGCCATGTATAGAGTGACAGAATAACATGGGGGCCATGATACCACCTCCCTGGATACTAGTTGTTAGCAATCCCTTTCCCACTGACCATGCTCCTATTCCTTTGTTAAGGCCCTGTGCTAAGTTCAGTTGGATATGTGGGAGACTGATGTGTCTCTTATCTAGCAAAATACATGATGCCCCAGCCTAATAGTTGGTTGCATGCAGAAGTGTAACACTCAGGATGTCTCCTCAGTGCCTCTAATACTGGAGCCTGGAGTTCATACATCAGGTTGGAACTGCTGCCAATGATTGACCGCACATCTGTTGTATTGTTCTATTGCCTTGAGTCAGCCATTCATCAGGCACACTTGGTAAAAGACCTCAAGGTTTCACTGAACCTTTGTCCTGAGTAATCTTTTGGGTTTGTTTTTATCTTTAAGATAAAGTGTATTTTTCCTTTTGTCTATAATATATATGTAATGGGGTTTTTAAACATGATTTCATAGGTGAAAGATCTAATTTTTTTTCACTTGAGGAGATTTATCACCCCCAATGTGATAAGGGGAGGATACCAGTGCAGCAAGTCTGTTCCAGACCCCTACAGGATATTGATGAGTGACATCAGGAAATTAGTATAATCTCAAGACATTGTAGACCCTATATGTTTCTGCACTTGTGGGATGCTTGGAAGTTAATAGTGACATCAGCTGTAAGCAGATTTTGGCCTGTATTGAAGACACGACAGGATTTGATCACTCCAGGTGAGAGATGTATAACATAAACCATGCTCATGAATGAATATCTGCTTTCTGAACCAAGAACCCCAATGGTGAGATTACACCAGGTACAAAAAGAGAGGAGGTGCCCTGTGTTGTCATTTGACAAACCCAAGCCATAGTGTCATATAATGACTGCAGACCAGAAACTGTATTCAGATTATCTAAAAATATATGTTCACTCTGAGGAGGTACAGAATGAAATGTAGCTGTGAATTAGTTGTTAAACTTGTCTTTGCCTTAACCAGTTTCAGTTTCAGCTTTGCTAGTAGTGGGACCACAAATTGCAATGACAAATAATGGTGATGACCATAGGAGAGGCTGTCTGAGAGAGGGTGCTAGATGGTCAGTGCTTTATTAATGAACCATCACAACTCTACCTACATGGTCCTAACTTACAGAGTGAAGAAATGTGGTGCCCTCAATGATGTATTTAGTGCTTTTTATGAAGCAAGTATCTATAAAATCATCAGCAGCTCTTCTGTACTTCCTCAGTAACCAAAATTATTTATTAGTAGCCCGAACTAACTGATAACGTTGAGAGAATAAACATTCCCAGTCATGAAACTGTATATCTTGTTCATGCCCAAAGGTCATACTATACAGATGTATGCTGCAATAAGAGCAATAACAACAGCAACAATTCTAGTATTATAAAAGCCGCGGTCTGTCTGTCTGTCTGTCCATAATGCTTTATATGCACTCTGATTGGCTTACAGAAACAACCAGAGTGTGAATACAACATTTGCACTAGAGGTGTGGCGTGGCAAAGTGCTGCCATGACGGTGGGGACACGGGACAGAGTGGGGGGTGAGGCCATTGCAGCTGGCATCACCCCCTGGTCCTGCTTCCTGGAGACAGCAGCAATAGAGTAGACGGAATCCGGTGGGGGGTTCGCCAGGCCTGGTCCTCCACCCTTGCTCCTTGTAGGTGGCAGTGATGGTGTGGGGCCATGCCGGGCCTGGCCTGGCCCCAAAATGGAGGATATGAGGGGGGGCATGCCGGATCCAGCAATGGCAGCGGGGAGAGTGGGGAGGCCAGACCTGGCTCTGTGGTGGAGTGGAGGAAAGGGGGAGTGCCTCCCACTGTATGGAGGAGGCAGCGGGAGTGGCGCCAAACTCAAACTACCAGGGATCAACAGGGTTGGGCCCAAAGTGATGGGGAGACAGGGGAACAGGGTCAGGCCCAAATTTGGGGGTGGGGCCAGATGAGGGGAGTGGAGTGCAGGGCTGGACACTGAGCTCTCTCCCTGCCAGATCCTCCGGTGGGAGTGGGGGGAGCAACCCTGACTCTGAAGCATGGGGGTGAGGGTGGGGGGAGTGAGCCTGACCCCAGGCCTCTTTCCCCACTTCCCAGCAGGCAATAGAGTGGATGATCCAGTGGCAGTGATGGACTGGATGGAGGCGTGGTGGGGGGCATGGCTTGGCCCTGGCTCTGAAGTGGCGGGGGGTGAGGGGGAGTGGGCCCAGCTCCAAAAGGGGGGGAAGCAGGGCTGAACATTGGCCACTATCCTTGGCTACCCACTCCTTCATCATTTTTGATGGGCAAAATTTAATACAAATAATAATGATAATTTATTATGTTTGTTCAGTTAACATAGTATTGTCCTTATTATTATTGTTGTTATTATCTCTTTTTAATATGCTGGGTAGCTCAAATATTAAGCTGAAACAAAAATAGGACCACTATTTCAATTTTTCTAAAGGTTTCAAGAAATGTGACCATATAACATATAAAGGTATACATTTTGTCACGTTCTACATTCGTAGTTTTACGTATTCATATATGGACTACAATGAATGACTATTATTTTCAAGTTAAGTAGGAAAAGTATACTCCAGAATCACCAATATAGGACTGTTATTTCAAGATCAACAAATATCACCTTTTGTAAAGCTTTAACTCTACTGATTCTGTACTTAAATAAAAAAATATATATTTGTCGCATTTATTTCTTGCAAAATGCATTCTCTTGAGTACTCCGTATTTGTAATTTTTATATCCCACAGGTCCTGGTTGAATTCTTTTTAACATCTTCTGGTTCACTGACTTTGGAATTGCTTTCCTTTTTTTTATTCTTCACTACCATTTCCTTCATCTCACAAAGCTCATCTTTGCAACACCAATAGTCTCTTAAATAAATAGAATATCGATTTTCTTACCAACTGTTTCTCTAGGATTGCATTTAATGCTATTGTGTGAAATCTTCGGGCTTACGATTCACTTGGTATAGAATCAAGGTAGTCCTATTGGCTTTGATAGAGTTAGTTACCCCAGTTTATGACAACTGAAGTTCTAGCCCACAATCTGTTTCCTTCCTGATTTTCACTAGTTCTTGTTTGCATTCTGGTATGTTGTGCCTTATTTAAGAATTTCCCTACTTATTTGGAGAGTGTCATTACTTGCACTGATGTTACACTATTGCTGCTCTTAGTATCAAACTGCTGCCACTTCCTGTGGCCCTACAATTGGCCTCTGCTGCCCCCTGGGAGAGCTCCAGGCTCTCACTACAGCTACAATCAGCCAGAAGCCCTTTTGTACAGCCATCCCCACTCTCTATTCCCCAGTTTCTGGGACCTCCAGGAGCACCTACAGCCGCACTGGGAGCGGCAGGATGCCAAGATGCAGCTGTAACTCCCCATGGACATCTGGCTGGCCCTCACCCTGCTCACACTGGCCAGGCCTGCCAGCCTCTGCTGTATAGGCCATCTCTTAGTCATGGGCAAAGCTACCACCGGGGAGCCAATTCTGGAGGTGTGTGGTGCCCTCCAAGATGTGTTGTGGCCTGCCATGCTCTGGGTGCACAATCCCCTGTTAGTGGTGGCAAGGTTCCATGCCCTGGGATTTCTCTAGTGTACTGGGGCCCTGGACAGGACCCACCCCACAGCCCTGTCACCTACCCACCTCATGGTGATCCCTGCTGCTATAGCCGGAGGGACTTTCATTCCATTGTGCTCCAGGCCATCGTGGACCACAGTGGCACCTTCATGAACATGATTGCTGGCTAGGTAGGCAATGTCCATGATGCCCACATCTTCTGGAACTCTGCCCTGCCAGGCCTGGTGCAAAGCAGGCACTTAGCACTAGGGGTGCCAGACCTGTAGCTGGGTTCTGTGGTGGTCCTGCCTCTTCACACTGGGGTTCCCACCTATCCACTGCTGCCATAGCTCATGTGGTCCTACACCAGCCAGCTGGATCCCTATGAAACTCACTTTAACTGATGCCTGGGCTGGATCCAGGTCCTGGTGGAATGAGCCCTCACTGCCAGTCTAGAGTTCACTGAGGACAACCTCCTCTGGGTCATCATCACAATATGTGTGCTGCCTAGTATCTGTGAGTCCCAGTGGAAACTATTCCATGAAGCCTTGGAAAAGGAAGCACAGTGGGTTGAGGATGCTTGGCACCTGGGAGTACCACCCGTGGCAGAAGCAACAGCAGCAGGTCCACCTGCCGAGGCCCTGGGCAAGCTACACATCCACCTTCATGGGTCAGGGCACTGGATGCAAGAAGCACTGGCTGACTATCTCTTCCTGCAGTCCCCACTGTAGCCCTCTTGGACAGCCACCCATGGACCCCGCCCCCCCCCCAGCACAGCACTCACTGCACGCATCTCAGAAGAACAAGTTTTTATTCTCTTCACATCAAACAGACCCCCCTCCCCTTTCCCTCCCTAACAAACAAAGCCCCTCCACCACCCACCCTACCCACCAACAATGAAACACCCTCTTTCCTGTACAAAATATTTACAATGTGGTTTGTGTGCTGTCCTGGGGTGGGGTAAGTTGGTTGGGCAGGACCAGGCCCAGGTACTCTCCCGTGCTGCCACCAAGCCCATGGCGCCTGGGTTCAGGGGGCATGGAGCTCCCCAGTGACTGCACGTGGAGGTGGCAGTGCCCCTGCCCTGCCTGCAAGGGGCCTCTCTGAATAGATAACCCAAGGTCAGATGCCTTTGAGGCAGTGCTGTGCCTCTAATATGCCCCTGCTGTGTGTGTCATGGGTAGTGTGTGAGGACCTGTTTGCATGGACTGAGGGCTTTTCAACTCACTACACTCTGCTGCTGCTGCTGGTCATGGTGCCCTGGGCACATCTGCATACCTGGCACAGGAACCTGATCTTTGACAGCACTGGGGGCAAACTGGAGGGCTACTTGTGGCTGTGCTGCATGTCCTTGCACCCTACAGTCCCCTACAGCCAAGGAGGACATAATCGCTGGCACTGATGCATTCCTTAGTGTGTGAGAGGCCCATGCCTGCCTAGCTGCAGGGCACCACGGGCTGCACAATAAAGTTTGGCACTGTTCCCCACCTCCCTGCATTCTGTTGGGGGGAGCCAGGGGAGTGCAGGCGGGGCAGGGGTGGGGAGGGCTGGAACAGCAAAAGGATGGGAGTGCTGCAGACACAAGTTACAAAACATGCTATAACTTTATCTGATGCCTCATGCAATGAAGGGTCAGATTTTTACCCAATAAGCCATTTTTGAAGCTGTCTGCAGCCCTACACTTGTGTTTGGTCATAGTTATAAACTGCTTTCTGTGGCCAGATCATGTGAAAATTGTCACTTTTTTCTTCACCCGTAAGGGCCTGAGGCCCGGGGTGTCATGGAAGTGGCAGGAGAGGCTTCCAGCCCCAAAGCCCTGGTCAGGCTGGCCCCTAGTGGCAGGGCTGGCCAGAAGGAAATCTGCTTCCATTTGGCATCTACACTGTGCAGTAACTACTTGCAAATTGCTACTTACATTTGCAGGTTCCAAATTTACTTGTGAGTAGTGTCATTTATTGCACAGTAAGTGTGAAATTAAATATGTAGTAAGCATGTAGTAAGCATAGTAAGCTACTTCACAATTAAGTGTCACATGTAAATACACCCAGTGTGAATTAAGTTATTCCACTGTAAAGGAATAACTGCACAGAAATAAGAATAAAGATATAATCACTTTGATTTTGGTATAACCGTATCCCTTGTGAGGACCACTTAGGTGTGCCACTTCAATACAGGCACGTTAATGCAATGCAAGCATTTTTTTTGTATGTAGACTAAAATATAGTGTTTGTTCAAGGTGTGGTGTTACCATTCTTAAGACCTAATGGAGTCAGGAGCTGCTGTGTGCACCCTTTGGCTGCTTTGGAATTTGTTGGGCTTTTAGATAATGTAGCATTTTCTTATTCCTTTTGTGACATCCCTTAGGTTACGATATTAAGTAATAGTGTCAGTGCTAGAGTACCCATACATAACTGCTTTGGATTTTTGTCTTGGTGGGTCACAAACATATCCAGCTTCCCTTGACTCTAGCTGTCATGAATAAGAGTTGTCTGAGGCTCAGTACCTCTTCAGAGTAACCACTTCAGACCTGATTCTGATGCCACTGACATTAATAGCAACACTTAGATAGGAGCAGAATTTGATAGTATTTTTCTGGATTATTTAAATGAATCTTTGGGTTTATATTTGCTTGTGTCTATTTTAAACTTAACTACTGGTTTTCAAAATACATAGATGTATTTAAGGATGGAGTAAATTCAGCTGGACCATCACTCCAAAGATTCCTTATTTTTGTTTTCTCAGTTGATATAGTTTTAATTTCTTCATATTTTGCACAAGTTTTGTAAAATAATTCCTAGATAGATACTTTTAACATTTTTTCTACCTGCCTTGCTTGTTCTGAATTATGCTTTCCTTCACATTTCCTATATTTACTTGGAAGCTAAAGGACTGTATGCTTGGAAAGGAAAACTAAACATCCACTATCCAAAGGCAAAGTTGTCATTGTAAATATCATTTTTTTGTCACTGATGAGAAACTTAAATTAATGGTTTGCTATTTTAATCAACAGTTTTCAAATTATTAACCTGATGCTTCAGTAATGACTATTTGGTCAATTGCATCAATTTAGGATCCTTAATAGTGCTGGGATAGCACTATTATAACCCACATTTGCGTTATACAAATGTTACAATTTAAATATATTCATGTGGGATTGTCATATTTCAAGGAAATGATTCAGTGTAATCATTTGTAAGATCTCCTACTGGAGTCAATGAAGCAGAACATTTATTTGTTTTTCAGGAAGACACATAGCAAAGATCTATTAACTATGAACTCGTATCCTACAAAGGCAAATAACCCAGAGTTTTCCCAGGGTACATACAAGTGTTACATTTCAGCCAGTGGAATCACAGTTCCACTGATTGATAAACTCTGTATGCAAGTGTTCACAGGACTTCAAACATTTTTAAAATGACTGACATGGTGGAAATCTCCATCACATTGGACTCGGTTGAAGTCTAAATAGATTTGGGATCAGTCATTTGAATGAACTCTTGTACAGATCCCCAATTATTTGGAGTGGCTTTGGTGCCTTCCAGTATACCAGCATGCCTTGCTCCCAGCCCTCACACTTTCAATCCAGGGAGATGCTCTGTGACTTGAGCTGCAGTCTACTGACCACTGAAGGGCTGGGTTTTCCAGCTCCCAACTCACCCCAACCAGGCCCAGGGCTTTAAATGCTGCCCTCGCTGTAGGGTTGCGAGCATGGGGTTTAATGTGCCACAGGGGGAGAGATTCCCTGCTGTGGCACTTCATGTGTGCATGCTGCAGCCACATCTAAGTGTGTGTGGGGGCAAACTTGGGTTTGATTTGTGTGTGTGTGTGTGGAGGGGGGTGTGGAGTTGCCCTTCCCACAGCACTTGACAGCCCAGAGTGCAGCCCCGCTTGTGTAGATGAGGAAGCTAGCCAGAAGTTTCATATAGGGGTGTTTCACATATGCATGGCACTTCAGTGTCTGGCACCTCCAACCCTGGGCATGAGACTGCACATACAGCTTCAAGTGCTGGGGAGTGGAGAAATTCCCTCTCCCCCATCCTGCAGCACTTGACAGTACATGCTACAGCCCTACATGAGGGGCTTCAAGTACAGGCTATGATGTGCAGGCCTTGATTCTTTCCTCCTCCTCTGGCACTTTCCAGCTCTATGCTTCAGCCATGCATGTGGTGAGAGCACCACTGTAAGTGCTGTATGGGAGGTACTTCACCCCTGTGCAGCATTTTAGGGATCCATTCCTGCAGCTCCTGGTTACACACATGGCTTTAAGTGCTATTGAGGGGAGGAGTAGGTTCCCACTGGTGACAGTCGAGATCCCTGGACCTGCAGTCCCATTCATAGGGAGCAGACAGCAGCTTGAAGTACTGTGGGGGAGACATCACCCCTGTGCAGAATTTCCAAGCTGGCACTTGCAGCCCCACTCATAAAGGTTTCAAGTGCAGGACTCTTACATGCCATACAGGGGAAATGTCCCTCACCCCCCCACCGCCCCCCATGCTATACTTTAGAGTCCTATGCCTGCAGCTCCATGTACATACTGTGGGTGCAAGGCTCTGAAGTGTCCCACAGGACTTGAGGTCTCTTTGATCTGGCTGTGGGGCAGCTCTTCCTGTCCAGAGTCACATCAGTAGTACAAGCAAAGACCCCCTGCTCCCTTCCCACCATGATCAGAGCCCCAGCTCTGGCTACAGTGGCAGGGGCCCAGCTCTAGCTGCCTTCAGGCCAACCTCTCCATCTGTGGCCAGAACCCCCACTGTAAGAACACAGCAGACCCACTCTGGATCTTCTATCTGACAGATTGATCACTGTTAGGGAGCGTTGTGAGGGAGGAAAGCATGGTCCCATGGGGCTCCAGCCAGTTAGCTCTGATCTGTGCCTTTGCCTGTTGTCCAGGCACCCCACCCCTGTATCCAGGCAGTCAAAGAAGCCTACAAAGCATGCTGGGATGCATGCTATGGGTACCTGGCTGGGTGCTTTTAGTGTTGCAGGCTGTGTGCAGAGTCTACAGGTGGCTTTTTATACACTTGTCCAGGTTTCAACCAGTTGAATTTTGCATGGCTTAAACTAAGTGGTTGAACTTCTGCTGGTGCATTTGAATATGTAGCAGAACCCTTTTTTTCTTTTTTTAAATGTATTTTAAAATGTATTCCCTCCCCTTCCCCAACCATTTCTGACTTTTTCTCTACCTCTCTATTCCCTATAGATAAGTATAAGTAAGCTAAGATGTAGGATAAGCTTTAACATTTTATTTTAGGTAGTAAGTTTTATTTTTCTCTCCCCTCTGCAAATAAGTGCCCTGCTA
>NW_017728931.1:69695175-69698531 GCF_001723895.1 Crocodylus porosus | reverse complement strand
CCATCAACACCAATACTGGGACCAACGACCCAGCCCTTGGAACTACCCTCAGCATTCAAGAAACAAAAGATGAGGCAACCCGCCATTGTGCCAAGGCTGCACATGCTCAGTAAGAACACCTGGAACCCTCTGGAACAGGACTGACCTTGCCTGGGCAGGCCCTCCCCATAGGAGATCACAGGTAGTCTGCCCCATAAAAAGGGGTAGTGAAGACTGACTCCTTGGGGTGCCCTCTCCATCTGGACCAGCACCATGCCACACCACTTATCCACCCAGAGGCCCTGTCAGTGACCCCCCTCTGGACAATACCTACTGGACAAAGACCCCTTTCCAGCCTGGATAGGTAGCTATCACCCACACCCTCTCTCCAACCAAGAACATGGATTCTGCTTTTCTTCCCTACCTGGACTACAACCCTTCCATTAAGTCTCTTTCTCCTGCTGCCATTGTGGGTGTATGTGAACCAATAACTTCATGGGGCTGTGTAGCATGTTGTCTGTTTAATAAACCTGTTATTT
Source organism: Crocodylus porosus (assembly GCF_001723895.1). Lineage (NCBI taxonomy): Eukaryota > Metazoa > Chordata > Crocodylia > Crocodylidae > Crocodylus > Crocodylus porosus. Next base: position 69,698,013 of record NW_017728931.1, on the reverse strand, counting down.
GGACCCCTGAGTTGGGTTTTGCTTTACTATGGTTCAGCCCTGCTCCAATCTCTGCTCCTCGCCCCTCTAACTTCTGTCTTATTTCTTTGTCCTGCTTCTGGCTCACTGCCACCTCCAACACCTGTCTTGAGCTCCTCTCTGCCTCTAAACCCCTTGTTTCTTTTCCATTTATTCCCATTGCCTTTTCCTCTGAGTAACCAGGTTTCTGCCTCAGTTTCTTTCCTGGCTGTCTCCTCCTTGCCACCAGGCTTTTTTTTTCTTCAAGTAAACCCAAGCCTCAGTTCCTCAGCTAGCTTCTCTCTAGTCCACTGGTTCTCATCCTGGTTCTGGCAACTTTCACTCCCTACACTTTAACTCTCTTTCTCTCACCTTAACCTTCCCCCAAGTATCCCAGGTACTTCAAGCACACACATACACACTGTACCATCCAAGTTAGGAACTTACCTTTTGTGTATGCGTAGGTGGGTTGTATGAGTGTGAACTGGTGTGTGTGTGTGTGTATAATTACGTGCATGATATACAAATTAGTGATCTGTGTATGTGTACTGAGTTTGTGGGTATTGACAATTGATTTTTGTCTAATTTTTAGTGTGTAGTGTGTATGTGCTTGAGTTGGTGATAGGTATGCATGTGCCTAGGCTGGTTTGGATGTGTATGTGCCTTAGCTGGTAGTGTGTGTGTGTGTGTGTGTGTCTGTATGCACCAATTGATTTGTGTGTTTGTATATGTGCAATTGTGTCACACCCTCCTGTCTAACAGTGCAATATTGAGATCCTGAGAGTTGGCCTGAAACTAGAGGGCAACATATGCACTCCAAGATACTCTTCTGGAATGAAGAGTATTTGACCTTCAGTTTTTGAAGACATAACTGTTACTTATTTTACTTTTTCTAATGGCTAATATTACTCTACTTTTTAATCACTTTTGTGGTGTGTTCTAATCATATTAACTAAGAATTCAGTGACATTCTGCAGCAACACTCAAGTGCAGGGTCTAATGTGCTTTGTACACCAGTTCCCATCCAGGGACACATAAACACTGTGATTATGAGGTTCTGTGCATGGCAAATATGTAGAAAAAGGACAATTACAGAATAATAATTATTAAGAACTATTAATTTTTTTTAAATAACAAGTAAAAGATGTTGTAATATAAAAGTTTCTGTTGTGAACTCTAAAGGTCACACAGTTTTCTTATTAGAATGCAGCTGGGCTGAAATATAGAAGGCTGCCTTGATTATAAAGAAGCAGACTCTTTGCATTAAATGGTGTATGACCAAACAAGCTGCATTCATTTGACTTCCCAGGCAGCTGGAGTTGAATTCAGAGGCAGCTAATTGCCTTGGGGACCTTTCTTTGGCATGTAGCCTATTGGTACTCTTCAGGGGTGGAGCAGCTTCACACAGAAAGCTGAAAAGCATCTGGGCTGCTGTTGTGCAGAATACTACTGCTGACAGATTTACCATCTGTCTTTGAAAAAGACAACAGTTTTGGGAGCCCAGATATTACCAATCTCCCACATAAAGCCTTTGTCAGTCAAAAACTCCTCATTAGACTACAGAATATAACTTGCTTTATGCCTGGCTGCATGAACTAAAAAAGAAATATCAAGACATCAGTTTACTTTTATTTGTGTATTGCTAGATGAAAAGTCATCTAATGTTAGGAAGCAGCAAACTGTAAACACAATTGTATAATCCATCAACAAAGCTTAGTCTGTGCAACCTGGTTTTACAGATGTATCAGGAGTCCTCTATTACCATGTTCCTACCAGGAAAAAGGTATAATGAATTTATAATTTTAGATTAGATGACTTGGGTCCACATTTTCTGTAGGTTGTGTTTGTTTTTTTCAAATACATTTATTTTTATCATGCTTGTATTTTATTAAATGAATTGTTTCCACTTACAGGGACTCCGGAAAGATAGCCACAGAAAACAAAAAAGGATTAATATATATCTTACCAATAAAGATCAGCACACAGAGACTTGTGAATACCGAAAATTAAAGCCACTTATTTTCACCTAAGGAAATGTTAAAAGGACAGTTTTAATTAAATTATTGCATTTAGAATGTTTATAAAAGATCTGGGCAGATAGAAATATTTTCATGACATTTTACAAAATATTTTTATAAACTATCAATGCCATGATGTCAGCGATATGAATAATTAAGGCTTTTTCTCAACTATAATAAAAGTTTTGGAGATTGAAAAAAACCAGAGTATTAAATCTGTGATTCCCTATCATAAATATACAGATAGATTTTTTTTTTGTTTAAGCAGCAGCTGAGTGCATGAGTTTTCCATGTATTTCTTAGAATTTTTCAGAATTCTTTTCTAAAAAATATAATAGCAAAATTGTGCCTAAACACTTTCCACTGTAATCAGATGTTCATAGGAAACAGTGTATGAACACTTAAACAGAATATTAAAATGGAATCATAGAATCATAGAATCATAGAAGTAGGGTCAGAAGGGACCTTGTAGATCTTCAAGCCTGATCCCCCGCCTGGGCGGGAGAAAAAGACTGGACTCAAATGAGTCCAGCCAGGTAGTCATCAAGCCTCTTAAAGATCCCCAGGGTAGGAGCCAGCACCACTTCCCTAGGAAGTTGGTTGCAGCTTCTAGCCTCCCTAACTGTGAAGTAGTTCTTACAGATGTCTAATCTAAATCTACTCTCTAATAACTTGTGTCTGTTGTTCCTTGTCATGCCAGGGGGCGCTAGGGGAAATAGTGTCTCCCCTAAACCCTTCTGGTTCCCCCTAGTGAGTTTATAGACAGTCACCAGGTCCCCCCTCAGCCTTCTCTTGTGAAGGCGGAACAGGTTTAGGTCCCACA
>NW_017728931.1:69668028-69694185 GCF_001723895.1 Crocodylus porosus | reverse complement strand
CCAGATTGCCCAGCGTACCTTGCAGGGGCCCCACATTACCCGGTGCCTTCTTCATCCTCCCTATGTATTTGAAAAAGGACTTTTTATTATCCTTGATCTTGGACGCTAGTCCTAGCTCTGTCTGTCTTAGCTTTCCTGACAGCCCCCCTACAGGCCTGTGCAGAGAAGGTATACTCCTCTTTGGAGTATTGATGAATTGCTTTGTGGCCCATATTTCTCTAAGCTAAGTTTTATATTCTCTTGACTTGGACACAAAAGAAGTAACATTGTATCATGTATTCTACATTTGATTTTGTCACAAGTGTAGGAAATCAGATAGAGGTAGCCGTTCTTAATTTTCAAGTGGTGTTTCAACTGGTGTTTAATTAGAAATTCTGAAGGTTCTTCTCTGAAAGTACTTTACCACAAATCCCTTGGGAAAACTGAAGATAACGTGCCACTTTTTTTTCCTTTCTGATTAATAAACTGTGATTTTAGAGTGATAAGAATCCATATTTAGACTTCCATATATCTGCATTGTAGAAAAATCATATTAACAGATAAAACTTGTTAGTCAGCCCAAAGGTGATCATCACTGCTCTCTTCCTACTAAAAATAGGCTAATTATGGTTTAGACTTTCAGAAGTGCCCAGGTAGTTAGATGCTTTCAGTTTAAGTTGGCTTTCAGTGGGGTTTGGGCACCTGACTTTCCTTTGGCTCTTTTGAAAATCCTAAATTAAAGTCAGTATTCAATTTAAAGTGGGAAAAAAAAAATGCTCATGTCTATTTGGAGGGAAGTATTTCCTGAAGAGTGGAAACTCCTGACAGGAAATCTTGCAGATGAACTGAAGGAGAAAAATTCTCTTTCATGACAAATTCTGGATAAAGATCAAATCAAGGAATGAGCAAACTGGTGGCAGATTCTACAGTGAATGGAAGATATGCCCCCTCTCTACAAGGCACACAGACGCTTACACCCAGGTTGTTTTTTGAAACTTGTAGATGAATGACTAGGAAGAGAAAAAACAAATAACTATGTTGTGAACCTAAACTTAGGAGGCCTGGGTTAACATTTTTGGTCCATCACAATGCTCCTGTGTGACCTTAATTGCTAAAGCTCAGATTCTACTCTAAATCACAGAACACTATCCATTTCCACCCCACACAGCATTTGCTAAGATGCCTTATGTCAAAAACAGGACATGCTTAACTGATTTGATTTTTCCTCCAGTTATGAGGTAATGGGTTTTAGATGGAAGGAAAAACAATGGATGTGATGTACATCAACTTCAACAAGGATTTCAACACTGTATGCCACAACATTTTCATTAGAAAACTGTAACCTCCCGTGCTCGTTCTTTGACGACTGGTGGGACTTCTTGCCCAGAGACGGTATATTTGTTCTCCGGGGTGTAGACAGTTTGCTGGTTCCGGCATCTCCATGGGTGTTATAAGTTTTCTTCTGCCACATCTTTGGTATTATAGAAAAGAGAGAGGCTGATCTTCCATGCCCTCATACAGCCTTCACAAGGATGCCACGGGTCCCGCATCACAGGGCTCTGCCTCCCCTACACCCCACCTGGCACCTCCCAGATAACAACGCAGGTAAAGAGTGTCCAGACCAAATTTCAGCAGTTTCTGTCAGGCATTGAGGCTAAATGCTATCAAAATCCTCTGCGACGGTATATCTCTTCCACTCAAGAGGTAAAAGTCCATATCAAAACACTTTCTGTGCACTGAGACTAGGGAGACTTAGCTTTCCTTCCCTTCTGCTCAGGTCCTGTACTCACAGCTATGCTGTTCCATCTGCAGGTCATCTTGGCCTGCCTCTGGCTATTGCCACTGCCAAGGCCCAGTCTTTGCTTCCTAGTAAGTGTTCCAGGTACTCTGAGCTGGCTCTGGTGGGAGTTGCTTGCTGCTGCAGTTCCCACCATTCACCCCTGCAGGGGCAATCCCTCCAGTGTGCAGTTGTCACAGTGCTGCCTCAGCCACTTCCAGTCCCCTCGCACTTCAGGTCCGGGCCAGTTTTAGGCTCCACCACCACATTCTGCCCCTCACGATGGGCCTGGTGGGTCCTTATCAGGTGGGCTTGACCTGGGGCCAGCATCTCCGGATGTGCCTGATGTGCTTCCAGGTTGCTGTTGGGGACCCTTGGCCTGGCTGTGGCCCATGGCCAATTGAACTCTGCTGCCACATAAAGTAATTAAATACAATCTAGATGAAATTGCTGCAAGGTGGGTTGGCTCATTGTACTAGAAAACTAGTCATCAAAGGTTCAATATTTAACTGGCAAGATGTTTCAAGTAAGGTTACCTAGAGGCCTGTTCTCAGTCCAGTATTATTCAATATCATTATTAATGACTCAAAGAATTAATCATGCACTTATGAAATTTGGAGATGACACTTAGATGGGTGGGGTAGCAGACACTTTGGAGGATAGACTTAGAATTCAAAATGACCTCAATAAATTGTCCTAAATTAATCATTTTCCCTCCTTTTCATGTTCTTGTGATAATGTATTTAACAGAATTAGCAGTTTCATTGGAATCTGACAGGTTGCATCATAAGAACTTCCATCATGATCTCAAACTTGCAACCTCTTGGCTATCTACCATGAACCTCAGCAGTTATGCCACCCAATCCCCTAATTAATTGGCTGTAATTCAAGAAAGCCAAGTGCAAAGTACTGCATTTAGGATGGAACAATCACATGTACAAATGCTCACTGTAGAATGACAGTTGACTGAAATACTGTATAAAAAGGACTTGGGCATTATTGAATTAGTCAACAGCAGATTAGTTAAAAAAAAGCCAGTAGAATACTAGGATATATTAACATGACTGCTGTGTGCATGGAAAATGATTTGGTCACTATATTCAGCATTTGGTGAGGCATCACTTGCAGTACTGTTAGGCACCATACTTCAGAACAAAATATTGGAAAAAAATGGAAGGAATCCAGCAGAGAGACAAAAAAATGTTTAGAGTTCTAGGAAACAAGACTTATGAGGAAAAGTTGAAAGAATGAGATTATTTTATCTGGGGAAGATAAGACATTGGAGGTGGGATGTGATAATATAGTCTTCAAAAACATAAAAAGGTTATTGTGAAGGTTATTATTGTGAAGGTTATTGGAGTAATACATTATTATTTTGTGAACGGAAGAGAGGTCAAAGAGTAATGCTTTAATGGTTTTAAATGGCAACAAGGGAAATTTAGGTTGGATATTAGGAAGAACTTCTAAGCGCAAGGCTATTGAGCACTAGAACAGACTACCCAGGGAGGTTATGATGTCTCCATCAGTGAAAGTTTTTATGAGAAGAAAAACAATTGGATGGGAATGGATGTAGATTATCATGTCTTGAGCAGCAGGGTTGATTATTTGACCTCCTGAAGAACTATTTCTTAGTGATCTCCATTTTGGCCTGGAAAGATTCTTAAGTGATTAGACTTAGGTTACTGTGTATGTTTTAAAGTAATTTAAAGCAGCTGCTGGGCTATTTATTTTCACCTAAGTTCTGTTCTGATCCAATTCTATTCAGAAAGTACATAAATGCCCAATTCCTTAGGTAGCAAAAAGCCATGCCAAGCAAAGTTTTTGCTAAAATCATGGAGTAGATTGGGGAGCCCATCCAATTTTTGCCTAATATTCTAGTGGTTAGATATTTATTCTCAAAATGAGGATCAGTATTCCAAAGCCTACTTAGCCAAGAGAAGTCTGAAAGCACATCCTTCATTTTCTGACAAAGTACCCTAACCACCAGGTTATGGGCTAGGCAAGGATGAAAGTATTCTTCAGCCCTTCCTTTGAAGCAGGTCACTGGGAGTTGAGGAATACAAGAGTCATTAGGACCAAAAAGAAAGCATACAAAACAGTGTGTCTCTGTGGTCCATTTAAAGTTGTTTTTGCATTTTGCTTTAAATAGTCTTTGGATAAAACGCAGCAAGGAGATAGAGGTGGAAAGGAGATGGGCTTTAGTCTGTGTGGACGTGTCTACACATGCATTAAGGCACTTTTTCTAATGTGCATTAAATTTAATACCTCCAATGTGACGTACTAAAGAAATGCACATTAGGCTGCCTCAGTGCACAGTAATGAATGTTCATGGCTTTTAAGTGACACTTAATAAACAGTAGTCCATTTTACTGCACATTAGCCTAATCACACAGTTTTTTATGTGATGCTTTAATGTGTAGTAAAATAGGCTATTGCGCATTAAAGCACATGTATAGATGTACCCTATGGCTTAGTTCTGTATCTGGAAAGTTGGGCTAATTATATGTCCTTCCTTATAACCTACTTAAGTATAAATATATCGTTAAGAATTACTCCAGTACGGCAGTGAGGGGGACTGTAGTAGGCTGAATGCCGCAGGAGCTGCAGCCCGGGAATGAGGCATGGATTAATTATAATGCTGCCTCGGGAGTTCCGGCTAGCTGATGCTGACAATTAGTTGACTCGGTGGGAGTTAAGAGGCTCTCAAAGAGACCTGAGGAGGAGAGATAGATAGAGCTATGGGCTGTGAGCTCTAAGTGAGAGCCAAGAGGGAGAGAGCTGTTGAGCAGCTCATGGTGGAGCCTGAGGACTATGCCTGGAGTGCTTGTATCCTGAGAGTTGGACTGAATCTGTGAAGAAGATTGTGAAACATGGGGAGATTGTGAGTGTGTCAAGAGACTGTGGGTATTACTGAAGTGAAGTGATAAGAGTAGGGAGTGCAAGCTGGCAGCAGCAGACCCAAGCCCAGTTGTTCTTGGTGGTCTGAAGAAGACCATGTGTTGTATGGTTATTTACAGTGTTAAATACTTAAATTGATTGTGTCCTGTCAGGAGAGAGTTTGCCCTGGAGGAATACAGACAGTGAAATGGCAGTAAACAAATTCTGAAAGACTGAGGCTGCTTACAGATGTAAAGAACGTCCTTCCCACCTCCACAAAACCCCCAAAATAAACAGAAACCCAGTGGTGCTTTACTTACAAACCCAGTTAATGTCCAGAAGAGGCATTGCATTAGTTGGACCTGTCTTGCCCAGGGCTTCTTTGGCACTTTTATCTAATAGCTGATTGAGCTTGCTTTAGATCAAAGCACCAAAAAGTCCCACTGAAGTGCACGATCCATACAGATGCTGCAGAGCCAGGTTGAAAAAATGGGCTGCCTCTTCCAGTAAAATGCATTTTTTCCCCTTCACATCTGTCAGCAGCCTGAGTGAATGAACTAATTAATCCCTGACCCACTACAGGGACCATATACTGAATAAAGAGAATTGCACAGGCATGCCAGGTCAGGTACACATCTTCAGTTTTAGTACTTATCCAGCTGTTAAAGATCTGGCCATAGTGATTTATCCATGGCAAGGGACTAAACACATACGGTGCTCTTAAAATTCTTCATTTATTTTTTTTAAATCAGTGCACATCTCTGTGTGATCACAAATCATTTGCCAGCTGGCTTATAACAATTTAGCAAACACTTTAAAGTCATACAAGCATTTTGCCCCAGTTTAATTAAATCAGCTTATGAATGATATGAGGTAAACTGCTACAACTTTTCATGTGGAGACGAGGACAGTGTTGAAGGCTTGATCTGATATGGAAGTACAGCTGTTTTATTTACTGTGTACAAAATCTTACCCTTTGTTACTTGCCAGTGGATTTGCACATTTGAAATTGAGGACTTGACAATCACCTTGCTGGGGTCGTTTGACCCCAGTACTCTTTCCTGCCATGGCAGGGGGTCGGATCTGATGATCTGCTTAGGTCCATTCTGACCCAACCAACTTTGAAACTATGAATATAATGAAGAAAATGAGTTAACAGATATAACTGAGGGCATTATTTGGTCTGCCAATGGTCAGAAGGAAACAGCCCAAATTCCAGAATCCAGTTAGCAGACAGAAATTTTTTTTTCCTTATAAACTGATTACATTTAAAACTGAATCAGTAAAACCCAATAAACATGGAACCCACATAGTGACTTTTTTATAGTCACTTTGGTAGAGTAGAATTACATTTTACATATTCTAATGATTCAGCGTGATACTAAGCTGTCACTATTGTAGCCATTACACTTTCCTCAAGGAACATGTTTCACTCTCAAGTGCAACTAAGCAATAAAATACAGCCTATCTTCCTGCTGTCCAAAATCCTGGCAATTGCCAACCATGTACAAGTTTGAAAGAACCAATTAAAATGAACATCCGTATTGGCCTGAAATCTATGTTGTCTATAATACAGACACAATTTTCTGCCTCTCTTTTTTAAAATATTTTGTGTTTTCTATGCAAAAGAATACACTAGATTCCAAATATGCTTAGCAAGACTTATGTGTGTGTTTGGGATGAGATGGGAATTTCCAAAGAAGTCATATAAGACCTCTGATCTTTGGCTAACATTAGCTAGCAGTGGCATGCAGCAGTAATTCTAGCCATTGGAGATTATGATGGAACAGCAACATCACTGGACAAAGGGGGAGCGTGGTATACTAGGCAGTGTGTCACTCTCCATATCTTATTGCTATTTGAAAGGATAGTGACCGGCCATTTTAAAGGATTCTATTTTATGTGGCTTTTCTTATTCTAAATGAACATACCATTGGCCTTCACCATTTTTTATGGGTTTAGCTCTAATTTTTATGTCAGGTTTTTAGTGAGATAAATTTCAGTAGTACTTCTTATACAAATGTTGCTAATGCATTGCATTTTCATTAAGAAAACCCACATTTGCTCCAAACAAATTAGGTCCTTGCATTCATACACACTGACTTGCATCTGTACATCAGATTTGCTTATAAATTTTATAAGTACTTAAGGAAATAAGCTAAAAATGTGGTCCATCATCATAGATTTGTCATTTTACTATCGAGCATTAAAACTTATGGGTCCATAAGTTTTACTGCTCGATAGTAAAATGACAAATATTCTCATAGACTAAATTAAATTAATTTTCTATAGATCCTATTTATATACGTAATATATATAGGATTTAATTATAAAAATGCTTCTGGCCAAGATTTTTTAACAAGGCTAATGAATCTGAGTCCTTTGGTTTTGGAGTAACCAAACTAATTATATAATGATCTAAGTTTGACATGCTAATGACTCCTCCTTTAAGATACCTAAAAGATATACTTAAGTTTGAGAACACAAAATCTCTATTCACTTTTGAAAATTTTGGCCAGTTTTGTAGCGGAAACCATGTCAGTTCAGTATCAGTTAAAAGTAGGAAAACAAATACAGTCTTCAAAATATAAACACAGAGTCTGTACCTTCAGGCAGGGTGTAAATTATGGAGTATGTTACATGATGGGGAGGAATGATGATATGTAAATAAAGAAAAGTGATCATATACATCTCTTCCTACAAAATTTTCCCTCTGTTTATAATCATCTCTTTTTCAACTGGCAGTAGTGATAGCTGTGAACATGTTTTACCCACCCATTTCCTTCTCTCCTTTAGGCATTGCTCTCAGGGGGATCATATCCTTTTGATGTGCCTGCACTTAACTTCCATTAGTGCTAATGAGAATTCAGTGAACACATTAAGAAAGGAGTATATATATTTGCAATACATAATTTATCCATGGATCGTTATTTAATCCAATATATATGTGAAAATAATGTGAGAATTGAACTTGCAGAGTAAAGAGGACAATACAGAGGTAAAGGGCTAATACTACCATAGTATTATTCCTGTTCAGGTCAGTAGAACTATGCTTGAGATGATTAGGGAATATTATGTCTTGAACACGTTTATAAAGATTAAACATCAGCTGGCATATCACATGATGTTAATAAACAATATCTTTAAAAATTATTTCTCAAAATCCCCGTTATCACTCTAAATTTACTGTTTAATGGGGGTGGAACAGTTTTACCATAGTACCTAAACCTTGTTTACTTGTTCCATGTTCTTCTCAAGACCAGGTTCTTCTTTCTCAAAATTTGTTCTTTCCAAAAAGTCTGTAAAACATGGCATTACCCCAACAGCAGTTATGTTTCATCTTCCCCCACACAGGAAAGATGTGATATCTTTCTTGAACTACAACTGATTTCAGTCAGTCTTCAGGAGTGTATTGGATCACATGCCATCTGATATTACCCTTGAGCATGTCTTGAACCAAAACAAGAGCTTGGTGACATCAGGACACAAGGGAGTGCATACAGATAGGAAAAATAACCATGCCTGGAAAGTATAAGCTGGAAGAGCAGATTTTGTTCTCTCTGGGTGTGTAAACACGAGACATTTTACTATGCGTTAGACTGATCTAATGCACAGTGAAGCATCACTGTCTACACACATGCAGCAATTACTGTGCAGCATATTGGTCTAATGCACCATTTTCTAATACCTTTAGATACAAGTACTAGAAATATGGCACATTAACTAATATACTGTAGTGCACATTTAGACACTGACTGGGGGATCCCAATCATCCTAGGCAGCAAGGGGCCACAGAGGGCTGGGAGAGCTGTCTCAGCTTTGGCCAGATGCTGCTTTCTAGCCATGTGGAGATTGGGACATGTTGCTTGGAGGCAGCTGCCTGCCTAGCCAGGACAGCTCACCCGGTGCCTCTGGGCTGCCCAGTCAGCCTCCCCCAGGTGGGATGGAGCTCCCCCTAGCTGTTGCAGGGGGGCAGAGCAGGATAGGAGCAACCATGGACTGGGCTGCTCCTGTCAGGTTCAGTTTGCTCCTGATGTGGATGCATGTTCACTGGGGACCACTTTAATGAGCCTGTCGTGCATTAATTTCACATGTAGATGCACCCTCTGTTCTGCAAAAAACATTCATCAGGAGTAACCTGTTCCTATTGGGAATATGGCTGTGCTTCTGTCATTGGTATCCTGGCTCAATTTCATTTTTGACCTGTTCTCCAACTGCTTGGACAATGTTAGAACAAAAGTAAAAATTGCAGTATGTAACCTCTTCTTATACAGACAGCAGTGCACTAAGGGATGGATAGAGCAGAGGAGTTAATACTAGGTGGACTGTACATATCACCTACCATAGAGCAAACTGACCGTTAGGAGACTTAACTAGCACAATTATGCTGACAGATGTGAATTCCTATCCCCATTGTGAAGGAAACATGAGAGAGACATCGTTGTGGAACAGTTATGCTACTATAACCAAAATACAGAAAGGTGAGTGCTGTTACTGAACATGGTTTTGAAACAATATTACACATGGATGTGATCATTGTGATCTTCCCTACACAGCATGAAGGGACCTACATTTGAAAAACATTCTCTTTCAAAGTCCAAAGTTATAGAAATATGCATATAAACCAAGGCAATTATTTTTAGATCTATATGTCAAATACGTCCTAATGTGAAGTTATGGTTTCAGTGAATCTCATAAAAGCTATTTTGTGCTAAAGTATTGGCTATATAATTCACACCTCTTTCATGAACCCAGCCTGGATGCGGTCCAGCTGTTGGTAATTGGATCTCACTTGTTATATGCTTGTATCCTTGATATGATTCTATCTTTCTTTTGCATTCCATTACTAGATTTCTTTTGTGCTTTAGCTTTTCCTCTGCCTCTTGTTTGTATTTTTAAAATGAACCATGCAAAGAAATATTTCCATAACCATGGTGACACTGTAATATTATATGCATTTATAAAGTACAAAGATAACCCTCCCATACTGGTATTTTCTGTGATCAATGACTAGATATTTTTATATATATATATATATATATATATTTTTTTTTTTTTTTTGGCGAGAGATAGAGAATGGAATGTGCTGAGTATTTACAGACCTGCTTTTGTGCGAGTTACTGCTTTAAATTTATCCAGCAGTTCTGCAGCTAGAGTGATGAGCTGTGTCACCCTGCCAGTGTTGCCAACTATTGTTATTTTTTCATTAATATTTGGATATTTTCTATTGTCCATAGAGTTATAGCTCCTGGATTCATGTGAATGCATGGAAATGTCACTATTCATCTGAAGAATAACAAAAGGGCTGGGAGTACTAAGTTCTAGCGCTTGCTTCCAGGGATGTTTACCTGTTTTACATTAGACATGCATTTGATAAAATATAGAAATAAACCTCACAGCAGGGACCAGAGCCCAGGGCTTCCCCATTCAAAAAGAGTAGACTCACAACACTGTGCTATCAAGTTATACTTCTTTTTGCTTCCTCTTAGTCTTTCTCCATTAATCTTTATTATTCCTGGCTGCCCCTTGGTTCTAATTCAAAAGGAAAAGAAAAAGTGGGCATGTCTAAATGTGCAATTAATGTGCAAGAATAAACTCCAGAGCTTATTGCACCTGAGTTTATTGATCTTGGCTGCCATATCTTCATGTGGACCCAGGATCACAGCATGTTGAGCCAGGTCAGAGCACCCCTGGCTTGCAGGGTCCCCAGGGGTCAGCCTGCCAGTCCGGGACTGTGTCCTTTGGCTCAATGTGCTGCAGAGAGGCTGGCTGGAGCATGAGGGTGCTTCAGTGTGGGGCTAGCCAGCAGGCAGCCCTCCACACTGAAGTGCTGTCATGCCTCAGGCAACTGGGGCAGTGTCTACTAGGGCTGTGAAAAATGACTATGTTTTGGATTTGGCCATTTCACAGGGATAGTGATTCATTTTGGTGTTTCAGATCACTGTTCCATTTTAATTTGGTCAAATCTGTTTCGGAGTTTCAATGCTGTTCTGGTGCTCATTCACAGATTCAGATTGCCTTGGGAGAGACAGGCACAGCTGGGCAGCTTCAGGTTCTCCTGCAGCTCCTCCAGCTGTGTCTCCCTCTGCCCCAACAGGGGGAGCTTCAGGAGAAGCTCCCATGGCTGCCCTGTCTAGCCCCAGCCTCACAGCACTTTAAAAGGAGGGCTGTGGGGCTGTGCCAGACTCCTCCCAGAGGGTACAGGCCCTCGGATATGTGTGTGGGATGACACCAGGCTGCTGTCCGTCTCCTCGAGCACTGGGACTGGAAGGGACCTCAGGGACACAACACAGACACTGGCCAGCTACATGTGTCAATATCAGAGCAGTCCTTCCCCTGCCTCTTCTCACTCCCTCTTCTGTTTTCCTGAAAGCCCAGCTCTGAAACTCTGAAGTTTTCTGAAACATCTCCAAAACGTTTTGGATGTTTTCATTTCAGTTTGGAGATGTTTTGGAGCCTCCTGTTTCATTTCAGATTTGGTGTTTCAGGTGCCGAAACAGGACGAAACACCTCCAAACCGAAACAGATGATGAAATTTTGCACAGCCCTAGCATCTACACATGTGCTGCTGCAGAGTTAAAAAACCTGACAGCAAGATAGTACTATTTACAAGTACTATCCCATTGTGGAGTGAATTAGTTTACTTTGGCCTAATAGGGGCACGTGTAGAAGCGTGATGTTTACCACACAACTAATTAGTATACTATGCAGTAAACATCTTATGTAGATGCATCCAGATACCCCTATTCAGCTTCTTGAATGCCTGAATCACTATAGCCTACTGTTTCAGGCATACACATGGGAACTAAGAGGTCTAGGTTTGAATCTCCACATGCCAAATAGGCTCTAGAACCTTGGTCTATAAGTTTCTGGGTCAGTATTCTATCCATTAAGCTACTATACAAAAGGTCAGCTCTAAGGTATGTATTGATATTCAGGGAGGCTAGGAGGAAGTTAGATCTGATTAAAAATGGCCACCCAATCTAATGGAACTCAGGGTTGGGGGGTGGGGGGAATCTTGTAGGGAGACTTGGGGGATTGGAGGGATAAGCAGGTTCTGAGGTGGTTGGGGATCAGGGGGCCTAGCAGGGTCTGCAGGGGGCGAGTGGGTTCCAGGAGGGTTTAGTGGTATCAGGGGAACTGTCAGGGTCTGGATGGGGGGTTGGGTCGCTGAGGGGAATCAGGGTCCATGAAGGTGGTGTTGGGGTATGGAATAGTTTGGAAGGATTGGAGGGGAGGCTAGTGGAGTCTAGAGGGTGATGAGAGAGGCTCTCCAAACCTCTCAAACTCTCCTGGACTCCCCAGCACTCTATCTCTCATGTCACCAAATTTTCCCCAATCCCACAAGCCATTCCTGGGGCAAGTCAGGGTTGGGGGAAGGGATTGGGGAGGCTTGTGGCTTCACAGGGCAGGGGTGGGGAGATGGCAGGATGGGAGGGGGGCTCTCTCCACCCCAGGGGACCAAGGGCTATTTTTAGCCCCAAAACATCCCCCATCCCCAGATGAATAACCCTCCCCCGCCTGAGAACCAACTGCCCTGATCCTGCCCACCTTCTTATCACCCCAACATACTTCCTCAGCTCCCAGCACCCATGAATGCTGGTAAATCTGGTACTAGGAGGAGCTTGTGGGCTACAGGGTTTGGCTGGCTTGGGGGAGTGGAGGGGCTGTCCCTCTGAGGCTGGGGTAAGGGTCTGGGGGTGCTAAAAATAGTCTTGTGCCAGGTGGGGGTAGCTGAAGTTCAGCCCTGGGGGCTGGAGACAGCAGCTGAGCTTTCCCAGCTCCAGAGTTATGCTGGGAACAGTACAGAAGTTCAGTAAGATCAGTCTTGCTGGACTTGATCTAAGTTAGACTACCTTGAAAGGATGGTTAACTTAGACCAGGTAGGCCAATTTTAGACTGATCTAATCTTTCTGTACTTCTATACAGTTTGCACTTAGATCAACCTAACTAGGGATCCTAAGGTGAGGTCCACAGCTGAATGAACGAGCTTTAATTAAAGTGACCCACCACCATTTTGAAGCATGGGGTTGCTGAATATATGTGATGCTGCAGTTGATGGAGCATGCTAATTAGCTGATTAGTGTGCTGATTAATTGAGCCTGCTCTGATGCATACTAATTAGCACACTTTGGAGCAGGTGTTGGGCACACATACTGGTGCCCTAAGTGACTTGTGAAGGCTGCATAGGAAGTTTAAGACAGAGAAGGAGCTTAATTCCTCATTTCACATTCCTAGATTTTCCTGGGGAAAAGTTTGAGCATGTGACACTTCAGACCTCAAGAATCAGGGGGCAAATGAGGAATCCAAGATGTGTTACTTTAAAAATCTTAAGATTTTAAAGAACAGCTTGTGATTTTAGGGTCTTCCTTATGATTTAATATTTTGGGATTACAAAATAGCTCTGCTTATTTGTGGTGGAGGCTGGAAATATCAGATGGCAATATGTTAATAGAGAACAGTTAAAAGCAATGAGAAAGGACTTTAATATGGATGACATTGACAGTCACAGCTTTGAAAGTCAGAGCACAATTTATTACTGCATAAAATGGCACCACAGCGCACTTCTAGGGCATGTCCAGATAAGCACAGATGTACAGTATGTGGTGCTGCAGACCCATCTGTGGCACTGAACGCTGCACATGCCACACATGCAGGCATTCCCTGAGCTACTGATTTGCAGCATGGTGGGATCAACAGTGGCAAATCCCTGTGTCAAAAAAACCTGAGCCTTAAGGAGAGACAGCAGAACATGGTAGCAGCATGCACCACTGGAAACCAGTGCATTACTGGCTAGCACCACACTCCAGCTGCCAGCCAGGCTCTGTGCTTCTGGATGGCCACAGCTGCAGCCCTTGGAAGCCCTTAGGACCCCAGGTAAGGCTGCTAGGACCACCCCAGGCGCTACCCCCAGTCTCCCCTACCCCACCTAGGGCAACGTGCTGCATGCCAGTATGTGCACACACAGGCATTTCCCAGGGACAAGCAGCAGCAGCACATAGTGTTTTTTCCTGGTGAAATGCACATTTCCACTCATGAGACTGTGCCCATAGCGACTAAAATTCAGCTATAAATGTAGCTTGTATTTCTGTTTACATTTTCTTAGAAATTTTCTGCTGAGACACTGTGGAATTCACAAACATTTACAACAACTCGGTTTTCTTCAATCTCTGCATTGAATAAATAGGTATGTTTAATAGAATCCCTATAGTATAGTATTCTTATCCAACTCTTCTGATTCACCAGAAGTTCTGTAAATAGCTCAGTGATCTCAGGGTGTTACATGTATTAAACATGACTATTAAAAGATATTGCTTTCCTGATGAGACAGTCACCCCTTCTTGTTTGTAATCAAAACATTCATGACTTCAGGGAAGATAAGGTATATATGTTAAAGATGCTTAAAGGCTTTTAGTTATATAATTATAATGGCTGCATTGTGGTAGAGCTAACTTGTGTAACAGGCTATTTTGGGCTGATTTACAGTCTTGTTAATAATGTGGCCAAAGCAAATCACACAGCTTTGCCCAAGTATGAGCTTTATCACTTGGTTATCACAAATTGTGAATGCTGCTCCTTTCAGACCGAAACAATAAAATGAACTGCACTTCGGAGAGTGAGTAATGATGATCATTTGAATTTTTTCCCCTCCTGGTTTCTCCTCATAAAGAAGACTTAACAACAGATCACCTCCAGGAAAAAGGTTTATGAATTTAAATAAATTTCTAGCACTAAACCCATCCTCTAATCAAGAAAATGGTAATGATCTGAGGAAACAATAACAACAAAAGCAAAAGAAGTCAGAATTGTATCCCACCAAAATCAGTAACAGCAATCACTGATGGACTATTTAAATATTTTTGTGTGCAGCAAATAGAGCAATATTATTAAGACAAAATTAACCTGCTTCCATGAGTGTCTGAATGATTTGTTTTTCTTGAAAAATCATTGTGTAAATGAATGAAAAAGGAATGAAAATAGTATTGAGAATAGCTTTATGCATATTTCATCCTGTAATTGATTAGATCAGTACAATACTCTTCATTCTGACTTAGTGCTGCATGCAGCACTTAGAGAACAGCCCTGTTGTAACTGATGCAGAAAATAATCAGACTTCCTTGCCTAAATATGCCTTCAAGACTTCCTTCACTGAGCATTCTTTTCATTGAGCATTCATTACTGTTGAAAAGACATGTATGGTAACATCATTGAAACTGATTTGTTACAGTAACGATCTCTTCCAGGTAATAGGCAAGCTTATTGATACATAGTGATAAAAGAACTGAAACAATACAAACAACCAAGCGATTCTATATACCTACCAAATTTTAGGGCTGTCATCAGATGCTGAGACTTATACACCCCTGCAGGGTGGTGAGATAGGCTGGTGGTGTGCCCTCTGTCCATGGTGGCCTCAGGGACCCTCCCAGGGGAGGAGACAGGGATGGGGACCCCTCTTGGGGAGGGGGAAGGGGGAGGAGGAGGAGAGCCTTTTTTACTCTCACATCCTTGTTTTATATTCTCCTTCCCTTCTGATGACTCCTCATCTGTGGCTGTTGCTGATTGATCTCTCTTCATGGTTATCATAAGTCCACATAGCTCATCACATGCACACATACCAATTTTGTCTTTCTTGGCCTTCTCCTAATTTGGTCTATTCCCCCAAAACTGGGACTCAGGCCCCCCTGCTTTGGGGTCTTGTTAGCTGGTGCCATCCTGTCTCATGTTATGGAACAATGTGGTACATGCCTCCTCTTTCTCATGCTGTGTTTGTATCCTATGACCTTGTTGTGTTAGACAGCATGTCTGCCTTGAAGGCTGTGTGAAACTGTGTATGAGACCCAAGCTTTTTAGAAATCAGTTAACCCCTTCTGCCCATCCTGAACTATTTTAATGCATATGCATATACCTATAAGTCAATTCCCCAAAAGCAAACCTCTCAATACCATTTCTAAACTATCACCAGTCAGTGGTTTAGCTTGCTTCATCATTTATACTTATTACATCTTTGCACTGATGATCTGTGTCCTGTATACAAGATTTTTTCCATGAAGCAGGTTTTGAAAGTTAGATGTTTTTAACACTTTCAGATCAATTCAACTGTACTGACTTCTCGCTTTTGTTGTCTTCTCTCTTATCCACAGCTCACACAACCTGACTGTGGCCATTCACCAATCCTGGAAGCCAAATCAAATTCTTTTTGGATGGGGACTGGATAGTATTAACCAAGTGTGAGTAGTTTCCAGCATGAGAACATTCTCAGGTTTGTATTTAAGAAGCTACTTGACCTATTGATTCATATCCTACTCCATGGAAGTTCAGCTCATTAACAATCATACAGTGCTTTCTATTGTAAAAATTAACTAACTTTCACTCTATTTCTGTGAGGTAGGTCAATGTTATTAGCCCTTTTCATACCTAAGTAAACTAAGGTAAAGAGGTGTAACCTAAACTGTCTCTTGCAGGCACAAACCTATGTGGACAGGGTGGTGGTGAATCACCACTTCCATAACAGAGCCAAAATGGAAAGCTTTCCAAAATGCATAGTGAATGGGTTTTAGTGTACTTGACTTAAGCTTAGCTAAGCAACCCCGTTGGCCTGCACACAGGAAGAACAGTATCATGGACTCATCTGTTCCCCTTTTCTTGCCCCCTTTTGGGGAACCATCTCTATACACAGACTTCAGTTCTGCTTGTTCTATGCAAGGTGGGAGGAAGGCATGTTCCTTCACTGTACACTGCCAGAATCTGGCCCACAGTCAACACAGCCTCAGCTCTCTGGTCATACCTCTCTCCATCCTTTATTAATTACCTGTGCATCATGAACTTTAAAGTATCAATGCCACTTGCTTAGCTATTGATACCACCTGTTTAACTATCTTTAAAATTATTATTTCAAAATATAAAATGTTAACAGATGCACAAGAAAAACTTGGTATGAGTGTATTAATGATTAAGGATATAGAACTGGTATCACACCCTCCATAATCAAATTATCTGCTGCCCATGTGGTGAACATATGTGGTTTCATGATGCTGGGTTTACAGCCAGTCTTGCCTTATTGTATCATTCTTAGGAACATTCTGGGGTTTTCCCAATCTTTTCATTCCTTTAATGCATGCTGTACATATCACGGGCATCTGCAAAATATTTCTATCTATCCCCTTTAAATATGCTAAAGATAATGAGCAATATAAACATTAAAGGGGCACTGTCAGCTAACTCTCACTGTTCTCTGAAATGACTGCACATATTATTGTTACCAGAAATATCCATGATCATTATAAATAAACGGGAGGAGGCAAAATGTTTTAAAATTTATTTTCTGCTTTATGGATTTAACAATAGATTGAGTTTACATATTTAGGTGTTTCTCCTGCATAACCTCTTAAAACCTGATCCTCAATGCATGTAAACACATACATACAATACATACATACAATGTGACTTCCCTGGAAAACAAAGTCTTTGTAGGGACTGGGCTTTACGCAGTTTTTTTCTGGTTGTGTGGATCATGTGTGCAATATGAAGAGAACATGGAAAATGCAATTGCAAAACTATAAATATTGGGTGGAGGAAGCTGGGGAAAGGCAAAGTGTCTGAAATTATTTTGACCTCCTTTTTAAAAACTAATTTAATTTTGTATTGTCAGAGTCTCTTTAGATTAAAGAATAGATGCATTTACTACATAAACATAAAATACACAGCAGGTTCATAGACCTGACTAAGGAATACTATCAACGATAAGCACTGCAAAACTGTCTGGAACTAAATGTTCATCTATTGCTTTAATCTCTCATGTTCACTTACTTGCTCTTTTCTTAATAGAACATGACAGTTACATTCAACCAAATTGGCTAAGCATATTAGCTGGAAATTTCCAATACAGTGTTTAGCAGTGAAATGGTTAATGAGGCTGGCATGTCTAAGTAGGCTTCACATTTAACACTTTATGGAGATGAATTGAAACATTTCACACTTCTCTTAGTACTACTGTTCCAGAGTGTTTGACTGGAGACTCAAAGATAAAGACAAACATGCATCATTTTACATTGTCAAGGTTATCTCTATAGCTCAATGGCCAGGAACTTCAGTTTTAAAAGAGAAAGGTTACATTTTAGAGATCTATTCAGAAATTCACAGGAAGACACTAATTCCTTGGAATTAATGGATTTTTCACACTCACAAATATCTATTGTTTCTGCACATGGGCTTCTTGATTCTGTCCCGTGTCTAATTAGCAGCTGTTGTGGGTTTCTTTTATCTTCCTTTTCTCTTGATGTATGGATGTGATTTTTAACTTACTTTTTCCTATCCTGCTGACAGGCAACTTCTTGGCAAATACCAAAAGTATTTGGGCATCAGATACTCATCTAAGACCCTTTTCTGTCTGATGGAGCATTACCATATGTGAATATTCATGAGAATCAGGCAATATTAAACTTCTTATTAGTGCTTAATGGAAAAGTGAATCACAAAAATATATAAACACTTTCATTTTATGAGAAAGATCATTAACTAAGTAATAATATGCTCACAAATCACTGCATACAATTTACTGATTAACTATGTTTGAATATAAAGGGTCTGTCACAGGGTGAGTTGGCCACTGAAGGGGAATTAGGGGATGCACTGTCTCCCAGTGATGGGTTTATGTCAGTGGTGTCCCATCTGACTGAATCCAGCTGGTGGTCCTGATTCAGTATCCAGGTCAGGCATAGTGGGGCCTCATCCGGTGGAGCAGAGGGAAGGGGGATTCACCCAGTCCCATGGTGGGGAGGGAGGAAAGGGCTTGACAAAGCTTTGCAGGAGGGAAGGCCCAGCCCTAGCCCTGCCCTGCAGAGGGTGGGAGACATGGCCTGGCTCCAACCTGCCACAGGGTTTGGGGATTTGGCACTGGGGGTGGGTGGCAGTATTAATTGCCATCATTCCCCTGCCTCCAATTGCCCATGCCCCCATGAGGAGCACCACGGGATGGATGCTGTGGCTCCATGGGTCACATTTAGTCCACAAACTGGAGGCTGAGCACCCCTGGGTTTAGGTGAAGGGTTGGACAAGATGTTTTATCAGGTGATCAGGCATACTATGATGGTAGCAGAAGTACAAGGTTTCTTAGGCTGCAAGTTGACATCGTTGTTGTTGTGCCATGGCAATTTTAATGGTGGAACAAAACACAAGTGAACAGACATCCTTGCCCCCAAAATGTGAGTGTAACACTTCCTCTTAATGGTTTGTGTTGCTTTATTGCAATGGACATCTGGTTAAGTGTGATCCCTGCAGCCCAGGACTGCCCGTGCTCTCCAGTCAATCAGGACACAGGTTTCATGCTGCAGAGCAAGGGAATCTCAGAGGGAAAATTACCTCTCTGGGTTGTGGTCAGGCACCTGGGGCCATTTTCCCAGAAGATTGGGTCCCTGAATTCCCAGAATTGGCAAAGACCTGATCCTGTGCGAAAACAGCCCCGAGAAATGTCTGTACCTGCCAATCAATTGTACGCATTCTGGCACAGCTACACCCACAACATAAATTATGTCTATTTTTAGCTTTATAGGAGCAAATGTGATGAGCTATGAAGAGAAGAGGAAACATCTGCAGAGGATGAGTGCAGTAGAGACTCAACTGTGCACAAAAAATTATGGATGGAGATGGAGCTTTCTGCAGAAAGGGGTGGGAGCCTAAAGTGGTAATTATGTGGATCTTGAGTAATTTATATCTAGAAAGAAATGGTTTCAATAGGATAGAATAGGTAAGTGTTGAAGGAAATTTAAACACTTGCTTGTTTAGGGGTCAGGCTGGGAATTATGAGGATGGGAGGAAATCCTTTTCTTTGGCTCTGTGTCAATAGAACAAATAGAGTGAAGAGTTCATGAAGAGGCTAGGAGAAGAAATGACAAAGCATGGGTGAAAATATCATATTGCCTTTTGAGGGCTTCCCAAACTTGGCTGGGTAAAAGAAAAGTACTTTAAATTAGTTCTAATAACTCTTATCCAGTGCATCTTGGAGTGTTATGGTAGATAGGTACTTCTCCTAACTGAGAATTTTAAACATAAAAATAACACAGCTAAATTGTATTCTCTCTTTTATTCAACATTTATGTCAAAGCATGAGTAGAAAATATGAATCATCATTTAATGGTTCTAATGCCTGTAATATATAAATATCATTTAGATCTTTGTTCTCATCTTATCAGGAGTAGACAATATAATCTGCCTAGCTTTCCAAATGCCTAGGTAATAAATACACAAGTTTAAAGGCTTAAGATGGATGAAGATATTTCTTGTTTTCCATTTGGAGATGGATTATTTACCTCTCTTCCTAGTAACAATGTTTTCTGAGGCTTTTCCTGTTTGTGCCTTTTTAGGTCCTGATTGTGAAACAACATGTGAATATGCTTTTCAGTCTAAGTAGTTCGGTTGATTTTGTGGCTTTTTGTCAAGCAAATTAATTGCTTCACTTTAATTTACAGATGGAATCTGCTTGTCCCCAGACTTTCATTAGTTTTGTTTATTCCTTACCTTAGATTTTTTGTCATTAACCATTTGTCCATATTTTCATTTGGGTAATTAGACTGTTGACACCAATATGTTAATCAATTGATGCTTAATGTACAATTATTCAGATGAGTTGATGAGACTACAGGGATTAGAGTAAAGTATATGAATTACCATCATTATGAGAGAATAGCCATTTTATAGCTCTGTATTCTGATTGGCAGAGAAGCTCTAATTGTAACCTACCCGGTTCATAAATGGCATGTATTCAGGTAGCTGGCAGATCAAGTGATGTTGATCAGAATTATGAATCCTGTGTAACATAAGATGATTAAAATTCCATAGCCCAAATACTGGTAACAACTACAATTGACTGAATTTTTCATTTTTATTTTACTTATATCACCCCAATGGCCGTGTCCAGATGAGCACGGCTATTCAGTATGTGGTGCCTGCAGCACCACATACCGCACATTCTGGCATTTCCCAGTGTCAAAGGGAGATCCAGGGGTCAAAAAAGCCCTGTGCAGTATAAAGATGCAGGGTGGCACACAAGGACAGTGAATGCCACCCAAAACTGGAGCGTGGCCAGCCAAACCCATGCTCCGGCAGCTGGGCAGGCTCCAAGCTGGAAGAGCAATGCAACTGCAATTTCCTCAGCTCCCAGGACCCCAGGTAAGGTTGCTGGGGCCAGCAACTGTGTTGGCTCCAGTCTCTCCCCACCCAGGGTAACCTGCCATGTGCCAGGGTGTGTGGCATGGGCATTCCCAGAGAAAACTAGCAGCAGCACAAAGTGTCCTGCTGCTAGTTGTCCCCAGGGAATCAAACATTCATGCTTGTTTGGACATGGCCAATGAATCAATTTTCAATAAGATCTAATACTACTCTTTACTATACAGTTTCCTCACAGGATTTTCTTACCTCCTTCCCCCATCAAAGTCTGTAACTAAGTAACACACATTAGCCACATACAAAAGCCCAGAAAGTATAAGTTAAGATAGTTGGGTCAGACTATGAGGACATTTGAAGTGAGGTACCATCAGTATACTGATGATATCCACCTGTATCTTTCTTGAGCTCTGGAACTCCTCCTCTCTTGAGGCACAGCAATGCCTGAGCCTGGACATCTTTCATAAGAGCCTTAAGATCTTCTTATTTGGGCAGGCATTTAGCAAACAAAGCTAGTCTGGGATATTGTTCAGTGCTTTTTTTTAATAAGGATTTTTCTATTCTATAAAGTATTCTGTTATCTTATTGTAAGCTATTCTGAGCTTTTTTAAAGATGGGCAGCATATAAAGTAACTAACTAACTAAATAAATAGCTGCATATTTAATTGTATTTATATTGTATAATTATATACAAGGCAGAATTTCAGAGTTGTGACCCTCTTCAATTGGTCTGTTATGGTTTATGAACTCTGCAAATCCTGATAGTTTAGCATAGTTATGACTGAAGGCAGAGTTTGATTTTTTTTTTTGCATATTAGTAAGATAATTTAGTGATGTAGGAATTTTAGGTTTTGGATTCACTGGTCTGAATGCCAGCTTTTTTGTTGTGCAACATGACTTCAGTGTTAGAAAATTTGGTCATAATTTTTTAGCCATACATTTTATCAGCTACCATCTGTGAACAATGTTGCCTTTGAAAAGTATTTATTTACTGTTATATCTTTATATTGGATGATAAATCATTCTTTAAATAATCCTATTAACTTCAGTGGAACTACAAATAAGGTTTTCTGACCTTCACAATGGATAATATCTAAATCTGGCCCTTCTAAGTGTCATGAAGACAATTTACTTTATAGTGAAGATCTGAGAATTTATTTCTGATTTTCTTTGTAAATATGGCTTTAGACATACGCTACATTAGATCAACCAATATAGAAATTTATAGCTTAAAAATACTGTTTAGCATGCTGAATAATTGCTATCAGGTGAATTGATATTAAGGAAGATCTTTGCAAAAGAAGTATTATTCAGTCTTTTAAAAAATCTGCTATGGAGAAAGGAACTAATGAAGTGTGACAATAAAGGGTGATTCTAGACTTTCTATTTATTAGTTAGACAAGGCTGATACATTGAAAGACTAGTATATATGAGTTTGCTGTGAAGTTCCCACAATAGTAATTTGTATTTGAAATCTGCTGCAACAAATTATGTCTTAAATGATGATCTCTCAGCATTTCTGGGGTGCAACTATTACCTCGTGTCAGAAATTGGATCATCATTACAGTAAAACTACTTGGTAAACTAGACACATGGCAGGCAGATAATAAAGTATTTTAGTGTATAGTGTATTTCTTCAAATAATTTTACTTTAATACTTTTGGGCTCTATTTCACATATTAGATTTTATTATGTTTCTCTCCACAATGACATGGATGGTGTAGGTTAGACAGACACTTATATTTTGACTGTTTCTTTGAAAGTCTGTACTAGGGTCCTGGCCCAAGGCTGGGAGCTGCTCAGTGAGGGACCCTTGGGATGCTGGGAGAATATGACCTTCCTTGACTTGGGATTGGATGTGTTCAGATGTTTGATAAAGCATTGTAACTTAAACTGCTTTAGTTTGATACCACATCCATCTAGGCTTAACTTGAAGCAGGATCTGCCACTTCGAAAGCACTTTATATCATGTGAATAGCTTTTCTGTTACAGCTGTAAAGTGCTTTCTGCATACTTAACATGTGATAAGTGTAATATTTATACCTACCCTAAGATCCTAATGAGGAGTCAGAGCTAGCCCAGACCCAGGAGAGCACAAAGAAAGTGACCAAGAGAACTAGCAAACAGGGAAGAGCAAGCAGGGCAGTTTACGAACAATTTGCTCCTTAGTTTACATGTCAGTTTGCTGCTCCCACCCCACTTTGAGGGAGAGCCTTGAGGGTAAGTTGTTCCTTTTAATTAAGAGTAGCTATCCTGGATACCTAACTGAAGTAATTTGTTTAGATCTTTTTTTCCTTCTTTTGTTTAATATTTAGCTGCACTTATGGCAGAGTAAAATTAAACAACAGGTCAGTCCATAAATTAAAAGTTTCTAATCTAAGGTTGAGACTACACACTACAATTAGATTGTGCTAAGAACATTTGAAACAGAAATTATCATAAATTAATCCGATCAGAATTGACTCATAATCCTGCAGCCCCCAGCTCCATGACCAACTCCAGTCATTAGGCTGGCCAGCCTCATAGATTGTGACAAGTGGCAAGGCAGCAGAAAGGGTTGTACAGGAGCCAGTGGGAAGGACTGGAGAAGGGGAATGGGGGAGTGTGTAGGTGGCAGAAGTGGGGCAGCTTCACACCTTTGTCTCCGAAATATCCCTCTCCACCTCCCAGGTCACTCCCCTGCCATCTCAATTTCCCTCCGTTCTCCCCCATTGCTCCCTCCACCTTCAGATCACTGCCCTTCCACTCTGATCAGCCCAAGAGTGGCAGACGTGTGAGTGGGGTTCAGACTTCCCTGCCTGCTCTTGGGGTCCATACAGTCCATGCTGCCTATGCACATCTGGAGCCAGCCCCCACTAGCCCCCACAGGTGGAAGGAGGATCCAGGGGATGATGGGGGGTGGGAAGAGGGGAAGGATTGAATGTGGGCCCCTTAGAAAGGCCCCACATTGCAGCTGATGTCATCATATCGCATTGAGAATCCTTCTCCAAGGAAGGGGATGCCACAGGACAGAAGAAAGCAGGGGGATGTAGTGGCATGTAGCTGGATTTGTGACGTCTGGGAGGACCACATGGTGACTTGTCTACCAGGTGCAAAGGGAGACCTCATGAAATGTAGACATGGGCTGCTAGCAAGTACTGGGGAGGAGCTGGTGGTTATGGTCCTTGGAGAATCATATGGTTACCAGCTACATAAGGGAGTGTAGGGGAGACATCTTGGAAGCTAAATTTTGACTGCTAGGCATGAGGTTAAAATCCAGGACTCCTTTGGTAGCATTCTTTGAAGTGTTTTCTATTCCATGCAGAAGGTCAGAAAGGCAGGAGGAGCTCCAAAATCTCAATGTATGGATGAAAGAATAATGATTATGTGGAGGGGTTCAGGTTTATCAGGACCTCAGAAACCTTTTGGAGAAGGAGGAATCAGATATTGAAAAGGTGGGTTCCACCTGAACCAGAACAGAACCAGACTGCTGGTAGTGAAACTTAAAAAAGGTTGTAGAAAAGTTTTTTAAATTAAAGAGTGGGGAAAAGCTAAGAGGTGCAGAATAGCACATGGATCATGTTGATGCAATCCCTAAGGGGGGCATCATTCAGGTTCTATACTATCTCGAAGAAGATAGTAGAGGAGTAAGAAGTATTACTGTAGATAATGGTGAGGATAAGTCAGAACATATAGAATTTCAAACAAATAGTGTGAGTAGAAAGAGGCAGCTGAGCAAGGACAATTTCTATCTCTCTTTCTCTATATATAATATATGTATATGTATATATACTACCTATCTTTGATTTATTTGGTCTATAAGGTGTGATTCTATCCTGCCTTATGCATATATATAATATGTATATATGCTGCTCCCCCTCTGACTACTCCATCACTGCCGCCTGCAGGGTAGGAGGTCTGGGGCCAGTGGAGCTGGCCTTGCTGCAGTGGGGGTGGGGCCAGTGCTGCTGGCCAGTCTGCTCCATCAGCAGGGGGTTGGAGACAGAGGCCCAGGGCCAGGCTTGCTCCCTCCACCCTCACCTCCACCACTTTGGGGCTGGGGCTGCTTCCCCCACCCTCATATGTTTCCCAACCCACCCCCCGGTTGCTTCAGGCCTGACCTCATTCCCCCCAGCAGTTCGGGTTCAGGGCTGCTCCCCCTGTCCCCCGCTCACTGCAGCAACCTTGACCCCCTTCCTCCCCTTGCATTGCTGCTGCCTCCCCCTTTTTCCCACCCTCCCCACTGCTGTTGTGGGGCTGGCACCAGGGCCAGCCCTCCAGCCACCCTGCCATCATTGTAGGGCCCAGCGTCTTCATAAATGTTCTATATATAGAATCTAATTATTGGGGGGTCATCTTGAATTCAGGGTCAACTTAAATTTGAATAAATGCAGATTTGAATAAATGCAATGTGTTATTTGATTTAGTTTGCCTGTAAGAGGCAATTCTATAGCTATCTGGCTATCTATCTAGTTGCTCAAGGTGGAACATAGTAGAATATAGCCTGTCTTGCAGACCTAAATAGCTCTTTTTCTATCCTTAATGCTTACATTATGATTCATCTATAGAAAGCAATCATTCCCTCTTGCCTTTCATTTTTTTCTGGACTGAATGAGGCAGGTTGTTTTGGTCTCTTCTGGTAATATGCTTGCTCTAATCTCTTGATTATATCTGGGTAGACCTTTTCTGCATCTGGTCCTATTGAAATGCATTTTTCTTAAACACAGATCAGAATCAGGATTCATATTCCAGGAAAAGATATTATGAAAACTAGATAATTGAGTGAAAAAGGCAAACTTTCTCGCACAAAATAGCCTTCCTTATGTTTGTGAAAAGAGCAGATACAGCCTAAGGAATATATCAGACACAGCAATTACTTTAATTCCATTAAGTAAATAAAGATGGGGAAGAAGGGCAGTGGGAAATAACCAATAGAGCATGGGGTGGGGGGAAGTAAATTGTAATGACTCATAAAAACATTGTCCATGATAAGTCCATCATGTCAAGGAAAGTAATGAATCTTTTGTTCATAACTTCTGAAGATACTGTATAGGTTTTCCTTGAGGACATACGCATAATGTGTTTTCTGAAATCTCTTCTTCAAAGTGGCTCTTGAAGAAGTTGGCATGTTGAGTTAGATAGGGATTCTTTTGTACCCATAGTGTGAGCCTGGTTTGGAGAAAGTATCAATTATTAATGGTAAAATGCTAGTCTGTTATGGTTGCAAACTGGAATGCTTTCCCTGGTCTTGTAAAGTATTTCAGGCAGACTATGATGTCTTTATAGTGAGGGATGTTTGTGAATAGTTGTTACAGGCTGCGTCAACATGAGATAGTTTCATAGTTTGTAGGGTCGGAAGGGACCTGAGCAGATCATCTAGTCCG
>NW_017728931.1:69623782-69667455 GCF_001723895.1 Crocodylus porosus | reverse complement strand
ACCTGTAGGTATGGTGCCGGTTGTTCCTCCTGAGGTGCATCACCTTGCACTTGTCTGTGTTGAAACCCATCCTATTCTCGTCCGCCCACCGTTGTAACCTGTCTAGGTCTGATTGTAGCCTGTTGCATCCTGTGACGCTGACTGTGCAATTGTTACTACACAGTTATTTAGTATTTGCATAACCAAGTACTAAATGCCTGCACAGTAACAAGCATTACTGCTCAGTAGTGTCCGTGCATGGCTTCCAGGTGAAGCTGACTGCGCAGTAGTAGCTCATTTCTACTGCACAGTAGCATGTCATGGTTCATGCCCCACATATTACTGTGCAGTACTAATGAGCTCCTTCATAGTAGTAACAAGCTACTGCACAGTAAGAGTCTTATGTAGACGCAGCCAAAGAGTGCCATCCAAGGAGTGATTGCTCAGGATCACTGCGGCCTTGTCTTGTCTCTGAGGGTGTCTATACCCACTATGTGTTTTATTCCTCATTAAATTAAATAGTTTATAAAATTTAAATGTGTTTATTTTGGAGTGTCGCATCTGTGTTGACAATCACTAGGTTATCTAATGAATTAAGCCCGGTCTCTGGCCAGCACCACAGGAGAGCAGGATGGTCCAGAGCTGCACCCCCACAGTCTGGGCCCAACCACCCACCCCATGCCTATGCCCATGCCCGTGCCCTGCAGTGCAGCTATAGAAGTAGGGAGCTGGCAAACTACACAAGAAAAAAAAGTAAACAGAAGCAATTTGAAAGCAAAAGCAAGTCAAAGGGGTGAACTACAAAAAAGTCTCACCTCTCTCTGGTAGATAAAAAGGCTCATTATGTGTCTTTGAGTGTCTTTGTGTTTGCACGCAATGAATCCATGGATGCAATGCTTTAATTGCTGGTGAGCCAAACTAAACTATGTCTGAGGAGTTTTAGTTTAATGCACCAGAAAGACTTTTAAAGCTTTTGGAATACTCATTCATGCAAGCAGTTACACAGCTGCAGCACAAGAAAGGGCAAAAAACACGGCATGTACAAGGGACTTGAGAGAGTCCCCCAGAGCCATCTCAGGCTTGGTTTCAGAAGCAAGGTGGAGAGACCAGGCTTCTTCATACTCTGAGACCCTGACCTATCACCTACTTTCTGTGTACATATGTATGTTGGTCCTTAGGTTTCTTGTATATGGTGGTTTTTATTTTACCCCTTTTGGATATTGATCGTGGTGTCCAAAAAGGAAATTCTGGTGTTAGAGTATTCAAGCAATAATTTGATGGAGGGGTGATGATTGTTGAATTTTTGGTGGAAATTGATCAGAGACTTCAGGGTTTTGGTCCAGATGATGATGATGCCATCTGTATCTCAGGTATAGCATAGGTTTGATGGTTCAGTTCCTAAGGAATTCTTCTTCCAGGTGGTTCATAAAAATATTGGCATATTGTGGGGCCCATAGCTGTGTCCATGATCTGGAGGAAATGTTTGTTGTTGAAACTGAAGTTGTGTGTGAGGATGAAGTATATGAGTTCAATGATATTCTGAGGTTTGTATTCTGACTTGTAATCTCACTTTTGTAGATATGTGAGGCAGGCTTGCATGCCATCCTGGTCTGGAACGTTGGTGTATAAGCTCATGGCATCCATGGTGGCTAGGAGGGTATTGCTGGGAAAGTGGTCTGTGTTTTTGAGTTTTCACAGAAATTCTGTTGAGTCTTGATAAAACTTGGTCTTGGGGTGATGAATGGTGTTAGGATGGATTTGATGAAACCTGATATTTGCTCTGTCATGGTTCTCTCGTTTGTGGATTTTAGGGAGCATGTAAAAAAGTCCCTGGACTGGGTAATGGAGGGATCAGGATCTGAAGTTTTTCTTGTAGTTCAGATGGAAATGATGTGATGGTGGTTTTGAGGTGAAAAGGGAGTTGGATCTTCCTCTACTTTTTATAGTAGGTAGTACCAAAGAGTTGTCTGTTGCCTTCTTTTATGTAGTCTTGACGGTTAAGGATAACTATAGATCCTCCTTTATCTGCTGGTTTTATTACTATTTGGTGGTTAGATCTTAGAGATTCTATAGCCCTTCTTTCTGAGAGGAGAGGTTGTTATAGTGGTGTTTGTTGAATATTTCATTGTTCATTCTTTCTCTAAACCAGTCAATACAGTGGTCGAGGTTTGAATTTCATTCATTGTAAAGTGTGCAATCTGAGGTTTTGGGGGTTTTTTTGGCATTAATATTTTCATTGATGTTGTCACAGGATGAATTTGTGTTGAAAGTGGATTAGTTTTGGTTGGAGAAATATTCCTTCAGATGGAGGCATTGGAAAAAGGATTTTAGTTCTGTACATTGCAGTATCTTATTCAGGTATTTTTGTGGACAGACTTTAAGGCCTTTGGAAAGGACAGATTTCTCAGCTTTGGTAAGTTACTGTTTCATCAGGTATGAGGTTGGAATGTTGTAAGGAATTGGTGTTGTTTCTCTGAGGGTTGTTTTGTGGCTGGGAAAGTTGTTCCTGTAGTAATTGGTTCCACTTCTATTTCTGTTGGATGGATATTGTAACAAATCTTTGATAGTCTTTTTGTATATGTTGTATAATGCTTGGGAAGATATCTGGATTAATCTCTTTTAGGTTGTCCTAATATATATTGATTTCCTTTTTAAGTTGATTTCTTTTGGAGTTGGTAATGCAAAAAAGATGATTTCTAAGTTTTTCTGAAGTTGTCCTGAAGAGTTGTGAAGCATATTTGGAGTTGTGTGTGATAGTCAGAGGACTGTAGATGTTGAGTCCTCTGGGAATGATGTTGTGTTTCTTGCATAGGCTTAGAAAGTATATGTTGCTGTTGATGTTAAGCTTATTTTTTCTTCATGTTGTGAAGTTTCCATTGCATTTCATCCCATTTCTATTCTGAAACAGAGCTCCAAAATCAGTGTAATTATGAAGAAAGATTAAAGGAGGTGGAATAAGTTTATGGGAGGGATAAGATTACAGGAAAAAGGCAGTTCTGACTCTCCAGTCCTGGAGTTGCACTTATGGTCCCTAGGTTGCAGCATAGAGTGGAGAGAGCCCATGTTTTGGGGCTTTGTTGGTTGCCACTTGTGGCCAGGAAGGAGGTCCCCCCACTTTCTGTTGCTTGAGGTGTCTGAATTGTTTTGTTTTGTTTTGTTTCCCCCCACCTTTCAGGTATTGACCACAGGCTAAGATGGGGATTTTGAGTAGGGTATGCTGATGCTTCTGGAATGTAAAAAATCCAGAGGTTTCTTAATGGAGGGTCTTGTTTCTCTACTCAGCATCAGGCCAATCATAACGTTTGAGATCAGGAAGGAATTTTACCCCATGATCAGATTGATGTGGACTCTTGGGGTGGGGAGGGAGAGTTGTCCTGTAGTAAGGGGTATTGAGCATTTTATCTCATTTCCTATTTATCTGCACACTTCATTTTTTCTTCAAAATTTGTTTTGTCTAAGTCATACAATGAAATGCCTAACTCAAAAAATAATTGAAAAACTTGCTCAAGTGATTTAAAATGCTTGTTCTTTCACCTATATTAACTAGTTCCTCTAGCTGGAATTTAAATAATGAGGGAGTGGCCCACTGGGAGCTTTAAAATCCAAGGGGAGTAGAGCAAACTGTGAAGAAATAGTTGTGAGGTAAAGACAAGTTACAGGTTGAACAAGCTTGTTACCAAGGAGGACCAGGCTTCTGTGATGGCCAAAGCCAAAAGTATCCTCTCCAAGGGCAAAAGGGGTTGGTTTTGTTTGTTTATTTGTTTTCTGCTTGAAGACTGTCTTAGCTGGAGGACTAGCTAGGCACATCTATATGTGCCCACTTACTGCGCAGTAATAAAAAATTACTGCCCAGCATGGGCATGAGTCTACATGAACACAACTGTAACGCACAGTAACTATGGTGACTTACACAGATTTGGGTGTAAATTTGTTACCTGCATGATGCAGATAGCAAATTTACGCCTGAGTAGTTACTGTGCAGTAATGCACATGTAGACATGTTACTGTGCTGTAACGCTGTGTGTGTGGACTGACTTGGGATTAACTTTACTCCCAAGTCAGTCCACACATAGCATTACAGCTCTGTAACATTTGCATGTGTAGACACTGACTTCAAAACTGTTTACTACACAGTAACTGCAAGTGTAGATACAACTGCTGAGTAGCTCTCCAAGGAGCAGATCCTTCCCACAGAAGCCCACAGGCAAGACAACCAGCTTAAAAGTACTTATAAGGCTAAGTGTACTACATATCTATATTTTAACTTAGTAACTTGCCCACATGGCCACTAGCATGCTCTGCATATCTTCTAGACATTTTCAGAGGCATGCAGTGGCCACTTACATCCAGAGAAATTCTATTCGACCCCTCTGGGTGGAATAGATATGGGCCAGAATTCCATTCCTCCATGGTCTGGATAGGGTAGAAACTGTCATTAGCAGGGATCCAGGTTTTCCACTTTTCACTGGGGGGTTGTGGGTCATGGCTGGGGGCACTGGCAGGGCTGGGGGGGGGGTGCCAAGAGCAGGCCCCACCTGAGCAGGAAGAAGCAGTGGGGGAAGCTGACTCCATGCTGCTTCTGCTTCAGCTGCCTGATGTTGGAGGCAGGGAGCTGCAGACTTGGGTCCCTGGCCCCATAGACTTACGAGTTGGGGGACCCCTCCTGCCAGGCTGGGGAGCAGGGTCTGTGGGTGGGGGGCAAGAGGCATGAGTGGGGGGGCTGTTGTGGGAGAAGTGAGGGGCACCAGCAGGGCTGGAGGGGCACTCGGGTGGGGGGTGAGAGGCACCAGTAGGACTAGGCAGGGCTGTGGGGGACTTTTAATTTTAATAACAGATTTTGGGGGGCGTTATTAGAGAATTTGCCATTTTCTTTTTCAGAGAATTTGTGATTTTTAGAGTGCTTTAATTAGTACCTCCAGAGAGCCACTCTAATTAAAGTACACCCCCACCCTTGATCATGTATAAAGACACCTAGGGAGAGCAGCAGGTGGAGACAGTGTAAATTAGGCAATTTGACAGAGGAGACTGAGGAAAGTGCCAAAGAAAACAGGTAGATACAGGGATACAGGATAGCTGTAGGGAGTAAGAAACCTGACTGAAGAATAAAGGGGATAAGAAAGGCCATAGGTTGCAAGGACAACATAAAGGGGATTAGAAGGATCATAGTTGCAAGGGCAACCTAAGTATTCAGGCAGGGATGGGCAACAAGGTGCACCTAGGTGTGAGAGGCTGAGAGGAAACCCTGAGGATGGCAGTGGATGCCTGGGAACTTGGAGCAGGGGAGTAGTATCAAGCTTACTGGACAGTGGACAGGGGAGAAGGTTGTGGCACAGTGGACAATGACATACTCCTGCATTTGTGGTTTTGGTCACTTGAGAAAACTCACTGCTCAGGAAAACCTCTAAGCAAAATACTCCATTAGTGGGTCCAGGGATGCTTGAGCCCCAGCCCTAGCCCTAGCCCTGCCCAGATGACTGGACCACGGACACACATCTGTGTGTACCAGTCTTACCAGAGAGACCTTGCTATAGCAGCTTGTTTTTGGCTTCAGTTGCCCTTCCCCTCCTGTTAAACAGTAATGCTCTTCCTCTTCATCGCTCTTCCACCTATGCAGACAATCACTGCTGCTAATTTAACTCACCACTCAGGGAGTGCTGTGGCATGTGTCTGGTTGTCTGTGCCTGGACTTATACAGTCACCTTCCCTGTTGTGCTGCTATAGGGATGGTGGCAAAGTTTCCCTCAGTGGTGCAAGGAGGTAGTCAGGTGAGCAAGGGTGCACCTCCTTTTTCCAGTGCTGCCAAGCTCTGTGCAGACCGCCTTATTTGTGGCCGGTGGTTCACAGAGGCATCCACTTGGTGTACAAAAGTTTTCTGTTACCTTTTAGGAGACATGGGTGAAATAATAGAATTATAGAATCAAGGAGTCAGAAGGGACCTAGACAGATCTTTGAGTCTGACCCCCTGCCATGGGCAGGAAGGAGCACTGGGGGTGGGAGGGGTCATAAGACCCTATCCAGGTGCCTATCCAGTCTCCTCTTGAAGATTTCCAGGGAAGGTGAGAGCACCACTTCTCTGGGGAGCCTATTCCATGCTCTGGCCACCCTTACAGTGAAGTAGTTCTTCCTAATATCTAACCTAAACCTATCCTCCCTCAGCTTGTGGTCATTGTTTCTGGTGACCCCCAGGGCAGCCCTGGTGAACAGACTTTCCCCAAGTCCCTGCTGCTGGCCCCTGATAAGGTTGTAGGCAGCCACAAGATCCCCGCTCAGTCTCCTCTTGCGGAGACAGAAGAGATTCAGGTCCCTCAGCCTCTCCTCATAAAGCTGGCCATGCCCTCAACCATATGAGTGGCCTCCTCTGGACCCTCTCCAGGTTCTCCACGTCCTTCTTGAAGTGTGGCACCCAGAACTGGACACAGTACTCCAGCTGTGGCCTGACCAGCGCCGCATAGAGGGGGAGCAAGACCTCTCTAGACCTGTTAGTGATGCCCCTGTTGATGCATGACAGGGTGAGGTTGGCTCTGCCTATTGCTTCATCACACTAGCAACTCGTATTCATCCTGGAATCAATCATGATGCCAAGATCCCTCTCTGCCTCTGTGCTGCTGAGAGGGTCAGCCCCTAACCTATAACCATAATGCTGGTTCCCTCTCCCCAGGTGTAGCACTCTGCACTTGTCCTTGTTGAACCACATCCTGTTCAGATCCACCCACTTCTCTAACCTATGCAGGTCTGCCTGGATGCGGTCCCTGCCTGCTGGTGTACATTACCCCATGGCTTGGTGACATCAGTGAACTTGAACAAGATGCTGTCCACACCCTCATCCAGGTCGCTAATGAAGATGTTGAACAGCACCGGCCCAAGGACCAAGCCCTGGAGGACTCCGCTGCCCACACCCTCCCAGGTCAACATTGACCCATCCACCACCACCCTCTGGGTGTGCCCCTGGAGCCACATGGGTATGTGACTGTGCATTCATCAATGCCGCAGTCCCTCAGCTTGCCCACCAGAATTGAGTGGGACACTGTCGAAGGCCTTCTGGAAGTCCAAGAAGATGACATCGACTTCCTCCTTCACATCTAAGCTTTTTGTTACGTGGTCGTAGAAAGAGACCAGGTTAGTCAGGCAGGATTGGTCTGGCACAAACCCGTGTTGGTTACCCCTCAACATCACTTCCCCTCCAGGACTCTCACAAATGTGGCCCTTGATAATTTTTTCAAAGAACTTCCCCAGGATAGAAGTGAGGCTGTCTGGCCTGCAGTTGCTGGGCTCTTCCTTCCTCTCCTTCTTGAAAATAGGGACCACACTGGCTCTTTTCCAGTCCTCTTGGACTTGGCCCGAGCACCAGAAGTCCTCAAACAGCCATGCCAATGGCTCTGTGATAACACCAGCCAATTCCCTCAGCATCTGCAGATGAGACCACCCTCCAGAGATGTGCAAGTGTAGTGGTAGTGTTCCTCTTATGATGGTGCTTATACAGCCAAAGGATTAATTGAAAACTTATACACTTTAGTTGGCTAATGCAGAGTTGCCTACAAACTGAATATCAGTCCTCTATTAAGTGAAATAAAGCCCTGCTGTTTGAGTTTCCACCTCACATATGGTAATTTTCAGTTCCATACTCAGACTTAGATAATATTAGATATTTTGCCTTTACTCCTGTATGCAAAATCAACAGCCTTACTGAAAACTGAAATATACTCTTCATTTAGGTTTTGAGCCCTATTTAGGTTATCTTTACTTTCTCCCCCACGATTACTACCTAGTAATCCCACTGTTTGTTTCTTTTGTCTTCTTTTACTCATGTGCCTGAACAAACCTTATATTGTGTGTTGCTATTTCCTTTGTAAGTTGTAGCTCAGCTTGACTTTTGGCAATTCTCCTCTATTCCCATCATTTAAGATGTTGTTTTCTTTGCATTCAGGCCATTTTAACCCCATTTGTATATGATCTCTTTTAATATATTTTTTGTGATTATTTGTTCTGGAGCTTTTCCCTGCAAGTTTATTATTTATTGGGATACAAGGCCCAGATAGAGTACATTAACTTACTTGCTCAAGGCTCCCCTTTTGAAATCAAAACACTTTAGGTATAGATCTATTTCAATTCATCCTTCCATGTCATTTTAATTTTAAAACTACTAGTCTATATGTTATTTTCAATGCTACCTCTTCTAAATTATTCTCAGTACATTCCAAACTGATCCTTATTGGTCCACTAGAAATTTGGTGAAGAGCTATGTTGGCTATTGCATACAGAAATATTTAGACCCTATCATCGCCAGTGTTCAGTTTTTCTCTAAACTATATTTGCGGGAACTGTAACTCTCATAATGATACAATTCCTTGTATTATTAGAGTTTCTCGCTCTAATAATACCACAGAGATCTCTATCCATATCCAAATCCTAGCCTAATATCAACTACAATAATCATCCCTTAAGCTGATGAATTTCTTATCCTTATCAACAAGAAGTATTTTAATATATTTCAAATGTAATGCGCGTCTCATATTTATTTTAAAAAGAATCAAAATGGAACTACTGATATTTTATTGTTTCCTCTTATTCAAAGAACTTCAATGTGAAGTTTTAGAAAGTTTTGTGTTATAATGAGCAGTTTTAATAAATAAGGCAGCTGGCAAAATATAAATTATTATAAATGATCATTTTATAAATGGAATGGTGATGATATTTTTAAGTGATTATTTTGCTGTACTAGAAAAAAGGAATTGTTAATTATATCCTAGTAACTAGAAGTAAAATAAAATGTATCTTCATGAATCTCGTAGGATCATATTCCAGCCTTGTGAAAGACAGTTGGGGGGTAAAGGTAGACTACAGGTTGAACAAGCTTACTACCAAGGTGGATCAGGCTGCTGTGATGGCCCTCACAGGATTTAATTATGTGTTGATTGAATTATATAAATACATAAATAATATTGTTTATATTATTGTACATTTATAGAGAATATTATAAAGGAATTTATACATGAGTAGCTATCTATCTATACAAATAAATGACATTATAAAGGACTTACTGCTTTTTATCTCTAAAATTGATATTTTAAATATGAAAATAATTCCTATTACTACTGAATTCTGAACAACAATCAAAAGCATACATGTGTTTTAGACATGGAAAAAGAAATAGAAGATAAGGTAGAGTGTATCTGGAATATATGTTTGGCAACCTGGTAAACATCTTGTCCTAATATGACAGTATTGGGACAATAAATTACAGAGAGGTTGACCCTTCTGGGGTGATGGGGGTTGGGGGTCTAAAAATAGCCTGCTCAGGGTGTGGGATAGAAAAAGTGTAGCCCTGGGGCTGCGGTGGATGGCTGGGCTTTTCCAGCCCTGGAGCTATGCTCTGAATGTGTACAGATGTTCCTCAGGTGAACTAAGTTAGATCAGGCCAGTCATTTGTTGCCCAATCTAACCTCCCTCAACATCTGTATAGAATCTTAGTTAGGTCAATCTAAGTATAACATCTGCACATACCCTTTGTTGGGACCCAGAGGCCTTCAGGCCTGTGTTTTGATCTTTGTGCTTAGCTTAAGCTGCATGCTTAGCTTGAATTGTGGTTGAGACTTGCACGCAGTGAAAAGGAGCAGATGGAAAAATACTGTTTCTGACTTAAAATGAATTGGAGAGTTGGCTAACTAAATTAAATAAATATAGCCTGGGAAGAAGAGGAACAGTCAGAGCAAAACCTACTGCCACCTAAGAATGAAAAGATTACCTTAAAATTGAAAATTCCAGGAAAGGGTTGGCAAACAGAAGCAATATTTTTAATATGCATTAGGAGGAAGGTTTATCCTAATTTTATGTATTAAGAAATGCAAGATGGTATATAAAGAGGGGTGAGAGAGCATACCCTTTGAAACCTATTCCTGAAAGATCCAGTCACCTATCCAAGGTTCAGAACTCAGATGAAAGAGTCGGGAACCTCGGACATGACCTCATGGGCTGGCTGTCCAGTGATATCACATTCATTAAACCTTGGGGTGGTGAGCATGTTGTATTGCTTTTGACTAACTGCAGTTATAGAATTACACTTGCTAAGGTTATTTTAACTTTTTGGTTTAGAATTATAACTGCTAATGGCTTAATACATTTCTTATCAGTTAAAGAGTAACTGTGTCCTAGTCTTGGAATTAATATCTGGTAGAAAGCTCAAATAAAAGAGGGAAGATGGAACATTTTAGGGTTCTGCCACCACAAAATTACATTGTCCCATATAACTGATACATAAGAAGTCTGTAAGCAGGATTTCCAGCATGCTTACTCTTTTTTCCCCTTGGTTCCATTGTATAAATTTACATATAATATAATATTGACAGCAACATGTAGACAGAGCATTTCATTTTCCAGTGGGATGGCCTCACTATGATACAGCACACTATAAGAAAGAAAAGGACAAGTGCACTAAAAACACAGAAAAAAGTAGCTTCCAACTAAAAGGGTAGGAAAAATATATGACTTCAGTGGAGGCCTGAAACATGATTTCTTTGAAACCCACAAGACAGTGTAACAAAAGAAAACAAAATGACTTTCCAGTAGAGAATATGTATTTTCTAATAAAGAGAGACAGCACATTTTTGTCTTTATACTCTACTGTCTCCAAGAGTATTTGTTTTTAAGGAAGTTGCTATAGGCATTGCTGCATGTGTTATCCTTTGTGACTTATAGTACACTGAGCCAATATTTTTATTTTCTTAAGAATTTGCTTTTGGTGTTGCATTTATCCTCTTATTCACCCTTTTCTTCAAATATTTCCTTTTCATTCCCTCCTGTAGTCTTTTCTCCTTCTTTAAAAAAAACAACACTTTCCTCCACTCCATCATTCTTATTAAAGATTCACATATTTCTTCAGTTTCTCTCATCTCCTCTGTTTATGTGCAGACTGATGATGTCATATACTGCACATTACTACACAGCCAACTATCACCCCATCCATCACAGTGCCTGCCCAAAGATGAGTACCAAATGCAGTTAAGACCTCAATAGCTCCACGTGACTCCCACTGCCCACCACCAGCCTGGGAGTGTTCTTTATTACGTAACGTCCTCTTTTTTCCTTGCTTCTTATGCAGCAAATGGTAATACTTTTGACACTCATTAATGCTAAATTATGTGGGAATTCTTATGGAATTATATGCTATTTTACATTCTGATTAAAACCAAATGAGTTCACCATGATTAACATAATTACACTCGATACCAAGGGATTTAATGATTAGTATTCATGTACTGTCCATTGGGGATGCTTTTCTTCTCTTTCGTTTTTCTTGTATGTGGTGAGCCATTATTATTTTCTTTAATATTCGCTGTGAAAATAATTAAGTTGAACTTATTTTTGGCTTTGACATAGATGGCATAAGTAATTCTAAGACATTGCCTTTGTGAAGTGGCTACCATTGCATTACTACTATGCCCAACTTTCTTTTCCCCCTTTTGGTAAGCTGATGCTGTGCTAGCACATGAAAGCAAGAAAATAAAGTGGAAATGTGTGTGTGTATGTGTGTGTGTAAAACAGAGAAAGTGGAGAAAGGATAAGGGGATAAAGGCAGGATGAAAACCATTTGTAGTAGTTTTGTAAGTACTGGTGCATATATCTGTGATAACACACTAGTTGAGGGTGGAAGGACACTGTACTCTGCATATTCCTTACCTGATGGACCTTAAGATCTGGTTTAGACACTCCCCTTGGGTATGTGTGCTGTACACTGTTTTAGTTCATGGTGCAGGTCAGCAGCAGCTCCTGCCAGAGCTCCACATGGGCCATGAATTCAGGGTTGGACAGAGGTACGGGCAAACCGAGCAGCTGCCTGGGTCCTGGACAAAAAGGAGGCCCGAAAATTATTATTTTATCGTTATCTCTGGTGAAGGGGGGCCCGATACAAAAAGTTCACCCGGGGCCTCCAGGAGCCTACGTATGATGAACTATAGCTCACCAGCTGGTTATTGCAGGGTCTGGAGTCCCTGCTGTCAAGTAGCTCTCTGAGCTCACTGATAGCCAGGATCCTGGTGAGAGGGTTGGGGTCAAATCCCCTCTGGCTGTGGTGTATATACAGTGAGCTCTTTTCATTGTATGTGTACCACACTACAATCATAGATCCATCCAGAGGTTTACATATATATTTAAAAAGCACAAGCATGAAGCACTTTTCATGATGCACTCTTCCTTGGGAGTTATAATCACACAGTGACTGAGTTAAAAACACATATTCAATTTGATTTATAAATTTAATGGCACTTTATAAAATCTCTAAAACTTTTGTAAAAAAATAAAAATGAATGATGAAATGTAATCTTATTTTTGGGTGCTTAACTCTTTTTCTTTTAAATTCTAAATAACTATTGCATTGCTGGGAAAATTAAACTGTATTGTTGTACTAGCAAAGTATCAATAAAACAAAAAACATCTACCTGAAAAATAAATAGCACCCTCTTCTCCTTCTCCTGTAACTTTTGTTCAGATTTATTTTCTTAACAAATATTAAGTTCCAAACTTTCCAGGATTTTAATTCCACTACCAATACAAAAACTTACAAGCTCATCTGCAATCATTTATGCAGTTGGAAGTTAAACCTACCGTGCATAAGATGATTTTTAAAGCAACAATAAAAAGGAGGCAAATTACTTCTAGGATTTAGAAAAGTAAGTTTAAAAATAGACCTAATTTTGTTCTTGCTGTCTTATGTATTTATGAGCATGTCTGTACAGGTTATTATCAGAGTATGAGTGATTATTGCATCTTCAGTTTGCTTTCAGACATTTCTAATGGAAATGATAGGAAGATTAATTAGACAGACAGATCAACTTTCATTGTTATCCTTTCTGCAAATGGGGTGAAGCTTGTTGAATATTATATAGGAGCAGAGGTTCTGATACAGAAGTCCTGATTGACACACTTTGTCAGGTGAGTGTAAGAAACTTCCAGTATTGCTGTCTCTGCATTACTTGTAGATATATTTACTGAAAAAACACTTTAAGAGAGACAGAATGGGCAGAGTTGCCATTTAGCATTTCAGTCACTGCCTTGTTTTCAAGGCTAATTCTCCCCCTCCCCTTTGGTCCATTATTAATAATAAGCTCTGATTCACGATTGTGTTGTTCATTTCTTAGGTATGCTGACAACCAGAATACAGAAATGCATTTTGAATATATATGTGACATTTTCACTCGGTTATTTGGCATTTCAATGACATCCATCAGTGTCCTTCAACAAGTAAGTATGTCTTACCAACAGGTTTACATGGAGTTTGGTATAAGACAAACATCATGATAAAGGTCATTGTTTTGAAATCTACTTCACCTTCAGAAACTATTCAACATTAAAGGACTGTTGTTCAAGACCAAAAATGTGCCATCCTTAAGATTCTGAAGGTTTTTTTTGTAATCTAACTGAGAGGCACTACAGAGCTCTCATTTAAATTATACAGGATCTGTACTGTGCTGTCAAAGCTGTGTACACTTTGAGATCGAGTTCAGTAATGTAACTGGGTGTGAGGAAAAAAGAAAATGAAGAAAGTTTCTGCTTCAAAAAATAGCATTAGTACATGCCTAACTTTAAGCACACTCCTGTTAAAATCAAAACACTCATATCTTTAAAAAGAAAAAAATGTGATTATAGGTCATAATGCACTGCAAATAACTTGTAGAAACAATAATACATCTTAGTTCTAATAACACCATATATCCACAGATTTAAAAGCACCATCTAAACCATATGAAGCCCTATGGGCATGTCCAGACAAGTGCGCACATGCCTCTTGCCCCAGCTCAAACCCCTTTGAGGCGGGGCAACAGGCACATGCGGGAACAAAAAAAATATCCAAGGGTCTAAAAAACCTGAGTTTAAAAAAGTGAAGCAGGGTGCCCTGAGGCAACCAGAGGCTGGGTTCTCCATGGACCCAGTTCTCCATTGTCCACTCTGGCTGCTAGAGCGTCTCTATGGTTGGCTGTCACCCTGGTGCTGAAACACATGACTAGCCAGGCTGTGTATTTCAGCACCAGGGCTCCAGTGCCGGTGAATAAGGGGTTGGGGGACTGGAGGAGGAGGGAGGGGACCATGGGGGGGACCCCCAACAGCCCTGTCCACTCCTCCAAGCTCCCCTCCCCCTGCTGGGGCTGGCCCCTCCCCCTGACAGCCTCCCACAACCCTCAACCCTGCTGGGGCTGGCCTCTCCCTGCACCAGCTCCCCTGAGGCCCCCAATCCCTCTCCTGCCCGGTCCCATCCTCCCAAGCCACCCCTTCCCTGCCCGCCTTCCTTACAGCTTTAAAAACAAAAAACAAAAATCCTGGCACTTCCCAATTGCCG
Organism: Crocodylus porosus; assembly: GCF_001723895.1. Lineage (NCBI taxonomy): Eukaryota > Metazoa > Chordata > Crocodylia > Crocodylidae > Crocodylus > Crocodylus porosus. The sequence continues at coordinate 69,653,150 of NW_017728931.1, read as the reverse complement.
TGTGGCTGCCTGGGCCCTGCCCGCACAGTGCAGGGCAGGCTGACAGTCCTAGCGGCCAGAGTCCGGGCCCTGCTGCCACCCTGCTGCCCTATGCTGCCTAGGGGGCTCTGCCAGGAGGTCCTGGAGCCACACCATCTCTGCTTCAAAGGTAAGCAGAGGCTTTTTCCCCCCTTTTTTTCCCCTGTTTTCTTCCTGGGCTTTGTGATGGTGCCTGAAGTTGTGGGGTTAGCCATGGGGCCTGGGGGTGCAAGTTGAGGGGTCAGGCTGGGTGGGGAAGCCATTGGGAGGGTCTGGAGGAGTGGGGCTGGGTGGGGCAGCCCTTGGAGGGGCTGCTGCAGCTGGTGGGGGATGGGGCCAGGAGGCAGCAGTTGTGGGGGCATGGGGCCTTGCAGGGGTGGTAGCCCCTGCGGGAACCATTTGGCCCCCATTGGGGGTGTACCCCTTGTGTGGGGCTGAACCCTCTGTTGGGGGGCCAAACCCCTTGTTTGGGTTTTGAACCCCCTGTTGGGGGGGCCATTTCCTTGTGGGAGTGGAGCAAAATGTGTACTCATGAATTCATGAAAGATGTATTTAGAGTTCACTTTATTATTATGATAAGAGACTTGTTTTACCACAAATAAAACATTGTCCAACTGAACGCTGTCTCTGTCTTGCTCGCTCTCTCTTGTTATAGTGGTCTTTTGTTTTACTAGTGGAGGAACATGGATTTGGGGGTATTTTACAAAGTGACTTTGGGTTTTTTTTATCCGGGATTTTACAGTTTTCCAATAGGGATCACCAGAATTCCTGCTAGGCAGGCAAGTGGCAGCACCCTGCCTGCTCAGAGCTGACACCTTGGACCCAACTGGCTGTGGCTGACCTTCTGGCCAAATGGGGCCAGGAGGACATACTTTAACAGTTCAAAGCAGGCCACCACACCCGGAACATCTGGGCGATAGCTGCCCAGATGACTGGGCAGGGGGCACACTTGGTAGTAGTGCCATACAGAGGCCAACACTGCAACCACAGCCCACTGGCAGCTGGCTCAGAAGGGCAGATGCCTCTACTGGCTGTGCTGTCCCCATCCGGGTCTGGCCATTGTGTAGCAGGTCACATCCAGGCAGCAGTCCCCACTGCCAGACCCCTGCAGTGGGTAGAGGATGCAGGGAACTCTCAGGGCTGCTTCAGCAGTCCAGCTGGCACAAGGGGTAGTGTCCCCAGGTACCAACTGGCTGATCCCCAGAAGCTCCTGAGAGCTAGTAGCCCTTAACTACTTGCCAGAGTGGCTTTTTGTACTGCTGAGGCCAGGACAGGGCAGCTTTTTACACTGCTGGGGACAGCACAGTTGCTGACCCCGGGCTAGGTCCACCTGGCTGCAGATCCAGGAGGAGCCAGGCAGGGTTATTTTGCCCCAAGTGGCACAATTTGCTCCACAACAAAGTGTGTGTCCAAGCATGTGCCCTGAATCTAAAAGCCCTGGCTCATATTTGCATCTCTTCTATTTGAGCTGCTGCAAACACACTTGTTTGCATGTGTGGATGCACCTTATGAGTTCATCTGTAAGTTAATTGAATTGGATATATTAATACCCTTATTGTACAGATAAGAAGGGTCTCACCTAATCTGAGATATTGAGTGGAAAGATTTCCATTAATTTTGATGTCACTGGAAGACATCCTTGGTACACTTATGAGCTATGACTGTTGTGATCCTTTTCTCCATCTGAAGGGCTAACAGTCTAAAAGCCTGAGGCTGAATCAATTCAATCTTTACAGGTTAATCTAATACATGTAGATTGAACCAATGAGTAAGTGAACAGACATTCACTCTGGATTCCAGAAATGCAGTCATATACCTGCAGTGGCCCATGCCAAAAGCTGGGAGGTGCTAGAACACACCTGCCTGCTTGGCTAATGCAGAGAGCTTGGGCCAAGGCTAGCTTGCCCACCTGCAAGTGGGGTAGGGGTTGGGTTGTGGAGAGATGCAAAGCATTCTGGGATGCTGAGGGACTGTGAGTTAACTTGAATGTGGTGGGGCTCTGGCAGAAAAGTTCAATTAATGGATTTAACCTAAATCAGTTAAGTTTGATACTACATTCAGTCAGGTTTATCTTAAACTGGTTTTAGCCTTTTTGAATTAATTTATGTGCTTTGAACTTCTGTTGTATTACAGATTTGTGCCAATTTCCAATCACAGTTTCTGTATCAGTATGTTGCTGGGAACTCCTACATTAAATAATGACTGAGTTAGCTGGTAACAATTACTTCTGTAACTGGTGCCAATATTGGTAATTCAGAATGTAGTGAAAACACTATATCCTGCTTCGGTGTTTTTCTATGGTTTGACTTGAATTAAATTAGTTTTCAATAGTTATCTTGTGGTATAATAGTTGAATGCTTGATTTAGAACTGAGCAATGAGATACTGCTAAGTAACAAGAATTATTCATTCAAACATGCCTTGCAAGTTGTCATGTTTTTATGTAAAAGTTAAAGAAAAAGTTGTTTCTTTCAATAAATATTACTGAATAACCTCTGAAATTGTGAGCAATGTGCTCTTTGCTAAATAATAATTTTTAAAAATAGAGCTGAGGATAAAATAAACGTTGTTATTGTTCATGAATAAATAGCTAGTTATAATACAATCTTGTTGTCCTTTCAGATTTTTATAAAAATGTTCAGATACTTTGGTAATGGATACTTCCTCATATCATGCCTGTAACAATATTAGTAAGAGTGGTAAATATGGTAGACAATTAATTAGAATTAATGTCAGCAAACCATTTTACCACTTGGAAAACTTAAAATTGACACCTCTAGGAATAAAAGACTGCATGTGTTCATTTTTGGAATAGTGACTATGTTAAAATTAAAGCAATGACAAAGGGACCTTAAAGCCCTGTGGTAAGAATTCTTTTCTGGATTACAGCTGCCAACTGCACTTATGAAAAGAATTATTAAGGAAAGGAGGGTATTAGATTCCGACTCCATGCAGCACCCAACAACTAGGGAGACTATGGTCCAATTGCTCATGGATTCTGGTATTCATTAGCCAGAGTAAGCAGGCGAGCAAATACCAGTACACATTGCTCACAACAGCTTTATTCAGAATGGAGACAGCTTTGGGCCAGGTCCCAAAAAACAACAAACCAGGGACCTGCATTCTTTTCACATTTTATACACCTTGGTTCATACATATTAACATTCACCCTGCCTATGTCCCTCCTTTGGTTCCACGCATTTCTCCTCCCATCTCAATCTCTGCCTCTGTTTACTGTTTGCTTCATTAGCATTCAGCACCATCTCCAAGGCCATATTTTTGCTTTTGTCTCCTGATGATAGCTGGTGGGCTGCATTCTATTTTTACCTGAGACATCATGTACTTTGCACCCGATCCTTTTGTTAAGATTCTGGTTACTTAAGCATTACCAAAGTTAGTTGCTTTTAATATATCATCCAGCCTTGTGACTGGCAACTTTTGCTGAGACACAGGAAAAAGCCTTCATTCAGCTGCATACTCAGTACCCCCCAAAATTCATATCACTACCCTAAAGGAGTAGCATGTGAGGGGTAGTGCAGAGCCAAGGAGGAAAAAAGACTTTGTACAGCAGATCTCTACAACACCTGATCCTCTTCTGGGTTAGGTACAGACATTAAAAAAGCCTGAGGCGGAATTGATCTAAATTATGTGGATTTCTGTAATCTGCATAGATTAGATTAGTAGTGAACAGAACACATTCACCCTTTGATGGGTGGGAATCTTGACCAGGGTCTGCCATTTTTAAAGCAGTCCATGGGCACATCTACACATGGCTGTATGGTGCCTGTGTTACTGTGCCATCATTTAGTGCTTTCTTTTGGAAGTACTAAAAGATGGTGCAGTAACAGCTTGTACTGCTCTGTGCCAGCCACACACAGTTATTTTTGGCTGCTACATCGCCATAGCCACACACCATAATGGGTGAGCATGTTGCTATGGTGATGTAGCTGTGACATTACAGTTTTTGTCAATGGATGCTACAGTGCTGTAGCACATCACTATGGTGCTATAGTGCCTTGTTTAGACATGCCCCATGTGTGCCTAATGTCTGTTCTGTTACAGTGTAGACCAGTTTCCGATCACTTATACCAGTAAAAGTGTAATGTCTGTACCTGGGCCTGGCAAATGACTGAAAAACCTCACAGCACTGGTCTTTTAGTTGGATCTATCCCCTTGCATCCCTAATTTGTGCAAGGGCTGGAAGACCTCAAAGCAAGGAGCCATGGTTGTTTCCCTTCCTTGGAGTAAAGAACTGTACACAGTAAGAGAGGGTAAATATTTGTGTAAGAGAAGATTATGAAAAACCCCCCCATCACATTCTAACATTAGTAGTGCTTACTGTACAGGGTTTCAGCATCTTTTGCTTTTAAGATTTTTTTAAAATTATCTAATTGGTAATTTTTTAAACTTAATGGTATGTTTGTAATGTCAGTGCCTCATCACTTAATATAGGAAAGAGAAAAATAAAATTCATAGATTCATAGATTGTTAGGGGCTGGAAGGGATCTTGCAGATCATCGGGTCCAGCCCCCTCCCCTCTGCCTCCCTCCCGCTCTAGGCAAGAAGACAAATGGGGTCACGTGACCCCAGTGAGATGACCATCCAGTTTCCTTCTGAAAACCTCCAGGGTAGGTGACTGCACCACCTCTGGAGGGAGTTTTTTCCAGTCTGGACACCCTTGACTGTGAAGGAATTTTTCCTGGTATTAAGCCTGAAGCAGCCTTCCAGGAGTTTGTATCTACTGGTCCTGCATCTACTTTCCCAGGGGTGCCCTAGTGAACTCCTGATGCACATGTCTGATACAATGGTAAGGCACTATCAAGTCCCCTCTCAACCTTCTCTTCTTTAGGCTAAAGAGGCCCAGGTCCCTCAGCCTTTCCTCATATGGCTTGCCTTAAAAGTCCCCGATCTTATGGGTGGCTCTTTTCTTGACCCTCTCAAGTTTTTCCACATCCTTATTGAAGTGTGGTACCCAGAACCGGATGCAGTACTCCCACTGCAGTTTCACCAGTGCTGAGTACAGTGGGACTATCACTGCCTTAGTTTTACATAAGATGTATCAGTTGATGCATGCCAGGGTGTTGTTTGCCCTGATGGCCACCATATTACATTGATGGCTCATGTTCATGCGATGGTTGATCATTAGCCCTAGGCCCTCTCAGCCATGGTGCAGGTCAGCCTGGCACCTCCGAGCCTGTATGTATGTTGAGGGTTATTCGTATTTAAAGTAGATAGTAAGAGTTTCAACTCTGTGAGATATATATGTTCTGAGAGAAAATTCACATCGATTTGTGTCAGACTGGAGGATGTGAATAAGGTTTAAAACAAAAGGGAAAGTTTTTTTATAAAAGATCATATACTAAGAAATAGATTAATTTGTTAATTAAGAGTTGTAACAGTAAATGAAATACCTCTTAGTTCCTCTACTCTGTGATACATGGTAGGAAACAATTAACAATTAAAAACAACAACTAACAATTAGAGGAATCCTACCCTCACTGAGTAATGCTTTAAGCCTCATGTAGTCCTGTTTATTTTAGTAGAGATATACATAGTGATGTACATGCAAAGTTGTTTAGGGCCAAAATGTTATTTTTTCATACAAACGTTAATACTGATAGGAGTAATATTGTCTTCTGCCTACCCTGGCCTTTCTTTATTGGCTGTGGAGAATGCAAGTATAGCATGGACATCTAGTAATTGCATTCTTTTTGACCCTCTTTTAAGCTTTCAAAATGGGACTGAAAATCTCACTAAGTTTTTTTTATGGGATTTCCTGTAATTTTTGCTTCTTGTCAAGGCAGAAATATTTCAACACATTGTTTTTAACAGTTGCAGATACAGAGAAGAAATGCAAAAACTGGGGAGAAATCTTTGAAGTTTATTTGTATATATATTTTTAAAATTTCATCATAACTTCAGTTTGTGTAATACAAATAAGTAATTGTTTTGATCACCGGTGCTACAAGATTTCTGTCTTCTTGCAAAACTGGATTAAAAAAAGAGAAAGGATGAAAGAGTTGAATAATTCAACAGATTTCTGGAAGAACTCTTTGCCTGGATAGACTTTCACTTCGGGAGCACCTTTCAAGGCATTATTTCAGGAATGGAAAGGAGGAGCTTTTCTTTTTTTTTACTGACATAGATTGGTAGATTATTGTTTGTCAAACATTTTGTTCTCCTGTATTTCATCATTATACTAATGTAGGTTGACTCTGAAGTAATTCCATTCATTTTAAGTAGAGTGATGTTTTGGATTAGGCTATACATATAGAAGTCTTCCCCTCATTTTTGCACCAGAAAACCTAGGCCTGTGTAGTATTAACAAACGTTTTCATCTTCAGTAAATTATGCCAAGATGGTAGAGCTGAGTTTGCACATGTTTGGGGAGTGGGGGTTGGGGCAGGGTGGTTTTTAAACCAAACCAAGAAAAAAAGGCAAAAGATACAATAAGCATAATCGAAAGTAGTGACTAAATTATTCTCATGTCTTCTATCAAAAAACCTAACCCCTTTGATATTGACAGTGTTTTCTCTATGTTGCAGGATTCTTTTTGACCTTCCTAAGTTATAACAAACACAAGAAGGTAATGCATTTTTATTGGAAAAGGGCCAGTTACAGTGTTTACAAGGCTAGAAGGTGAAGGGTCCCCATATGACAGGGGACTGACATTTGCCTCATAAGTAGAGTGATTTAATTCTTTGACCTGCTACTGGCAAGAGCTGGTATCTAGTGAATTGCTTCAGGTCTGATGCACCCATTAAAAAAACAAAACAAAGCAAAACAAAAATACCTATCGTGACAACAGCCAAAGGCAAAGTGAGGAGCCTAACCTACTGTAGTTTTCTTCTCCTCAGATGATATATATAGCAACTTTGAAGTCTGGCTTCCAAAAAAATAAAAAAGGGAAAGAAACGCAGCACAATCTATTTGCTTACCTTATCCCCTTCACAAGAGCCACACAAAAGAAAGAGATAAATAAAATATTTTGAACAAATTTTTAATATAAGCATAGACAGCTGTTTCAGGCATTGCAACATGTGCAAAATCAAATGACACGTAAAAGAAAAAAAAAATCCATGAAGAAATTTCCTTGTTGTAGCCCTAAAAGAAAGGTCAAAAGGTTTAGATGTTTAAAGAGAGTTAACCCTTTGCTTATCTGACCATTAAACTGTCAGTATGACACTGTTTTAAACTTACAATAGGCTGAACAATTACTGCTAAATGAGATCTGAAGACCTATTAACCTGCCTAAGAGATGAATCAAAGAACAGGGTCAGTTTCAGTGTAACTCCACTGGAGTAATGGAATAGTAAGGAGTGTGCAAAACAGCTAAATCTTATCTTTTGTCAAAATGTACTGGCAGCATAAATTATTTACAGTGTTAACGCAGAAAATTGCATAGTGTTACCAAAAGGCCCATCTCATTTCACAGGTTTAGTTATCAGCTATCAATTTTCTTCCCATTATTTGGAAAAAAGACATTTTAACATAACCTTATTAAATTTAAACATTTGCCTTAAAAAAACTCTGTATTTTGTTTACAAAGAATCCTGATTCCTGCATTTTTGTGCCCTGAAGACTTATCAACACTGCAATTGCAAACATATGTATTAGGACATGCTACTATTGTATTTTAACTCTATGAAGGTGCTGTACTTAAGCCATATTTTTTTCTTTAAGACAGCATGAAGCAATTTGGTCTGTTACTACAAAGGCAAAACCATGCAGTGGTAAACCATGTTTAGAATATAAGTGAGCACATCTGCACATGTCCCTATGCTGTCCCTTTTGGAAGTACTAAATGACAGTGCAGTAACAACTCATACTGTGTCATGCCGGTGGTGCACGGTTATTTTTAACCCCTGTGTCACTGTAGTAACACGCTATACTAAGGGAACATGTCACTAGGGCAATGTAGCTGTGACATCATGACTTGTGTTCACCAACACTATGTGTCCATAGTGCCTTGCTACAGTGACGTAGCATCACATGTAGATCCAGTGTATTATAACTGGATTTCTTAATGCACTTGTACCTGAAGTATTGAGAAGACTTTGTTACAGTGAACCTTAACCCTGTTACTATTAAAGAAGAAAGGCAAAGAAAAAGGGGGAGGCTCCTTTAAAAGCCAGAAGGGAGGAGCCCAGGACTATATAGTGCTATTTCTGGGCAGAGCAGGGCAGTCCTTCCTGGACCACCAGAGGCAGTCCATCCTGGATCTCCCTGTTAAAGGGCATAGTCCTCTGGACATCAGACTGTGATCAGAGACTTCTATGATTGTAGCTAGGGAATTTAGTTAAGGGATCCCAGTGTGATGTATGAGATGGAGCGGAATTAAGAGCCCTTAACCCTATGTATAGGCAAGCAGAGTTAAAGGCTCCCAACCCTATGTTTGGGGGAAGAAACTTGAGAACTCTCAACCACCATGTGTGGGAGAAAGATTATATGTCTCTGGGCAAGGGGCTTTGCACCAGGTCCATGACTTCATGAAGAATTTTGGACCAGCACTGGGACTTTTGTGTGAGCAGGGTATGAGCCCCAGGACTTGTACCATAGGTGAGGAAGTGCATTAAGTACACCAAGATGGGAAACTATTAACTGGCCTCCAGGCCAGGCAAATACTGGGCTGATGGAATAGCATTATTTTCTGTTGTCCTATTTCTTGTGACTAGCCTATGGGTCAGGAGAGCTAAGGCCTGTTTGGGTCCCACTGGGCCTCAGGATAAGCTACTAGAGGACCTAGGAACTCATCAGGCAGCTGTTGGTGTGGTGAAGAACAAAAAGGTCCCTCAGTTGAAATGAATGAAATGACTTCAGAATCAATCTATATTAGTATGGTGGTGAAATAAAGGGGAACAAAATGTTTGACAAGCAATAATCTATTAATCAATGTCAGTAAAAAGAAAGCTTGATTCTTCCTCTTCATTCCTAAAATAAAACTACTTGGGAGCCTCCCAAAGTGGTATTTTCATTGGGCATGGCAGGAGAGAGCAAGGGAAGTGATCAACAGGCTGATGAGAGGCTGCAACAGACCCCAGCAATAGTCTGCAACAGACCCCACTGGAGTGCATGTGCGAAGTAGTGATCATGCCATAAAAAGCAACCAGCTATAAAGTTAGACCTCAAAAATGTGTACTAAGTCTATAGATGGTTGCTACTGAGCTTTAATTTGCTCATGTAACAGGGTGTCCCCTACAGCTGGGAGCCTCATCAGCTGGTGGGGCTCACAACAGCAGGAGTGCACCAGGCCCAGCCAGGGCTGGGAGTCTCACAACTAATGGGACTTCCAGCCCCAGTAGCTGCCGACTGTGGATCCCAGCAGTGGAGGGACCCAGAGTCCTGCAGTTATGGATGCTGGGGCGTAGCTGGGTTCCAGCAGCTGGGGGGCCTGGCTTTCCAAGGATGCATGAAATCCCATGGTCCTGGGGGATCACAGCTTCCATCATCCCACAGATTCAGGGGTACATGAAACTCCTGGGCCTGGGGGATCATGGCTTCTATCATCTTTCAGGCTCAGGGGTATGTGGGGAGTCACCATGTCTAGGAACCCCTCAACTGAGGGGGCTCCCAGCTGCAGAAGCTTGCTTCTTGTCAATGCAGGAGGAGCCTGGGATTGGGCTCTCCCTGCACCAGCAATAAAGTGCAATAGAATCTAATGCACAATCCCAGAATCATGCCTTCTACCATACACGTGTGGCAAGGCAGGAGCTGTGATCGTGTGGATTGCACATTAGATCCTATTGTGCCTTTACTTACACATGTAGAGGTACCTAATATAGCTACTAGAGGTGAAATAAAGTGGCAAAATATTCCATGTAACTATTAATTGAGATATTTATTAACAGCCACACACACACTTGGGTTGTATATTCTGCTTTTCTGTGTATGTTTTTTATGTGGGAAGATGGACCCTGTGTTTTGGCCATGTCCTCAGCACATAGCAAGTTGGGGCTTGTATTTGGGGAAAATATGTAAAACCCTCTGACCTCATTGGCCAAGGGAAGCAGAGGATTTTTTTCAGGCCAACTGGTTGGGAGAGGAACTTGAATGTGGTGCTCTCTGACTGGACAAGGCCAGGGTGATGTCATGCAAAGGCATGTAAGGTAAGCTAGGTTGGTTGGGGGGGAAAAGAAGTTGCTAGGGGCTGCTGAAGAATGAAGTATCCTCCATGGGAGAAGGAGTTTTCAGATAGCAAAAAGGGAAGCTCAGGTAGAGGGGAGAGAGAGGGAGAATTGTCTCAATGTCTGGGAACTCCTCTCCCCTCCTTTTCTTCCCCTTTGTTCTTCTAAGACATTAATACTGGGGAAAAGAGTATTAGTTCCTTGGGTTTTCTGGCCAGGAGTTAGGCCTGGCAGTTTAAACAGGATTGAAACCTGGGAATTTCTAATCCTGTTAGTTTGAGCCAGAGTTCAGGTTTGCAATTTGCAGCTCCCAGTGGAGCTGTAACCCAGACTACCTGCATCCCAAGGTCTAGAGGGTTGTTCCCTTGTTTCCTTTGATAGTCCTTCGTTCTAGTCAAGCTGTGTGATTAGGCTGGCTGTAGCCATTAATCAACCTGGCTCCTTTATGAGTTTTTCCTGCAGCTTCATTTCAGCAGGCCATATAATCCAGCCCAGAAATTTTGGGGCACATACCTCCTGTCTGGAACTGCAGTCACTCCTCCCACACACAGACAGCCTCTTTGTGGGAGCAAAGACTGACCTGCTACCTCCATGAGCACTGAGGGGTCCCTTGCACTGCAGAAGGACCCAAGCTCTATAGCAGCTTTCCCTTGGGGCAACAGCAAAATTTATAGACTATGTCTTGTAGTTAGTAGTGTTTTAAACTGTATTTAGTGTTTTTCTGTTTTCTGTAATAAATCTGTCTTTTGTGTTTACACTGCTTGCGAGGAAGGGGTTTGTGTTTATGAGCGACACCATAGTAATTCATATCGTGTTTCCCAGGTGGTCTGGGTGGGGGCTTGAGCCAAGGAAAAATATCTTTAGTACCCCAAAACTGAACTCATGCCTTGCTGCTGCCAACTGCTGCCCAGCAGAAGGGTTACATGTGTTAGCAAGTTTATGAAACAGCAAGATATAATGTAATTGGCCTAAACAAACACAAATCAAATAAAATTATACGGGGCTGTAAGGAAAGAAGGAAACAGAATAAATTCCAGTTACAGGTGTTGATGAATACAATACATAAAGCACAATGTATGTGTATGATGAATTTCATAGCACTGGACCGGACTCATTTTTATTTAATGTGCCCTGTATTTATACCGACTGGAGTATTTCTCACTACCTTTTAGTTTTCTAAATTAAATCACTAGCTCTCACACACATATGCCTCTAGGGCAGTGATTCTTAACCAGGGTACCATGAAATTATAATCTAACAATTTATGAATTTTTTGTAGAGATACTATGGGGTGCCACAAAACATTAGCAGGATTAGGTGTGCAAACACCTAGGCTATTTACAGACATAACCCTTCTCCAACTCCCCTCCCCAACCAAAACACTTTACCAAAAGAAGCACTATTTTAGCAACACCTGACTCTGCAGCATGTATATCAATCAGATGCTTCAGTGGGGCTTTTTGGCTCTTTTGTCTAAAGCTGATTCAATCAGTTATTAGATAAAAATGCCAAAAAAGCCCCACTAAAACACCCAATTCAAATAGGAATTAATAATGTCAAAAAAAATTCTAATGTCATCATCTTATGAGTTCTTTGCAGCAGAAAAAAATTGCTCTTTCAATTTTCCATAGTCAGGACATTTTTTAAAACTAAGAGCTGTCATTTTCTAAGGGGAACCTTGAGTCCAAGAAGGGGTGTTCTGAGATAAGTTTGAGAACCATTGTTCTAGGATATACCTTATGCTTTCTGGGATTATCCCATATCCTAAGTTCCAGGTTCTGGAGCTTGCTTTATGGACAAGAACCGTAAAAGTGGTGGAACACCCTAAGGGAAACTTCCCAGGCACAGGGACAGTGCAAAATTTTTATTCACTTACTATAGAAAGACAATGTGACATACAGTTGCTATTTATGTTCCAGTCTGTGTTTTTGTTGAAGAGTTATGCTTTAATAATATGGCTTCTACTGTAGCTTCATTAGCACTTGAAATTTCAGGCATGCTAACTTCAATAACAAATATTTTACACTTAATGGCTGTATTCCTCTTTAATGGCTGTATTCTCTACCATATTCCCTTATTGTCCTTGATAAACTACATGTAGAATAGAATGGACTTGGTGCAGCACAAAATAGGACCCTGGGGTACAGATGGTATTCTGTCCCCTGTGCTGTTTGAGTGCCACTAAGTTGTATTTTAGTTATCCAGTTTCCTAACTGAGATTTTCTTTACCCAATTGGAGTGGCCAGCAAACTTTTAATTTGTATACTTTCATAATACAGGTACATCTTTGTTTTAAGTTTTCTAAGTTACAGAGGAGAACATTCCACCCACCTTTTGCTGGTCAGAGTATTCACTCAGAAAGTAGGAGGCCTAGATTTTTGACCCGCATTAGTCTGTATGGGCTTGGACTCGCATCTCTCCCATAAAGGATGACTTAACTGGGCCATGGAAGGTTTAGTTATGGAGCTATGTGACAAGGGGCTGTCATGAGGCCAGTCTAATCATTGGCCTACCCACCTGCCTAGGGTAGTCCACCCATCTGCCTCACTTGCCGTGCCTTTGATGTAAGTTTGGGGATAGTTGTTTATAAGGTGGGAGGCTTCCCATTTTACCACCTGATGCCAAGGGCTTAATACCTGGTTCTGTACGACCTCTACACCACGTCCCATGCCTCACAGATGGCATCATTATGTGGCTTTCATAGTTTCTTAGTTAGTAGGGTCAGAAGGGACCTGAGCAGATCATCAAGTCTGACCCCCTGCCATGGCAGGAAAGAGTACTGGGGTCAAATGGCCCCAGCAAGGTGATTGTCTAGCCTTGTCTTAAAGACCTCCAGGGTAGAAGCCAGCACCACTTTGCTTGGAAATTGGTTCCAGATTCTAGCTGCCCTGACAGTGAAGTAGAGCTTCCTGATGTATAACCTGAAGTTACCCTCTGCCAGCTTGTGGCCATTATTTCTGGTAAATCCTGGTAGTGCTTGGGGGAACAGGGACTCTCCCAATGCCTGCTGGTCCCCTCTGACTAGCTTGTAACAGGCCACTAGTTCCCCCCTCAGCCTTCTCTTGTGGAGGCTGAACAGGTTCAGGTCCCTTAGCTTTTCTTTGTAGGGCCTGCCCCCGATCATGCAAGTGGCCCTCCTCTGCACCATCTCCATGTTGTCCACATCCCTCTTGAAGTGTGGTACCCAGAACTGGACACAGTACCCCAGCTGCATCTTTGGCCCCACAGTAGGCTTCATTCTACGCCTGCCTGGCATTCAGACCCCACCTAGATCCCTCCTCCTCAGGCAGTCCACTCCACCCTCAATCTGGGCAGCAAAGCTTCCTAGGCCCTTTTTTCCCTCATGGCTGGGCTATGGCCCTTTCCAGGTCCTGTGTCTTCACTGGCCCTGGCCTCACCCCTAGACTAGTTGGGACTCCTGGCCTCTAGCCTCTGGCCATTTCTCATGGTGGGTGCTCTGGCTCTTTGACTGGTCTGGTCCTAGCCCCAGAATGGGCCAGTGAAGTTATTTTGGGTAAGTACTGAACCACTCACCCTCACACTCCTATATGGGTCTGCCTTCTCAGACCCCTCCAAACACAACTCACTTTCTACTTAGGCCAAACTATGCACAGTCCTTTGGGCCCACCATTCAGAATCTACTGTATGCAGCCCCCTCATTGGGGCCAATAGTCAACCTCCTTGCTGGGGCTACTACACTGCCCTCTCACTGGGGCTCTCAGGCCTTACGCCTCTTGGGCCTTAGGCCTCTGATGACATGCCTGGACCCATCATGTGTCCCCTCTATGGGGTAACCTACCAGATCATGGGGACTGAAGCTATATGGTACCCCATACTCACCTTTCACTAGGGAGGTACTGATGTTGCATTTCCTAGGGGCCACCTTACCATAGGCAGCCCACCACACCATCCATCCTTAGCAGAGTGTAGTTTTAGGTCATTCCCCAGGACCAGGAGCCATCTCCATCCCCATAGTTCCTATGCTTAACCTCCAGATATTCTGGGAGCAGCAGCTTCAGTTGGCAATGTTATCCCTCTGGCTCTCTGCAGCAACTGCCTGCTTAGCCCTGAGGGCCTGGGTTTATACTGAGGTTGCCCAGCCCCACCCTCCAATCCAGGAGCTCTCTTGCAGTAATATACCAACTAATTAAACCACACCACACCTGATGACTGCTCCACACCCTGTTCAAGCCTCTTAAATTGGAAGGCACCAAAGGTGCCCTGCTACAAAGTAGAAGGAGTGCAATCTAAATTTTTTTTAAGTTTAAATTTCATAACAATCAAAATTTCTTAGCATCTTTAATATAACAAAATCATAAGTAAGAGCCAACATGAATTTGCCAAGAACAAATCAAGCCTAACCAGCCTGATTTTCTTTTATGACAAGGAAATGAGGGGAGTAGTGAGTGTGATATAATAAGGCTTTTGCTAATCTCTCGCAGCATTCTTATAAATAAATTGAAGAAATTGAGTTTAGATGAAACTATTGTAAGGAAAGTGCAAAAGTGGTTGGATAATCATGTTAAAAATCATCAGTAATGGCTCAATGTCAAATGGAGAAGAGATATAAAGAAGGGTCCGATACTATTCAATAGCTTCATTAATGACTTGGAGGTTAGAATTGATTATAAGCTACATTTGTAAATAACACTAAGCTGTTTTGCAGGCAATTTAGAGGACAAGTTTAAGTTTAATAATGGCCTTGGTAAATTGGAAATTTATCTGAAATGAATAGGATGAACTTCAGTGTGGACAAGGTCAAAATACTATGGTTAGGAACAAAAAATAAATGAATAAAGATTAAATGAGGCTTGGCTTGTCTACTGTACTTAAGAAATGATGTGGATGTTTTAATGTTGAATACATGTCAAAAATATAATATTGCTCAAGAAAACTAATATGCCATTGCGTATTAACAAGTATATTATATGCAAGTCTTTGGAAATGATTCTTTGACTCCATTCAGCTTTTGTGAGGTGTCATCTGGAGTATTCTGTACTGTAAGAAAGATATCTCTCTTACCTGGAGAAAGTCCAGAAATGAACAACAAAAATGCATACAGATATAGAAAACATGACCTAAGAAATATTGCGAGAATTTGGATGATTTAGTATGGGAAAGCCTGAGGAGGTATTTGATAACAATCAAAATACAAATACAAAAAGAATTTTCATACTGTGGATAGTGATCAGTTGTTTTCCATGTCCAGAAAGGATAGGACAAGCAAGAATGGGCTCACATTGTAACAAGGGTGATGCTGGTGAGAGATTAAGAGCTAGCAATTAAAGTGGTTAATGACTGTATAATGAGCCCCTACCCCATTACTTGAAGGGCAATAGGAGTTAGGGCTGCATCACCCTGATGGCTAGAAAATAATATTTGAGGTTTGCTTTTGGGAATTGGCTTGTAGGTAAAGTAGATATTTATTAGAATAACTAATAGAGGAACAGCAAAGGTTAATTTATTTCTAAAAGCCTGTATGTGACAAGTTTCCTTCAATACCCACAGTATCTGACACAAGCAAGCGGCAAGCAGGCACACCAGCTGGGAAATTGAAGACTTATGTACCACACTGTTCCATAGCATGAGAACATTAGGTGGCATTAGGTCACAGTGCCCAATAGCAGAGCCCTTGGGATTTCTGGCTTTGGTGAGCGAAGACTGGTAAAAGCCCGGTTTAGGATGTTGTGGGTATGTGAAACAAAGGAATATGTTGACAGGACAGAAAGTGGACAGTATGATTGTGCCTGCCTGGCTTCAATGCGCTGCCTTGGTACAGGCACCTCACGGTGGGTGCAGTGAGGCTTCGTGCAACTACTGAGAGGGACCTTGATTACCCCAGAGAAGACCCTTGAATTCTCCTATCATGACTTTGAGTGTATCTTCAGTGGTAGGGTCTTCTCTTGAAAGTTCCTTGAGGTTGGTCGCTCCTCCCAATGGATATTCATGGGGCTCCACCTCACTTTCACCCCGTCCTTATGTAAGCCTCCGACGAGCCATGTGATTTTGAGACAGCTGGCGCTCCAGTCTTGATGATCTCTGCTCTTTGTGCCCTCACCAGTATCGATTATTATCTTCATTTTTCTTCCAGCAGGGTACCGGTCTGCTGGAGTTCACCTCTCTTGGTTTCCTCTCCCGCTGTATGCTGGCTACTTGTCGAATCTCATGAGCATTTCCTGTGTTAGGGAGTCAGTCAGACTTTCTCGATGTGCGCTTAACAATTAAATAGCAGAACAAGACAAAACCATAAGAAACAACAAAGGAACTACACACAGGCAAGAGGAAACAAAAGAGAAAAGACTTAAAGAAAAAGAGGATGGATAGGAAAGAAGAGACCAAGCTAAACAGCTCCTTCTCTCTCTCCACCCTAGAGCCTGTGCCTGATTGCGTCCCCTGATGCTGCTCCACTTTGTCTCTGTTGTTGAGACTGTCCTCCATTTCTCCCATGGTCAGCCCTTCTCCTGCACTCCAGAGCTGCGTAGAGAGCTTATGTGGTTTCCTGTACTTCTTTGGCTCTCCCTGAAATGAGGTCTTCCCCTAAATGCCAGTGAAGCCTGTGACCAGCGTGGGGTTGCACTGCAACTGTTGCTGCCTGGGGACCATCTCCCCAAGCGGGATCTTCCTTTACATTCCATCACCCACCAGCCCCAGCTGTACTTATGTGTGGCTGATGAACTGTATGTACTGCTCTCATCGCTCGCCCTGCGTCTGGAATCCTGTAGCAGGTAAGTAACCTCTGATTTCAGGGTCTTTCCTCCCAGAGTGTGCATCCTGTGTCTCAGGACCCCTGTGGGGAGGGTTTCTAGTTTCCCCATGGTTGTACCCCTTGGACAATGACTATCACAAGGAAACCGATCAACGATGCCCTGAAATGAGTCAATAGAAGGGAGAAAAAATACAAAAGGAGGGATTTCAGAGCAGCAAAGGGTCCCTGAGAGGTGAACGCAAGGCCACCGTGGACATAGGGCACACCATCAGCCTATTTCACCTACCTCACTGGGTGGGGGAGTGGGCCTTGGCCTTTGACCTCCAGGCTGCTGACATCTGACATTCAAGAGGGAACTTCAGGATGAAGCTTGCATAGTGGCCAGATATATCTTCCCTCTGATGACAACTCTGGGATTGGTAGATATATAATTGTTTGCATTAATCTTATCTGATATCACTATGTATCAATAAAATTTGCATATGGAAAAGTTGTGGTCAGTCTGAGGGTTTGGGTCTGCTGAGAACAAGGTATCTGGGTCATAAATCCAAAATGCCAACACACCCCACCTTTTTTTCCTCACCCCTTCCCAGTGAGGTATCCCATTCCTTTATTTCACCACTCCCAGGCTTGTTTTTCCCATTTTTTAAAATTACGTCTTCTTTGTGTTGCTAGAGACACACCCACAGGCAGAGAAGCCTAAAATAAGATGCTGTCTGGTCCAGATGCAGTTAGTGGCTGATTACCCAGGAGGTGGAAGTGAAGGTTCAGGTAATCCAAAATGCTTTGTATAAGTTTAAGCCTCAGGCTGAGAGGGAGCAGTGTAGTCATAGCAGCAGCCAAAGATAAAGCCCTAATGAAAAGATGCAGGGGCGGAACCCCAGACTGTGAAGAGAGTACTCAGGTGGACAATCCAGGTAAAGGAAACCTGAGGACCCATGCAGAGAGCAAGCTAAGTATCCTGAACCTTATCTGTTTTTCTGTTACTTGGAGCACACCACCGAGGTTAACCCCATGCAGAACGGTTTTGAGTTGGGACCAGCGCTTGTGTTTGAAGTTTTACTTTCCCCAGGAGGTTCAAATTGTGGCTGTAGGGGAGGGGAGGCCACTTAAAGGAGTGACTGGGGATTCCCTGAGCCTGAGACTCAGGAAAGAGAATAAAGACCAGGGTATGTTCTGTACCTGTCCATGACTGAATGGCTGGAGCATAACAGTGGTGACAGGACCTGTGGTCCCAGATACTGATGTTGGACTGCATGGGTGCATCCAGATGAGGGCACACATGCCTCTTGACTCATCTCAAACCCCTTTGAGACTGGGAAAGAGGCACATGCAGGAATGAAAAAATGTTCCCTGCACTTCAAACTTGCAGCTGCTTGCCAGGGCAGCTTTTCATACTGCTGGAGACAGCACAGGTGCTGGTCCCAAGCTCTGGCTCCCCCTGGCTACAGATCCAGGAGGAGCCAGGCAGGGTGATTTTGCCCCAAGTGACACAATTTGCTCCACCACAAAGTACAAGTCCAAGCACGTGTGCTGAGGCAAAAAGCCCTGGCTCAAATTTGCACTGCTTCTATTTGAGCTGCTGCAAGTGCATGTGCATGCATATGTGGACATGCCCCATGAGTGTTGTGGCCCTGAACCATGGGCTGCAACCTAGAAGGGTCAGCTAGAATAAAAGTGGGATGAGGCCAGGGGGAGCCATGGATCAGACAAGGGACTGCTTCTCCAAAGCCCTCTTTACCCTGTGGGCACCCCCTATTTAGTTATTACATCAAGATGTGACAGACAAGAATACAAAAAGGGGAGAAAACAGGGAGTGCTAGAAAGAAGAGGTCTTTTAAAGGCAGGAGCAGTGTACTGGTACCTGTGGCCATCCTACAGACTGGAACAGAATATTTACACAAGTTGTGGATATCTCTGTCAGTGGAAGTTGTTATGCATATGTTTGTCCGGAATGTTTTAAAGAGAATCTTGCCTTAAGAAAACATTTTGGACTGGATTACATCTCAAAGTCCCTTTCAGCCCTATTTTTACATGAATCTATAATATAACTTAGCGGAGGAGCTACAGAGCTCCTCACTGTACGTCCACTTGCCTTTTCAATGTAATAGAGACCACTGTTGTAATTCCAGAAAATGCTTCTATTCAACTTGGTACAAGTTCGTTCTCAGAATTTCAAATCTTGAAATTAGAATTTGGCCCCTTTTATTCACTGGAAATCATTGACCTTGATTGTTACCATATGTGATAATGTTGTTACTGCATTAAGGGAACTTAAAGTGTTACCAGATATATTCTATTGACCTCTATTTCACATGAACTTAAAGTTCAGTTATTTGACTTTCCTTGAAGTAGCTCTTAATACTTGACTGTGCTTACCTAAATTAAACATTTGATTTGAAAAATAAACTCTTTCAGAGCATTTTACGTGTTTAAATAAACATCTGAAAGAGACCAAAAGCTTTTACAGCATTCAGTCATTCTGCAAATCTGCTCCCCAAACTACAGTAATAGATCTTTAGAGGACTGTTCTGCTTTCTAGACTGCTGATACAGTATCTCAAGGTAATGTTTGGATCTTTAGTTTCCACTTAGTTTTGATCTGTTTTATTTCACTGAATGTAATCCCACAAATATGTAAGCTCAGCACAACAAAGCTGCCATTGAGTCTTCACATAACTAGTGTAGCGAAAGAAGAAATGTGTATATTGTACACAGAGAGAATACAAGAAGGAGATGTAAAATAAATGCAAATGGAAGTTGTCTACAAAGGATCTCTGTCTGCTCTCCTAGTGTCCAGTTTAGAAAGAGAGAAAAATTTACAGCCAAGACAAATAGTTCTTCATACTAAAACCTTAGATTTTCACCAGGGAGCAATGCAAATGTGTATGGAACCATACCATGGTATTATCTACTTATATTGAATAGTCACCCAGGGTAGAATCCTATTTCACTTTATGTGCTGAAATGTCAGTTGTGCAGCTGCATAACTGCTGCTTTTGGCAATTAATTGCAGGCTGTGGTCTTATGCCAAATGCAGTGTGGATGTGCAAGCATCCACCTGTCTACTGATCATGCACAATAAGCTTTGCCCTGGCCAGGCACGTATGTGGCTTTGTTCATGTACCTTGGAGATCATAAGTCCTGAAACTGTGGGCAGGCAAAATCTATTACTGGGTGGGGGAGAATCTGCCCATGTCTTAGCACAATACTTTTATTGTTCACCCAGAAGAAGCTGGAACCACGTGTCTTCTACTTCTTAGCTCATTGATCTAATCACCAGGCCACAGGTTGACATATCCAGCTTTCCTTTTGAATCTGGCCTTTTGGCTGTTCCCAGGTGGAAGAGAGCAAGCTTGCAGGTTTGTGAATCAGCAAGATGATTGATGCTTAGAAAAGAGGGTGTCCTGAATTCTAGCCTGAGCCCTTTTTCCCATGGGGCAGAAACTTTCCTACTATTTTTGTCCATTTTATGCAAAAAAATATTAAATACAAAGTATAATGACCCAGTTTCAGGAAGAGGCATGAATAATACCAGATTATGCCCTTGTGATTAGAGCCCTATGCTGAGAAATTAGATATGTAGTATCAAACTCTCCTAAGAGGACCAAATTAAGAGGACCTAGAACCTAAGCTTTCCACTTCCTAGATGCGTGCTCTAACCACTGGGCTATTTAGCTAAAGTATGTGAAGGCCCCCCTCCTCCTGATTGCTGGGCTACAGTTTCAGGACTTCAGTTCAAGGTGCATCTGAATGAAGCCATAGACCTGCCCAGCCAGAATGCAGCCTACTGCATATGCTTGTAGCATGCAGAAACATGTACATTTGCCCTACTTCTGGAATAGAATCACAAACTATGTGTAAATGTTGGAACGTGTAGCAGGCACCTGGATGAATTAGTGTAAGGTGAAATTTGAGAACTTAAGGTGAGGATTCTGCCCCAGGTCTCTTCCAGAAGGTTACATGGCTGCCTGAACTTTATCTTGATTGTCATATGAGAACGGTGATTGTGCTTGTCTAGATGGGGAAAGGCAAGGGCTTTATGTGGAATGAGGGAGGAGTTTCATATTCTCGTCACTTCTCAGCCACAACATTATTTTCTTCAGAAGGTTGTTCAAGAAGGTTTACTATATCTCAATGGAAGTTAGCACATTAAACAATATATATGTGTGACTTCAACTGTATTTCTAAATGCACGATGTCAGATCAGCAGGGACCCTGGTTTTCTGTAAAAAAAAAAAAAAAAATCTCTGATAAAAATGGTGAATTCTCTGATAAAAAACCCAAAATCCATGATTAAAATGAAACACCACTGTATATATAGGTATCAATTGGACACAATGTTTTATTGATATATTTACAACGTTAAAGCAATTTGGAAGCCTACCACTGCCTCAATCACTATACTAAAATAAATGCTAAATGCCTATAAATGTATTTGATTTTGGGCTCTTTATCATGGAAAATCAGAACTTCCCCTGCCCCCTTCACTCACAGAATGCAGGTCCAGGCTCCTCACTCCCAAACCACAGCCTCTCGGCCCTGCTGGTTCTCCTCACTCCCCACCCACAGCCTGAATTCAATCACTATCCCCCAATATGGGCCAAATCTGAATCCAAATTGAATACAGTCCATTTTGCACACCCCTAGTTTTTATAGCAATTATACTAATTTACCACACATGTTTATACTATTGAAGGGTCATGGAAAGAATGATGGAGACCCTTTCCATACAGGTGAATATTCACTAAGGTCCTCACATGCTTTGTTGACACAGTGCAGGGAATGTGCTTAGACAGGGGTGTCAAAGATACAGCCTGTGAGCTGGATCTAGTCCATGTAGCCCTACCATCTCACCTGTGGTGCTGTCTGTGGTTCTTGGACTTGCCCTGCATGCTGCATGCAGCACATGGAGCTGGTCTAGTACATGCTGCCTGCTGCACATAGAGCATGTCCAGGGCTTGCACTATGTGCAGGACCAGTTCCGAGGATATGCTGCATGTGGTGCTAGCATCAGACTAGCCCTGAATGCTCAATTCAGGGCTGGTCTGCATGAGGTCACAGACTGCATTCAGCATACTCCTTGGACCACCCTTGCATGTCTCATGCAGTGCACAGAGGTGATATCTGGTTAAATATATTCTGATATCTGGTTAATAATTAGGGACCTACCAAATTCATGATTTTGCAGATTCCATAAAATGCAGTATTGCCGATGAAATCTGGGCAATGCCTGCAAAATCTGCAGAGGAAAAAAAACTTACAGAAAACAAAACGCTGGTTCCTCAGAGGGGGTCAGCAATCCTTGGCTGTGCCATTCTGGTGGGGCAGTAAGTGGGGAGGGGGAGCTGTCTGTTCAAAGGGCTGTGCGCAAGATGGCTTCTGCCCCCGCCCCTTGCCGCTGATTGGCGGTAAAGGCTGACTGTCATGTGACCCCAATCACTGTCCAAGGAGGTTAAAGTGTTCTGCTATAAGCCTTTTTGTCCTTCTGGAATTGTTGTCAAATTGGGCTCCATCCATTCTTTCATGCAAAGGTCATTCTGCCTGTTCAATGCAAACAACAAAGAAACACTGTAAGCAAGTGATGGCATCTATGACATTGGCATAGCAGGAGATGAATGAACCCTGGCTGTTATAATCTCTATTTGATCCATAAATGAGGAGTGAAAATAAGGGCTGGGTAGTGTGTTGCTGGACAGAAGTCATTTGAATTTGGACAACTGTACTGCCTGTAAGTCAGAACAGTCTTATTCTTCCAGCTGCCTTGAGACTGTTGTCATCCTTCAGAAGGGTTTGGAGGTTATTACTGTGTCCAAGGTATACGAACTGAGGTCTATACGTTACAAAAGAGGGAATCTGTTGTCCTTGTCCAGGGGCTGATACTGTAGCAGTCTGGAGCAGGTTCTGAGTTTGGCTCTTGATTTGTGTGGTTATGTTTTGGGGACTGTATTGTAAGAATTTGTTCTCCAGATCTTTAAGGTGGGTACGTGGTGGATTATTGCATGATTGATCTAGTTCCCATTTGCCACTGGAATGGAACTGCCAGTTTATTTCTTAAAGAAATTAGGCTCCATTGACAAAATTCCAGCAAATACTAAACAATATTAGCTACCATGGATGTAACGTCTCTGAACACCAGCACTGCCCATAAGGGTGGATTACCAACCATAAGAAAAAATATGCCCAATGATGACACTGCTTCTGTTTTCCTATCATCCTCCTGGTATACCTGAGGTACACTAATAACATCTTCATTATATGAATACATTGGAAAGAATCTCTAGAGAAATTGCACCAGGACAACTTCCATCTCTTTATCAGCTGGACTCCTGAATAATCTGCCTAGCATATTCATTTCTTGGACATCACTGTGAAACTTTGCAATAATCATATCACCACTGCATTGTATCAGAAACCAACCAACAGCTACAATTACCTTCATCTGACCCACTTTCATCCTGAGCACATTAGGTATACTAGGGGGATGAGAGAACATCTGCAAAGGAAGAAGACTTCAAGGTCTGTAGACAGTATATTGTCATACTGTGGAGCCATACTTGTGTCATCATTGGGGATACTGTTTCTTAAGAACTGTAAGCCATTCTTATGTGGGATGTTGGCATATATAGATGTGATTGAATATGAATGTGTTGAAGAATGTTGCACAGAATTTTGTTATTGAAATTCCATTGGCTTGAGTTAGGGTGACCCAGATTGGCTAAGACTGTCCTGAATTTTGTGGGCCATCCCAGCATCTCACCTGGTTGGTGTACACTGAAACAAAAGTCTTGGATTTGGATGCCGCAGAAAGAGGCAGAGGCTTGCATGGCATGGCTCCTCCTGAGCAGCAGCTGGAGACTGGGGGAAGGGGTAGGTTGGGCTGGGCATCACTCCTCCTGCTTGTGATGAGCTGGGACTGGATGGGGGGATGGGGTTGGGGCCAGGGCTTGGGCACCTGCACAGGGTGAGCCAGGATGGCCACCCACTGCTGGCAGTCTCATGAACCCTGGGTGGCTGCCGGTGGTGAGGGTGAGGGGCCGCTTCCAACTGGGTCCAGCCTCTGCATGTGGGGGATGGAGCCAAGCCATGAACCTCCATGCTGTTCTGCCCCACTCTGCCATCTGGGCTCCTGAGAGCTACAGAATTGTGTGTGTGCATGCGTGCCCACACATAGTGGTGGCACCCCCATCCCAGGTTCCCTTACCTTGTCCTGGATTCCTTTAACCATAATATCATCACCCTAACTTTAGTGCAACTTTTGAACACAGACTGGAAGTGAAGAATTTGGCTTGCTGAATGAAGCATGTAGAACACTTTTGATGCAAATTAGCTTCTGAATAGGCACCAAACTTTTCAAAGTTTAATATCTCATCCGTACTGTGAATTGCTTGACTGCCAATCACTTTTCTTTAACTAGAACAAAAATACTAAAATACCATCTGTAGATTCAAATAGTTGGATAACTATCAAGCTTTTTTTTACTTAGTGCTGCCAAAGCCAGTGATTATTTTGAGAAAACTAGCAGAAACTGGTGTAGAAGAACTGGTGAATTCCTTAATGAACACAGAATGGTATTTTCACTCAGTTCTTATACATTAAATAGCACTGTGTCTCTTCACAAGGGCCAATGTTTTTGTCATCCAACAATCTTTAAGGCTGTCTTCAAGGACTAACACAGAGCACAAAAGTGCCTACTTTATAAAACTAATGTTATCATAAGGCAAGAAAGATATATTATTTATTTATGATGAAGTTATGTGTTTGTCATCTTGTATCTATACATGAAATTATGTATGCATTATTTCCTAGTATAGGTATGTCGTTTTTGGCTTTTTCTGTTCTAACCAAATTAATAAATCAGTTAGTTTAAAGGAAGCACAGATTGATCTGAGCCCAGCCCAAGAAGCAAGCCACAAATTCCAATAGGACTCTGTAGTGGAGCATAAGGCTGGTCTGTGCTATCTTTTTCTCAACTATGCAATGAATTTCCTTCACAGGACCACTACCTAAGTTAGAGTTAATGTATATAAATGTCACTGGTTATTTAGTAGGGCTGTGTGAAACAGCACGGTTTCATTTCAACTTCCGTTTCACTGTTTTGATGGGATAGTGTTTTGTTTTGAGTTTCATTTCATTTTGAAATCACTGTTCTGTTTTGTTTAATCAAAGCTGTTTTGCTGTTTTGACACTGTTTTGATGTTTCGCCAATAGGCTATAATGGGGAAGCACAAAACTGCCTATAACTTTGTCATTTCTTGCCTGATTGATGAAGACACATCTGTGAAAAGTGGCTTGTATACTCAAACAAACACTGAACCTCACTAACTTCATCACCAGAAACCAATTTCCTACAGCCCAAAACACACTGAATGGATCCAGGCCATGCCAGACAAGACATGCAGAACCTGCCAACATATCTCCACTATGAAGATATCTTCACAATATAATACATCTCTCCATCAGGGCACTTGAAAATACATGGAGACACCAAGGAACAACTGCACACCAGAATGAAGGCACACCGAATGTCTATCAAAGACAACAACAGAACACCACCTATCTCCAATATCTTAGGCCCAATCCTCAAAGGGAATTTACAAAACACTTTTCACAGATGAGCCTATGAACTGCACTTCATCAACCTCCTAGGTACAGAAACTCATGGACTCAATATACACAGTGGAATTCTGACACACTACAACCTGCCGGACATCTGACTCCCCAGGTACCTCTCCACTTTTACCTGCACTGCTACATCCCCCCAACCCCAGCCTGTGCCTCACCCCCGATGCCTCCATTTCCATTTTCACAGGCTGGCTTCCTTGCCTGCATTGCATGTCAGCCTCTGGCTTCTTTACTGTTCCTTCCATCCGGGACCAGCAGACACACCAGCTGCAGGTGCTTACTCAGCCTGACAAAGGTTTTTCAACTCAAAGACTGGCATCCCAGGCAGCTAAGCTGAGTTCACCTGAAGCCTCAAAACTCCACTGCAACCAGCATGCCTCAGGCCTGTCAAAGACAGGACAGGTCTGGACTTCCCCAGCCTGGATTATGTCTGTGCATGCATTAGCTGGAGGTTATGGTGCCTCCTACCCACCTTTCACCAGGGGGATCCTCAGTCCTGGCATTTCCTGGGGCTGTCGCACCACCTGCTGTTCCACCAGGCCTCCCAGCCCTGACAGAGTGCAGTTTTAGTGGTGATGCCCAGGACCTGGGGCCTCCTCCTTCCCCATAGCCCCAGACCATACTGCCAAGTTCATCCTGGCATGGAAGCTTAAAAGGGACTTTTCCTTCTTGTGCTGGCTGGTGATGCAGTGACTGCCTCCTTCAGATCTGAGAGCAAGGGATTAAATGGTTTTAAAAAATGAAAAGAGGAAATAGGTGTGCATGGAGTGAGGAGGATGGCATTCACTCCATATGAACCTGGAGCGTGGGAATCCCCAGCAGCAGGAGGTTCACCTTTGGGAACACCAGCTGCTCTACTAAACCAGTATCCAAGCAGGTGCAGTTGCTACATCCCCAGCAATGCTGAACACCCTCTCACTCAGAACACTGGGCAGTAGGCAGGACAGGTGTTCCTGGCAACTGTGGCCAGATCCGGCCACATCTGACTGCAGCTCATCCAGTAGGTCAAGGGTTGCACAGCAATGGCTCCACATCCATGGTGAGTTAGGCAGCTACCCCAAGGCATGAGTGCTACATGCCTGAAGGTGGGCTCTGGTGCCTCTGGACCCCACCATGGAACATTGGCCTTGGCCCACATTGGCAACGCCTGTGGTGGAGAAGGAGACTGGCTGGTGGATGGTGTGTTAGCATGGGACAGTAGTTCCCCCTTTCCTATGTCCCCTGCCTCTGCTGTTCTTCCTCCCTGACTCTCTTCACCAGCACCTCCATCCACAGATTAAGGGTTTAGCTGCTATCCTTCACCCTTGGGTCACACATGGTGGCCAGCACATGGACTGTAATGTGCCACAAAGGATCAAACTGTTTCCTGATGCCCTCCTTCAGCCACCTCACCAGTGCCTGCACATCTGGTGACAGCAACTTGCCCCAGTCAGGAACATCAATCTCCTGGAAGCTCTCCATTTGGCTCTGAAGTTCTCTCACTACAGGGATCACCTGGCTAAGGAGAGTATTACTAGCGCTGAGGGTCTCGGTGGCCTCAAGGAAGAGCTTGATGGCCACCAAGATCTGGGAGATGGTATCCCACTCAGCTCTGTGAAAGGGGGCTGCTGATCCCAATCTCTCTGAGCAAAGCCATCTCATGGATGGCCTTCTGTTGTTACACCAGCCTCTCGAGCAAGAGGTATGTGGAGTTAAACTGAGTCTCCACATCCTGCATGATTTTGTGCTGTGGGATGTTCAGCTCTGCTTGTTCTCCCACAACATGTTGTTCCCCTTGATGCTCCAGTGGAAGAAGCCTGCCACCTTCCTGCATTCCACTATCCCATACTCCTTATTCATGTGGGCACCAATGACATGGCTTGGAGCACTCCCAGTCAGGTCATGAGGCACTACAGGGATTTGGGAGCAGGGCTAAAGGGTCTGGGGGCACAGGTGGTGTTCTCATTGATCCTCCCAGTCTCAGGGTATGGGCTGAGGAGGGAGAGGAGGTTCCATGTAGTAAACCAAAGACTGTGGTGCTGGTGTCATAGGGAAGGCTTTGGCTTCCATGACCACAGCCTGCTCCTTGGTGAGAGAGGCAGCGAGCTGCTGGGAAGAGATGGCCTTCACCTCTCTCCTTTGGGGAGGAGGCTCTTTTTAGCCAGACTGGCTGACCTGCTCCACCAGGCTTTAAATTAAGCCCACTGGGGGATGGGGGAACTACTGCCACTGCTGGCCCGCTGAGCAACCCTTGCAAAGCCAGCAGACCAAGGCACTTAAGGGAGCCCATCCCTGCCCCAGCCCTGGCACAAATCTGTGGGCAAGGCAAGAGCCCCCAAGGGGACACTTGCCTGCCCGTACACTAATGCCAGGAGCCTGGGCAACAAGCAGGAGGAGCTCGTCCTCCTGCTCAGTGCAAAGAATTATGACATTATTGGAATAACGGAGACCTGGTAGGACTCCACCCATGACTGGACCACAGGTATAGAGGGCTATACCCTGTACAGGAGGGATCGTGTAGATAAAAGGGGCAGGGGTGTAGCTCTCTATGTTAAGAAAAGCTACACATCCCTCCAAGCTGATATTGGCAACCAGGGTGGATGACTGGAGACCCTCTGGGTTAAAATCCATGGGGAACAAGGCACAGGGGACACAATGGTGGGAGTCTACTACAGACCTCCCACCCAAAGTCCTGAGATGACCAGGAGCTCACCCAGGAACTGGCTGAGGCCGCATGTTCCAGAACCATGACTGTCATGGGTGACTTCAATTATCCAGACATCTTGTGGGAGGATCACTCAGCAAAATGTGAGTGGTCACAAAGCTTCCTCTCATGAGTGGATGACCTCTACCTGACCCAAGAAATCTGTGGGCCAGCAAGAGGTAAAGTACTGCTTGACCTGGTACTGGCTATGGGGGACGAGCTAAATCGGCGACCTAGTGATCGATGGGAAGCTGGGTGACAGCGATCACAAGCTAATCACCTTCACCAACCACCATAAAGCTGGCAAGTCAGTCAGCAACATGAAAGTCCTTGACTTCAGGAAAGCTGACTTTGACAAGCTCAAGAGGCTTGTCAGTCAGGCCCTAAGGGACCATGACTCCAGGGAGAGGAAGTTCAAGAAGAGTGGTTGCTCCTCAAGGGAGTGATCCTTAATGCATGAGCTAAGTCTATTCCATCTCGGAGGAAAGGCAGCAAGAGGGCACAGCAGCCCCCCTGGCTCTCCAGGGACCTCGCAGACCTCCTGAGGCTAAAAAGAAAGGCCTACAAAGGATGGAGGATGGGATTCACCACCAAGGAGCATTATTCTGCATTGGTCTCTGGTCCTTCAGGGACCAAACCAGGAAAGCCAAGGCTGCAACTGAACTCCAACTAGCTTCATGCATCAAGGACAATAAGAAATATCCTTTTTCAGATATGTGGGGAGCCAGAATAAAAAGCAAGGGAAACACTGGATCCCTGCTGAACCAGATGGGGCAACTGACAGCTGATGCCCACGAAAAAGCCAACCTATTAAATGGGTACTTTGCGTCGGTCTTTCATCAGTCCCATGGGACACCCATGCCCATTATGGGACAGGGAGGTCCAGGTGAGGGAGATCCTCTCTCCTCCATTAATTGTGACCTTGTGAAGGAACACCTTGAGAGGCTGGATACGTTCAAGTCAGCCGGCCCTGGCAATCTACACCCCAGGGTCTCAAGGAGCTGCCCAGCATCATAGCCCAGCCTCTGGCATGGATCTTTGAAAACTCCTGGTGCTCTAGTATAGTCCCTAAAGACTGGAAGAAGGCCAATGTGGTGCCTATCTTCAAGAAAGGGCGGAAAGTGGATCTGGTTAACTATAGGCCCATCAGCCTGACTTC
The DNA here is from genome assembly GCF_001723895.1 of Crocodylus porosus. Lineage (NCBI taxonomy): Eukaryota > Metazoa > Chordata > Crocodylia > Crocodylidae > Crocodylus > Crocodylus porosus. The sequence goes on along the minus strand of NW_017728931.1, from coordinate 69,623,837 downwards.
TATCCCGGGGAAGATCTTAGAAAAGTTTATTAAAGAGGCCATCCTTAATGGACTG
>NW_017728931.1:69586128-69623327 GCF_001723895.1 Crocodylus porosus | reverse complement strand
ATGCTTCTCGAGCAAATCCCGGGACGTCATTCTCCCCTTGTACTCGGCCTTGGTGAGGCTGCAGCTGGAATACTGCATCCAGTTTTGGGCTCCACAATTCAAAAAGGATGTGGAGAAGCTTGAGAGAGTCCAGAGGAGAGCCACGCGCATGATCAGAGGTCAGGAAAACAGATCTTACAATGACCGGCTGAGAGTCATGGGGCTTTTTAGCCTAGAAAAGCACAGGCTCAGGGGTGATCTGATGACCACCTATAAGTTTATCAGGGGTGACCACCAGTATCTGGGGGAACGTTTGTTCACCAGAGCACCCCAAGGGATGACAACGTCAAATGGTCATAAACTACTACAAGGCCGTTTCAGGCTGGACATAAGGAAAAATTTCTTTACTGTCCGAGCCGCCAAGGTCTGGAACAGTCTGCCATCGGAGGTGGTTCAAGCACCCACATTGAACACCTTTAAGAGCAAATTGGGTGATTATCTTGCTGGGATCCTGTGACCCCAGCTGACTTCCTTCCCTTTGGGTGGGGGTCTGGACTCGATGGTCTTCTGAGGTCCCTTCCAGCTCTAATGTCTTTGAAATCTATGAAATCTATTCTGAAATGAGCTTTCTGGTGGCACTGGCACTATCACCATCAGCCCTGTCCACCTCCAAGGCATCTCTAACTATGAGTTGGAACTTGTGTGGCACACAGCAGATACAACAAAGTTGGCATCATGGACCACTTTGACCATATTGGCTCCATTGTCAGTGACCATGAACCCACAGGCAAGCTCATCCTGCCCAATGAGCCACCCCTGTGCCAAGCAGTTTATGGCTCCCATGATCTTTGTTGCCGTGTGGGACTCATCCATCACCTCAGCTTGAAGGAGAGCCCACCAATGGCTTGACTAATTGCACCAGTTCCCTGTGAGGGAGCGGTAGGCATGATCTCCACCCTGGCTGCTCCAGATGTCAGATGTGAAATGCAAGGCTACCTGAGGACCTGCCTTGCACAGCTCCTCCCTCACATACTTCATGCATGCCTCATACAGGGAGGGCACCACCATCCTGTTGAAGGTGGTGTGTGTGGGCACTTGGTGTGATGAGGCCATGAGCGCTATGAGCCACCTGAACCCTGGCCACTCAACTAAGGAGAAGAGCTGGCTAACCACAGCAAGCATCTCAGTGCTCTGGGTGATCTCTCTCACCCTTGCAATGTTCCCCCCCTTTTTGTCCACCTTTGCCCCACAGTTCCAGGGTGGTCTGCCTCTGCTTTGCGGGGCTGGGGGCTTTGGAATGAGATGGGGAATTCACTTTGGGCATGATCCCGCTGGTGCCAGGCTGAGGAGAAGCAAGGGGGTGGTGCTTGCAGAGATGCATCAGCATCCTCATGGTGCTCATGTGTTTTGTTCTCTTGTCCTGGCTGGTTTTTGCTTTGCAGTGTAGCAGGTAGTATATGTGGGATCATCTGCCAGCTCAAAATGATCTCAGACCACACTACCTGCTAGCTTCTGGGGTGCGGATGCATGTGTGCATGTGTGGATGCTACAATTTCCTCCCGCTTAGAAGGCAGAGGCATAGCAACAGGAGGATCAGACTCAGCTGAACCACTTGCCTCTGCAACCTCTACCTCAGCCTCCTCAGAAGTGCCTTCTGGGGAAGGAAACCTGGCTATAGGGAAACTGGAGGGGTGTGGGGCACAAACTCAAATGATTCTTCCTCCTTCACCAGAATTTCCCTTGCTAGGGCACTCAGATCCAGCTCCAGCTCTTCCTCTGTTGCTGGAAGGCTTAGCATGGGAAGTGAAATGGGTGTGGAGGAGACTGCTGTGCTGGTGCTGCTGCTGCTGCTTGTTGTCATGGTGGGGGGGGGGAGGGTGCTACGGCTGGTGTTTTTGGTGGGGATACAGATTCAGTCACAGGCAATAGCACTGCTCCCCTCTCCTTACTGCCTGTGCTAGTCAAAGCATCTTGCATGCTTGTTGTAGCAAAGAAGCTGCATCTTAGTTTGGCGGGGGCAGGGAACTTGGACCTCTCCCTCTAACCCCTCTTCTGCACCTCCTTGAAGGCTTGCCTTTCAAGCATGCTCATGATGTGTTTCATAGTGTCATGTCTTTATACAAATATATAAATGTACATGTGTCTACCTATATAAATTTTGTAGTATAATATGAAATATAATTATGAAATTGAAAAGAATAAATCAATTACAGTAAAAGCTGTGTTATCTGGCATCCCCTGGCAATGGGGGATGCTGGATAACAAAATATGCTAGTTAACTGAGCGGCCCCAGCTGCCACTTCTCATGCCGTACCTGGGATGTCTCTCTGCCCCTTCCATGGCATCATCGCAGCTCCTGCAGGGCCCTGCAGGCCAGGGCGGCAGGTCCCTCACAGCCCCACACAGCCTGTTATAGCCTCAGTTCATGGGGACTCAGCAGTACAGGCTGCTTTGCCCCAAGCCATGGGGGCTCGGAGAAACTGACAGTGATATGGCGGGCACTTCTAGTTTCACTTTATCTTACAAGTTGGCACACTGGTTCATTGATTCATAAAAATCAATGAGTTGGAAGGGACCTAGACAGATCATCTAGTCTGACACCCTGCCATGGGCAGGAAGGAGCACTGGGGGTGGGAGGGGTCATAAGACCCCAGCCAGGTGCCTATCCAGGCTCCTCTTGAAGATCTCCAGGGAAGGTGAGAGCACCACCTCTCTGGGAAGCCTGTTCCAGGCTCTGGCCACCCTTACAGTGAAGTAGTTCTTCCTAATATCTAACCTAAACCTATCCTCCCTCAGCTTGTGGCCATTGTTCCTGGTGACTCCAAGTGGGGCCCTGGTGAACAGATTTTCCCCGAATCCCTGCTGGTGGCCCCTGATAAAGTTGTAGGCAGCCACAAGATCCCCCTTCAGTCTCCTCTTGCGGAGACTGAAAAGATTCAGGTCCCTCAGCCTCTCCTCATAGGGCTGGCCACGGAGGCCCTCAACCATATGAGTGGCCCTCCTCTGGACCCTCTCCAGGTTCTCCATGTCCTTCTGGTTAGTGGAGCATGCCAGCCTGTAAGATGCTGGATAACAGACCTTTTACTGTAATGTAATAATAAATTTAAAAGGTCTAGAAAGAAAGCAAAAGGTATTGCAGAATCCCACTTCCTAGGCTGCAAGTAGGAAATCAATGGTGGTAGTAACCTTTGTTGTCTAATGCTCCTGAGCTTCTGGCAAATAGTTTAATAACTAACCCCAAGACAGAAAGCAGGCCAGTTCAAACAATGCTGTCTTTTATGCTGTTTTTCCATCTCTTCCTCCCCCAGAGCACTGGAATTGGAAGGGACCTCAGGGAAGGATCACAGTCACCGGTCAGCTACACAGTCAATATGAAAGCAGCCCTTCCCGCCTTTTCCCCCTCCCTCTCCTTACTTTCTGTTTTGCTGCAGAACTTTTGAAACATTTTGACTGCCCTTGTTCTGTTTCAAGGTTGTCTCAAAGTCCTTCATTTCCTTTTGATTTTACTGTTTTGAGCTTGAAATGAGTCAAAACAGCGTCAAAATGAAACAGCTGGAGAAATTTCACACAGTCCTAATATGTTGGACTCTGTCCAATACCCAGTGAATTAATGCCATCTTTCTATTTAATTCACTGACATGGTCAAAAAATTAATGTGCCGTATACACTAAATAGGATAGTTCTATACTTGTTTAATTATCTATAACCTTATTTTACTAAGAAGTTTATTCTTGGAAGATAAGGTGTGTTTTTTTTAATCCACTAAGAAAATATACCAATCACTATATATAGTGTATGTAAACAACACAAGGGTGTGGTCAATATTGGCCTGAATTATTTGATCCTGAAGTCAAGGGAGTTTCACACATTCAGGAAATACAGAACATAACCTATTTAAATGGCTCAACTTAGAGAAGTCATTTTGTATTCAGTTAGCTAAATACAAAATTTGTCATTGACTTCAATGGGATGATTCACATGCATAAAATTAAGCATAAGCTTAGTACTTTTTTGAAGTGATGTCAACCTCTCTAACAGCAAGGCAGAGTGGAGAGCCTGGTCTAAAGGGAACTGGAAGAAGAGAGATACAATTTTTTAAAGGATAATGCTGGTTTTTTCTTTTTTTTTAATTCAATATTAGAAGAAAATGACAATTTCTGTAACTATTTTATTGCCACATAATATATGCAATATTGTACTGTTCCTTTTTTCCTGACTGGATGAATACATAAGCAGTTTTGGAAGGAATACTTGTGCATGTACATTTTAAATTTGTTTTCACAAATGCTTCTATCCACAACTCTGGAACTTGCTTCCTGCAAATGTTTGAACTAGAAAAGTTGATCACTGAACTGTTCATGAAAAATTAATAGCAAAGGAATGTGAATGAATGACAATGAATTAAGAATCTGAGTGAACAGTTCCATATACTTTTGCATAATTCACCCTGCTAGAAAATTTGATTAATAGATGGACTTTGTCATAATATTATTGTAATATTTAAAATTAATCCTGTGCATCATACCTAGTATTGTGTATGTTTTTATGCAATCCCTTGCAATTAAACTGTATGTATAAGTACGTACACACAATACTAGGAAATGTTAGGCCCTGATAGGTTTTATTGTTTGCTGTAAGTCTTTCCAAAAGATATTGAATGAAAATGCTTGACATACATTAATATTTTTGAAGAATCATCTCTCTTTAAAGATTAGGCTGCTTCAGATAAGATATTCAGATCAACAACAATGATTTTCTGATTTAATATGAAACACGTGGGGGGCTAGTAGCTTCAACAGAACTATGCTGATTTACATAATCTGAGACCTGTCTTCTTCAGTTTTCTTATCCAGTTCTTAGAGTTCTTACTCAAACAAATAGACATTGAATTCAGTAGAGGTTTTCTGCAAGATTACTTTCAGCTCTACATTTATGACCAGCGTAGTTGATCGTCTATTGTTTTGTATCTTTTGTAGTTGGAATGTCTATAAAAATCAAAATGGTGGTATTTTACATTTACTGTGCACAGGTTTTATAGTGACTACACAAGGTGTAGGGTAATGGAGAACAAGGCCCCAGGCTAATTTCATTCACTACATTTTACAAGAGTGACCTAACTATGCATACAAAAAAGAGGAATTCCCCCTCCCCAGGTTACAGTGCCCATATATTGGCTAAGGAAAGGTTCTATAATAATGCTTTATGTAAAAAGAGTATTCATTTTATACCTTTGCATGTGTAGTAGAATTATCTGATCACTTCTGTTTTACCACATCTATAGTATAAAACAGATTCTCCCAAATGATTCCAGTATGGATAAACTGTTTGTAGTTGGGAGCCTACATTTTGTTTAGACTCCACTAGAATTACACTGACCACAATACACACATTTAGATCTGAAAATGTACTACAGTCTCAGGGCAATATACTTGCTAACAAGAAACATACTTGTCCCATGCCCCATGCTAAATGTTTGTCTTCTTTATATTGTCAATGAACTAGTATAAGTAGTTTAAAGAAATTTTTGAAACCATTAGTTATGGCTGATGATCACTCTTCTCCACAAAACAAGAGCAATAAAAGAAAAGAATATCTATTTATTATATTAAAATATTCAAGAATACTGTACACAATGCACAAGAGTTCAGTTAGCATCTTTTTTAAATTAACTCAATGAAGGAATGATAAATATTCATTTTCTCCTTTCCCACTGGCACCAGAATGTAAATATGGCTAATTATGGCCTTCTAAATACAATTATTAATCAGTTTTGTAGCAACATGTTATTTGTGCCCAGATGCATGCAAATGTTCAGGTTTCTCTCCCAGATGGATTTCATTAAGTTAAAGCAATCTCACAAGCTGAACAAAGTGTGGATCGCTGCTGTGTTATAAATTGTTAACACACACACACACACACACACTAAAAACCAGTCCTATGCATAAATAATGCCCAGTATCGTGTATAAAATAATCAAAGTTACAAATATACAATAATATTGTGCACACCTAGCAGAGGTCATTTGTCCTATTGAAATCTGCAGATATCACAGGTACCAACTGGGGTACTACTGTGATGTAAGCTACTGTGGCTGCGAACACATATTCAAATAACTTGGTAAAGAAACTTACCCAGAGCCATGTGTACAGACCTTTAAACACTGAGCCCCTGAAGAATGGAGAGCTTACAGTGCTGACACCGTACAGCTGGGAAGCAGGGGGGACGGGGTGCATGTTGTGCACACAGCTCTGTAGGCTTCCTTAGTCTTCCTGGTGATAGTTGGAAGCAGTGCACAGGACAATCCTTTGGCATGCTAGAGGATTATGTTCTCTCCTGATAGAAGCAATGGCATGAACAGACATGTTCTCCTAGGACAAATTCTCCTATGAGTGATTTAACCCTATTTGTTCCCAGGTTATTTTTTCTCCCTGACTGGTCATCTTTACTCTGGGAAATATAGTTTGAACATCTGTATACTTGTGGTTTTTCCTAGGAGAGCAGTGTCTCTTTCAAGAGAAACTGAAAATCTGAATGAAACCTGTGACTGCACACAGCTCTGCACATCAGGAAAGTTTTAATGGGTCCATGCTGGCAAGGGTTCATCTTCTAATCATTAGTTCCAGAATCCCTCAGAGTTGAGGCGAGAAAGGGTTTCCTGTTTCAGCGGTATATATAATTAGGTAAATTGTGAAGGCAGAGGGTACTTAGGGAGTTCTAAAATTTGACCCAAATGTGGTTTCAGATTCACAGGGGAGAATGAGATTAGTCAAAGATAGAGGGAAGGGAGCCAGAAAGGTTGATGTCCCTGCCTCATCTACTCATTATCTGCAATTTATGAGTGTTTTCCTTTCCACAATGAATGAAAGAATGTCTGCCAGCTTGACCACCAGGTCATGAAGCCTAATTCTGGGAGAGAACAGAAGATAGGAAGCCAGTGCCAGTGTTTCAATGTTGTTTTTGTGTTGCTCATTTTCAAAAAAGGGACGTTGAATTATAGAGTATGCTCCAAGGCAGAAGCTGTCTGAGAAACCCCTCAAGTAATGGGGGGAGGAAGGGGCGTGGAGATGACTTGAAATAGGCAAGGATAAAGAAAGGGAGGAGACCCCCAAGACTGCCACTGCCACTGTCAATTCCAGAACTGTCAGTTACCATCAAGTCAAGGCAGATGGGAACATAAAGGCCGTGCAGGGATACCAGTGGGCATAAGGATCACCTCCTAACCTAGAAGAGTTTGTGAAAAGTCCTAAGATAACCCAAAAGGGGAGAAGAGGTTACAACTGGCTTTTCAAAAAGTTCCTTTTTTTACCCAAAAGCTTGAAATGGGTTTCTATATAGTAACAAGTAACTAAATATACTTTCCCCCCAGTAAATTATGAGAAGCTCCAAATGGACTAAGAAAAGCAGGCGTATACCTTCTCAGGACTAGCAATAGTTAGTCATAGTTAAGTCTGAAGATATTTGTCCCTAACTTCCAGTTCTATAAAAAGACATGCTTCAAATTTGGAGATCCATAAATCATCTGTGGCTACATTTTTTTCTGATATTGGGGTAAAAACGGACTAATTGTTACATGGATGAAGTCTGAAATGTTGACATCTGAGCATTCTGATTAATCATCTATATTAGGATTTTATATCTCACTCACAGTGCCTCATAAACTAATAGCTTGATGCAACCAAGTTCCCTACTGACTTTGTGGTGTGTTTATCTTTATTTTACTCCTTGGCAAGTTTGGTTTAGGGCAATTTTTGGACAGTTACCCATACCCTGTACTATTGCTCCCATTTAGTCGTGGATATTTCAAAATGGCCACAGGCACATATTTGATATGAACCTTATTGCATATTCTTACTTAGACAAAAATGTATGAGTTATTTTCTTTCCACAGTTATTATTTCCACAGTAATTTACTGTCTAGGTATCATTAGGAGTGATGAAACATGAACATTAGGGATGTTCTACCTTTGCAGAACAGCTATCAGTAGAGGACACATAACCATGAGAAAAAACCCAGAAAACTTCCTTGAACTTTTAGATTAACAATAGCTGCAATTTTATGCATCAAATGATTAAATTAAATTACTACTTTCTCTTTCAGTAGGTGATTTTTTTATTAAAAATATGGAGTAAATACTTAATCTAAATTATCTGAAGTCCCCATGTTGATTATAAACAGCTAATAAATAGGAGAATATACTCAAGTTTCCTAATAAGCCATATTATATACATTCACCATAAAAGTCTTAAAGTACTAGTCAAGTATGACTTAAGGTAGTGTTCTATAAACATGAAATATTGTGCCTGTCTATATGATGAAAACAAGCAGTTCCTGAGAGAGGATGCCAAAATGTTGTCCTGTAAAATATAATACCGCATTCTTAGGAAGTTCCCCCTGTTTTGTTGTTAATTATGTGAGCAAGCAGCTTCCACTTCCTGATTGTGTTAGTTTACTCTTCATTAACTAGACATGTATTAACCTTTCCAAATACACTTGTGGCTATGTGATATTTCATTCACAGAACTTGAAGCCTTTTACAGGTTTTAATTCTTACAATACCCTGTACAAATAAAAGGATATACAACATAGTTAGCACTGGACTTAATTGTGTAACAAGTCAGCTGCAGATTTACAAATATAATGTGGAGACCTTATAGCTGTAAACCTTAACTATCTTGTATTCTGCTCTAAATTAAATCTGTAAACCTGTCTACAATGCCTTTTTCCCTGATACAGCTGAATAAAAATGTTGTCCTTAAAGTAATTCCATAGGTATTACCAAGGACAACATTTCGTTCTACACTTGCAACTTTGTCAAATGCTCTTTCTTTAATAGGTGAGAAGAAACAGGATCCTTTTAAAACTTGTGTTCACTTTGACTGCAGAGCAAATGTGCATAAAAATAAAGAAAAACATACTTAAAGAGAGAAGATTTGACCTTTAATATGCCAATATAATGCATTAAGAAACCTGAAGCCATTTTCACCCACTTATTTTCATGCTTTTAAGCTTTCCTGTTTGTAGAGAACACAGCAGCAGACAATGTAATGGAGAAGCTGAGATATTATAGACATGACTTTTGGAGACTTGTTATGAAGGTGAGTAACACTAGTGCACAGTCAGTGCCAGTCAGCAGAGAAGATCATGTTCTTTGGCTCATTGCTAATTAAATTATGATCATACTGCTTTAATGACCCTGTTTAAGGCCATTTCTATTACACACACACACACACACACACACACACGACAATATACATTTCCTACTTAATGAAGTGTCACCATGAAGTAGTAAAAGTAGTAGGATTTGGTATAGGTAAGTTTCACATGGAAAACAAATGGTGGAATTGGACCATCTGATTTATTTGGATGGAGGGACCCATCTTACCAGATTTCATCTCCTCAGGGATTCCAGTGGAAGTTACCCCCCAAGGAACAAAGAGAATGTCACAGGGCAGGGTGCAAGGAGCAGCCGTGATCTCCCCTTGCACCCCTACCGTGCCAAGTTGGGTCTCGAATGCACCCTCTTTCTCGCCCGCCATGACTTCGATGGTTCTAATATGAATGGGAGGCTGCCTTACTGTCCCCTTGGACACAGTGTTATATTTGTATTAGCCCCTATCCTATAAGGAGTACCCTGGTGCATCCTAGCCTTATGGGCTACTCGTGCCTCCAACCGCCCCTGTAGCACGCCCCAAGCTCGCTGGTGTACCGGACGTTCTTATGTCTCTAGATGCGCCCTAAGTACGCACCCTCTGAGCTTCCTGATGTCTGTGCGACCTGCCTGGGCTCTGTCCCACACGCCCTGCCCTACCCGGGGTTCTCCCTCGTGCGCACCCACTATACATGCGTTCACCCCACCCAGGTTTGTACTCGCGCGCTCGGCTGGCGCCCTGTTGTTCCTGTCTCACCCTTTCTGGGCTTCTACTCATGTGATCACCCTTCTTCAGGCTCTTAACTATGTGCTCGCCCTGCCTCGGGCCTCCAACCGCACGCTCACTTTACTTGGGTCTCTACCCGTGTGATTGCCCTTCTCTTGCCCACACTGGGGCCCGTTCCGCACTTCTCGCCCGCGCTGGGGCCTCGTAAAATACCGCCCCGTAGGGCTGGGATCACCAGGAACCCCCACACTATTGGGTAGCTCCCCTGAAATTATCCCGATAGCCACCCCACTGGGGTTGGGTTGGGACACCCCCAAACAGCACTCTCTACCACGCTAGGAGCACCCCCACCCTACTGGGGAAGCTCCCATTGAGGCCTCCTCTGTCCCCTTATAGCCTCACCCGGTCCTCCGGTAGTATAATAACAAAACCAAAGTCTCCCCCTCTGGGGCCACACAACTTCAAAACCACAACAGAACGCAGAGCCTCTCGGCTGTAACATAAACCTTAAGACAACCTGGCTAACCTTCCGCCGTATCCTTATCAGGGTCCTCTCCACCCTGTATCCGCATGCTGATGCTCAGGCTGCTCGGCTCCTAGGCTGCTCTGCTCCGCTCCGCTCCGCTCTGCTCCGCTCCTCAGCAGAGCTCCTGGCGCTCAGGCTGCCAGAGGGGAACTGCCTCGGGCCTCAGCCTTGTGTGTTTAAATAGGCCAGGCCCTGCTCCCTGGCGGTCAGCTGGCCCACTCAGTTGCTTTGGCAACCCCTGGCTGTGCTGCGTTATTGATTGGCAGCTAAGCCCGCTTCGCCATTACTAGCAGCGAGCACCCTAGTGCTCCGCTACAGAGAACAACTGGATCCATGGAGTAGATGAAGAATGTGGTTATGTCAGTTGCTCAAGCAGCTTGGAACACTACTGACAAAAGCAACACCAAAGCTAAAGTTTTCTGTTGATCCCTACAATAGAAAACTTTAGCTAATGATTTTCAGGATCATCTGGGTTGCCATATCCAGCCCACCAGAATGGGTGTTATGCAACTTTTATCCTAGCATGTTGAAAATCAAATTAATTGTTTCTAACGAGATGGTATGATCCTTACCAATAATACTTTGGTTACAAATATCTTGAAACTCACTGTATGAGTGTGGCATTCTTTCAAAAACTTTGTTTTATCATGCTGACTGAAATCTCAAATATAATGAAATAATGAGAAACTGGTCACTGACTGCAATTGTTAAACTATAAAATTATATAAATACCTTAGCTGTTGTGTTCAGAGTATCCCAGATGATTTATCTGATAAGAAATGAAAATGGAGTCCATGTGTAGCCCAAGATGAAACAATTCATTATCACTAAAAATAAACATAATACATTTACTTGCCCTCCCTCCCACAGCAAGGAACCTTCAGACCTCCTTACCCTTCCAATAACTACAAGTGAATCGTTGGCTATTTTGGCAAGAGGCTCTTTGAACTTGCTTAGCTTTAAAGAATTAAATTTGCCTTAAAAGTGCTGTAGGAAACTGGTTTCTAACCGTGCACTTGAAGTGCTAAAAAAACACTTAAAATTCAATTGCCAGTAAGGAAAGACTAAGATCTTGTTATTTTTTTCTTCCTTTTTTGGAAAATGTTTTTACCCAAGAGGAGAAATGAGTTAAAGGTTAGAAAAACTTGTTGCCCATCTTAGATATCAATTAGGTTTCTTTTCTTTTCTTTCTTTCTTTCTTTTTTTTTAAACAATGTTTTACCAGAAATAAAATGATGTAGCAGATAAAAGTGCAATACTGTGTGTGTGACTGAACAAAGAGTTTGCTGATGGCTTTTTGTGTACTGAATAATTTAGTTAGCTCCCACTGTCCCTTTTTGTGTTAGTTATACACACATTCACAGGTCAGCTTTGGAATTTAACATGACAGAAAAATATATCGCTTTGGAAAACCTTATAAATTTAAGAGCAAATTTTATAGTAAAAGATCAAATAAATCCACATATATCAAGGTGCCATGCATCTGATTGGGAGGGTCAGGATTCAAGATTGAATGTCAGATCTGAACACTCCAAACCTGGAGACAATTTTAGATTGAAGATACCAAAGTTGTATCTGCTCCCTGAATTAAAATCATGGTTCTAAGGAGTCTGTTGTTTATTAATACATTTCTCCCTAAGTCTGAGCAAGACAGGTATTCATGCTATACCTAGACATATGCAAGATGTGCAGGTCTTCAAAAGGAATTAAGATCAATGATCAAATCCAACTATATGGTGGGAATGGTGGGGAAAAAGGCAAATTCTCCACTTTCTTTTTTCATTTGCAGCTGGTGCAACCAAAGGCTCCATTCCACTGTTGTGAAAGGATACTGTCGTATGGATGGAGGGTTATCATCAGGCATGCACAAGCTTCTTTATAAATAGATGTCAGCTGCATTGAGAGAAACTCCCTCTTGGTTTCTCTGTTCTCATCTCTCACACATCAGAGTTAAACTGAATTCCAGGAAGTAAGGCTGGATGATTATTCTGCGAGGGTGAAGGTCTCGACAGAGAAGAACACCTGCTCAAGATAGGATGAATTTCAGATTACGCTTTGGAAAAGAAAACCAACAAGAAAACTAGGCAATAAGAGACAAATATACTGACTTACAGTCACTTTTAACATGTTCCAAATCTCACTGGAATCAAAAGCAAATTTACAATTTTGCTGTATTTGCCAGCAATTCCTCAATTCAAGGATGATCTCTACAAAGGCACATTGATGGGTCTGAAGATGATTTAAGAGTCCAATCCTTGAGCCACATGTCCATCTGCAGAAACTGCAGGTATTTCCACAAGGAAAAGTAGGCTGTAGACAAATGTGTCCTTGTAGTGTTTCCTCTGGCCACCATGAAATCTCAGACTGCAGCTAAGCTGGGAGTAGAGTACTTGTGTTGGGAGTTGACAATTGGGTATCCACACACTATATCCAGTCCCGTGAAGCTGGTGCTTGAGGATCACTGACTTGATGCTGGTAATGTTGGCTTCAGTAAGGATGTTGGCTTTGGTGCAGCGATCTTGCCATTTGACAAGGAGGATTTTTTGGAGGCATCAGTGGTAATACCTCTCCAGGCTCTTGAGATGAATACTGCAAAAGGGGCTTTTGTCATATGGAGGAGCTTCACATTTTAGGGGGATAGGGGGGACAGGCAAAAAGGTTTCTTGCTACACTATGACTTCCTTTTGGCTACAGAAATTGCCATACATTAACCATATTAGCCTGATGGGCTCTTAGGCAGACCTTTAATTATTATGAAGAAAAGGCTATGAGAATTACTAAAAAGGAGCAGATGAATGGCTTGCAGAAATTTAGTGTAGATTGGACAGTTTACAGTACTGACGAGCCTTAAAAAAATTCTTGATCTCAAAAGCACAAGCCTTGATGTGTATATGTTACCCTTTTTTACCTTAAGTTTTAAATTATCTTTGTTTTAATGCAGTGCATTTTTTTCTCATTGATTTTTGTTTTGTTAACACAACACAGTTATTTTAAACTTTTTAGTCCTCACCATCTGTAACTCAAGTTCCATTTCCTAAGAAATTGCTGACATCTGTTTAAACACTGGTACTTCTCCATGTGAATGCTTAATTTGAGCTTGTTATTGTGTCAAAGATCCTGAATCTTGAATAGACACCAGTGTTAAAACTATATTATAGCTGCTCCACACTGATGGACTAGGGAATGAAAGAGGAGCTCTTTGTCCCCATAGTATTCCTACACAAGACATATAGAGTATATGGCAGTAAGTGCTTTGGAACACCAAGCAGAGGCTTGTTAATATTCCAAAGAACATCTGCCATTTTCAGGAGGACGTGAATAGATTGAGGATATCCCCATGTCCCTAATTCACCTGCATGACATACTTTTCATAGCAGCACTAAGAGTCTGATTCAAAGCCCATTGTAGTTAATGGGAATCTTCAGTGAATTTTGGATTAGGCCATAAGAGAGCAAATACAGTTGTTCAACGTCTTCTCCCAGTATACTCTTGAAGTAACATTTCTTTAAAAAAAAAGTAAAATGCCTTTTATCCACTGCATCTGGGGTAGTACTGTTCAGGAAAGCTAAGCCCATGTCAGGCTTGCGAGAGACATAATAGAGCCCTTAAACTACAAATCTAAGGAGCTGCAGAAATAGTGGGATTTGTTTTCTCTTGAACCAGTGTGCAGACTCTGCATGGCATGCAGTAAAGATAATATTTTGTTTAAAAAAAATTCCTCATTTAAATTGCTAACACTAAATGTGCTGTAGTTTTAAATGTCTAACTTACTCTGTAACAGTAGGGTTGGAATGTTGTAACCATAATTATTCAGAAAATAGGGGAGAAGAAAAGTTTGCTTTTATTTTCTTTGATTTGAACAACTGTATAGTTAGGAGAGATGTTAGTCAAGGAATCTATTGTGAAACATCAAAAGGATAACAACATGGTCAGGAACAACCAATGTGGATTTACCAAGACAAAGTCATGCCTGACCAACCTGATTTCCTCCCATAACCATGTGACAGGCTCCATGCATGGGGGGAGAGTAGCGGACATGATATAACTTTACTTTAGCAGGACTTTTACCACTGTCTCCCATGACATTCTCATTAACAAGGTAAAGCAATACAGACTAGATGAAAGTACTGTAATATGGATATGTAAGTTGTTAGATCATCATGCTTAACAAGTAATCATCAATAGTTCAATGTCTAGTTGGGGGGAGGTATCAAGTGGAGTTCCCTAGGGGTCTGTAGGGGGTCTGATATATTTTAATATCTTCATTAATTACTTGGATAATGGGATCAAGTGCACACTTAGTAAATTAATAGACAACATCAGGTTAGGCGGAGTTGTAAATACTGTGGAGGATAAGGCTAGGATTCAGAATAGCCTGAATAGAGTGGAAAAATGGTCTGCAAGCAGTCAGCTGAGATTCAGTAAGAACCAGTGCAAGTAAAAAGTCCTGCACTTGGGACTGAATAATTGCATGCACCAATTCAGACTAAGAAGTAGGCTGCAGTAATGCCAAAAAGGACCTAGAGGTTTACAGTTAACTAACTATAAGGTGAAAGTAAACCAACTGGGTGCTCTTCTTCCAAGAAAGACAAACAGCACTCTGTGTTGTATTAAGAGGAATGTCAGCTGAAAATCAAGGCAAGTGATTCTTCTGCTTGATGCAGCACTGATGAAGTCTCACCTAGGTTACTATGTCCAGTTTTGGACTCCATACTTCAAGGAGCATGTGGACAGACTGGAAAGAGTTCAAAGGAGAGCATGATTTATAAGAAAATGTTGAAAGAACTAGGGTTATTTTGTCTGGATAAGAGAAGACGGGGTTGAGCGGGGGGGGGCAGGGGGCAGGATTTCATAATAGTCTCCAAATACTTAAAGGCCAATTACAGAGAAGATGGAGTTGGGCTTTTCTCTGTGGTTGTAGGATCAATGGCCTCAAGGTGAAAGAAATTTAGGTTGGAGATTAAGAAGAACATTCTAGCTATGAGGTTGGTCAAGCATTAGAACAGGCTGCCTAGAGAAGTTGGGGAATCTTCATCCCTGGATATTTTCAAGAGCAGGTGGACAGACACCTGGTTAGGATGACTTGGTTAGAGATGATTCTAGCTTGAGCAAGGAGCTGGACTAGATTACCTTGTGAAGCCTCATCCAGCCCTACTTTTCTGTGACCCAGAATGAAATGCCATGTTCATTTTGATGCTTAGAAAGAGAAGAGGTTTTGCTTTGTATATATTCTCTGATTGTCTGTGAGCCAAGAATTCCCCAGCATAGGATTTTTTTCTCTTCTTTCCTTTCTCTATCCTTTACCAGATTCAGTTCTTTAATTCCTGTCCTCTCTCAGATTTTTCCTTCCTTGTGAAAAAAATGCACCCTAAACTTGTTTTGATTTAAGGAAATTTGCAATAAATTAAACCAGTGTTGACTGAATACATTCAATATGATGCATTGTGAAACTCTTTGTAATATTAAGTGCTAATATTTTGATCTCATTCAGAGTAAACTTTTAAATCATCTCCTCCTACCTTTTAACACAAAGCCTAATTTATACAGTAGCTCTTTAATCACAAAGCCACTCTGCAGCCTAAGCTTGTTAACTTGAATTAAGACTAATTTGATGTATCATTTCAGCCTCAAGCCATCCAGTCTGAAATACCAAGCCTAATAAATTCTGTTTTGGTGGAATATCCAAAATCTCAAAGTGTTAAAATGATGGCTTGGGGAAGCTTTCCAGTGTATCGTTATTTCACTTACTTTTCTCATTTTCCATTTTTTTTCATGTTATATTTGCTAATTACTATGTGGCTTATGTTAAAAAACAGCTGTTTTTTCTCTTTCTCTAACTGATCCTGCAGCTGAGATTCTCAGAGTTCTAACATTTGAAAGGTTGAAAATCAAGTGGTTGTCTCCTGTGGATTGTCTACTACAGGTTTATATAATGGTGAGCAATTTGTCATATTTTTTCTGATATCTTCTATGCAAATGTAATGCAACTCTATTTAATTTTATATGGTATTTGCTGTCTGGCAATAATGGGCTGTCTGGCGGACAAGGTGTATGTTCTGATGTTATGGTAATCAGTCTGATTGAGGCTAGTACTAATGCATATGGAAGTGCAATCAGCTCACTTCCTTGTTTCCATCCCCTTGCTCATGGATTCCACAGAGCACAAGGCTCTGATCTTTTCTGCTTGACCTCTGGGCAGACCATGATAAATTGATGTGGTCTTTTGCTATATATTTGCATCAGAGTTGAGTATAATCTGGCCCTCGTTTTTTCTCCCTCAAACTTAGTTCTGAGATGGGAAAAATCTGCGTAACTGATTTCAGTGTATATGGCTTAAGTCATGGCCGTTTAAGAGACGATTGTGTTCCATCAAAACCATTGAGAAGTGCTGAGCTCTCCTTGCTGAATGTCTACAGGTTGAGATTGTAGGTACTGATTTGGACTACATGTCCACAGTGGCAGAAAATTGACTGCTGGTACTTTCACCATCAAAATGTGTTTCAAGTCATGGAAAAGGAACTAAGGAAAAATTTATGCTTCAGGTGGGGGTTTTTGAGTCACAAGGGCTTCTGAGGCCAGCTGAGGGGTATTCTAACATCCATAGCTCGGGCTTCAGACCAAAGTAAAGTCAAGTTTTGTGGGGGCTGATTCCTGAGTTCCTAATCTAGTCGATACGCTTTCATTCATACAAGCTGTACTTTTAATTTAAATAGGAGAGCAAGTCTTATTGTGAGTCAGAGCTAACATATCCAGTCCTGACACAGGCCTTTACCCGAGAGAGTGGGGAGGGAGTCTGAAGTGTTTCCCTCATGGAAAGTTAATTGAATTTTCTGTTTATTAAAATTGTGTCAATAACGTTATGTTTGAACTGACATAATTTTATCAATTATATTCATGAACCTAGAAAAGGTGACAAGTGAATTTATAAGGTTGAAAAAATAACTGCAAGCGTTGCTACCTTATTGGAAGATAATTCCACTTACTAAGAAAGCCTGCAAAGGTTAGGTTAATTTTTTCACAGTTTGTCTAGAGGAAGCATTTGCAAAGAATGCCTGTAGTGAACCTTTAATCCTACATCCTTTCATGTTATCACAGGAGACGCTTTCTGTCATCCTTGCTTTTCCTTATTTTCTTAGTTTTGTGCTATAATTTCCCCTTGTGTTTTTGCTTCTAGGCTTTTCTTTTTCTTTATTTATTCAGGTTTTCTGTGCGTTTCTTTCCTCATTGCTTCTGCCTTTCTGATTCCTTCCTTCTCTCTGCCTTGTCTATTTCTACTAATCTTTTCCTCATTGTCTTGTCGTCTTCTTTTAGTTTTTTCATCCATGCCTTCCCATTTTCTTGGTGCTCTTGTCCCCCAAACCACTAACAAAACATCATCTCTCTCCTGGTGGCTTTGCTTAGTTGAAAACTTACATTGCCTAAATTGGATCAAAGAGAAACAAATATGCTATGTAAAAAAACATAACCTGGAGTCAAACCAGCAGTGCAAAATGACTTTGAACTAAGTAGGTGGCTGATCAATAGTTTCCAGTGAAAGTACAAATGCCTGTATATGTGTACATGCAACATTTAAAATATTGTACAGTATTGCAATGTTTAGAATTTCAGTAGTTGTATGGCACAATACTATGGTTTCAGTGTCCTCTGTCATATATTAATGAAAAACTATAAGTGATTTTGTCAAGAAATGTTGATAATATGTGCCTCTTTAAATCAACTTCATTTTTTTAACTATATAAATATATTTTATTTTTAGATATATTTTACTAAGGACAGTCTAATAGAGAAGACATTTTCCTTCTGTTTTTATTTTTGTGGGTTTTATTAGAATCTTTTCAAAATAAACTTTTTATGTACTTATATAAAGAATATTTATATATTCGCTTATTTGTATGGATCTTCCTATCTCTGACATCTTCAAAACTTGCCAGTGTCCACCTTATGAGTTTATGCCCTCTCTATAGGGATTTCTAGACTAATTTAACATTATTTTGAACTTCTTTGTAAATCAAAATTCAAGTTGGAAAAGTCACAAGAACAGGTTTCCCAGGAATTGTCCAGTATTCCCTGTTGCAAGTTGTCAGAAATAATACACAAAAAAAGTTTGCTTTTGAGATTTTAATAAACAGACAAGAGAACTGAACTTTTTCAGTGTCAAGAAGGTTTCAGATATGTTCAGTTCAAGTTCTGGATTAAAGTTTGTGCCTAGTGTTATGTCAAATCAATAAATGTATCCTTATTTATCTTGCACCTACAGATATATATCTATAGATGCAAGATAAATAGATAGATGCAAGATATAGAACTAGGCCTATGTAGAGCCTTACAAAAATATGTATAAGGCTCACCTTAATTCAGTTAGGTCCATCGATTTTTTTTTTTCTAATGTTCCTTTCTTCCACTGTAAGAGAGAAACTTATATTTAAAAAAAAACAAACCCTACAACTGGCTTTTCAAAATTTCCTGTCCTTCTATCCATTGCTTTAATACGAAATTTACTATTTATGTTAATTTTTAGAAGCTTCGTAAGGGATATGGAATGGGCAAAGGCAACAGGATACAGACTAAATAGAAGCATCTTGGCTCAACCACTTAGTAACCACTGATTCTGCCTTGTCAAGCCTTTATACAAAAGTAGTTGGTCAGTTTAATCTGTGATACGACTTTTTGCTTTTGCTGCTTCTTTCACTGCCACACAAACCAGTGTTCCCCCATACAGTTGCAGGCATGAAATCTGGGAAACCATTTGCACAAAAAAAAGTATAAAAGTTTAAATGTATAAAAGAGGAGAGAATGAAGCACTAGAGCAGGTTGCCTAGAGAGGTGGTGGAATCTCCATCTTTGAAGATTTTTAAGGCCTAGCATGACAAAACCCTGGCTGGAGTGATCTAGCTGGGCATGGTCCGCTCTGATCAGGGTTTGGACTAGATGATCTCCTGAGATCCCTTCCAATCCTAACTTATGTAGAGGCAATCAGAGGAGGAGATCCATAACAGTTGAAAATTCACTTATCTCATATATTCGTTATGGCTAGAACAATTTTTTTCTCTTTTTATACATGTAATGGAGTACATGCTGAGGCTGCTAGGAACAGCACCCTGATGGTGATTATAATACCAATCATGGGTATTGTAGGTTAGATATCTACTGTTCACCTTAGTAATGTTATGTTGAAATATATGCTGTCTGTTAACCATTCCTGGTAATGTGTCTCTTCTATTTCACAGCCCTGGAAACTGTTTTTAGCTATGGCCAAAAACCTTAACTTGGGTGTGGTAATAGTAACTCAGGTATTGAAATGTCTGACAGTAGAATATTGAATGCACTGTCACAACACTCGAGAAGGCTAGATTTTGTTGTATGAATCTGAGTAAGAGACACTCCGGGTGCATCTCTGTAGCAATGAGCTATGGCAATGTAGCTTGTTGCTACAATAATATAGCATAGTTGCTGCTGTGGAGTAGGGTCAGAAATGGCCCATGCACCAGCAAGACCGCACAGCAACAGTTACTTCACAATCAGGGGCACACATAGATGCACCCACATTTAACTATAATGACAGCAGGACTATTGTACCACTCTCTTTGGAATATTTTTACTTAGTTTGTTGTGTCTTTTAAACTTAATATAGAATCTAGCAAATTAGTGCCCAATACATTTATATTTGGTTTTGATCTGTAACTGAATAATATAGTGTTAGACCTCCCCAAGCGTATTAGTAAAACTTTTAGTTTCCATTCAACTGGAAAAAACATAGTATGTATTGTTATGTGTGATTATATTATATATGATGAAATATATAGATAGAAACACACACACACACACACTCTCTCTCTCTCTGGCTAGTCTATATGGTGCAAATCGACCCTGCCTATTATTTGAAGATGTGCCACACCATCTGCAACTCCCTTTTCAGAATCTTAGGTCCATTCCTGAATGTACTCTAAAGACAACTCTTACAATATATCTAAACCAATGTTTCAGATCCTGACCAGTGTATGGCTTTGGCTCCAATTTTTGAAATCTGAACCAAACCAATATTTTACACCTTTTTTTATGGGTAAAAGGAACTGTGCCGCTTATATTGGAATCCAAACACTTCTGAATGTTTCATGCTGGAGCCATTTCTAAAGTTTTTAAAAATTACTTTAATTATACAAATACCTTTTAATAACTTTTTACTAGTGTAATTATTGTACACCAAATAGTACAATTTTATAGCAACAATTCAGAGAAAATATTTTTTTAACAAATCAATGAAATAAAAACTTTCCAATTTCCTAATTTTAGTTTGTTTTAAAACAGAAGTTTAAATCATACTCAATTGCATGTAGCATTTGGAAGCAGAGGTGGGTAGTGAACTCTCAGTCTCTGACTAATAATAAGCTCCAAAGGAAAAATACATTTTTCTTTGATTATTGTAATTCAGACATTTTACTTAATGGGTCAGAATTATGGACCCACTACCATACAGATGGTTAACTTAAAAGAAAACATTGCTTTCAGGGTGGGGGAAGAGTCAAACTACCCCAGGGCTAAAATATTCTGGATTAAAGAAATTGATGATATTTTTTTCCTTTATTTATGCTTACAAAATGTACATCATGGAAGCTGATAGGAACGACTGCACTATTTTTTTGGAAATAACAATGATGTCTAGCTTTCTAGGGGTGTAGTTTGCTATTAATTTCTTATAGCTTCACAGTTCTTAAAATGTTCATGATTTTATAACTATGAAGCTTGCAATGTTTGCATCTTGAGGTGTTCCCATCTCATCAATTAATCACTATAATAAATCTTTCTTCTTTTGTTAGCAGTATAATTTGACTAAATTACATCAATTTCTTTAATCTGGTTTGCTTGTTCTGCTTTTTTCATGCTATTCCATGTTGAAACTTCAGGTTTCTTGAATTCTGCTTTTCCTTTCTGACCTATACCATTTTGAAGGTGTTGCCCGGAGGTGTCAGGCTAGTGCTCAGGATCTCAATATTGCACTGTTAGACAAGAGGGTGTGGTGTACAATTACACATGCACACGTAAAAATCAATTAAGCACACACTCACTAGGTGCAGACACCCCTGTTGGGCATACACACTACCAGCTCAGGCACATATACTATATACCCCAAAGGTTAGACACAGATCATACACACACACACACACACACACACACACACATGCTCTCACACTAGCAACTCAGATACACACACATTCAAAATAACTAGCCTAGGTTCACACACACTACACACACCAAATTTAGACAGAATCAGTTACCAACACCTGCACATTAAATACACATATGTGGATTACTAATTCATATACCACACACACACATACACACTACCTATATCTATAGAGCTATATATATGTGTGTATTCATTAATTTGCGCATACACACACACACACATATATATATATAGAGAGAGTGATTGTGTGTGTGTGTGTGTGTGTGTGTGTGTGTGATATATATGAATTAGTAATCCACATATGTATATTGAATGTGCAGGTGTTGGTAACTGATTCTGTCTAAATTTGGTGTGTGTAGTGTGAACCTAGACTAGTTATTTTGAACGTGGGTGTATCTGAATTGCTAATGTGAGAGCACACGCGTGTGTGTATATGTATGGCATTGTGTGCATGATATACAAATTAGTAATCTGTGTCTAACCTTTGGGGTGTATAGTGTATGTGCCTGAGCTGGTAGTGTGTATGCCCAACAGGGGTGTATGCACCTACTGAGCGTGTGCTTAATTGATTTTTATGTGTGCATGTGCAATTGTACACCACACCCTCCTGTCTAACAGTGCAATATTGAGATCCTGAACATTGGCCTGACCCCTCAGGGCAACAAAGGAACATATCATTTCTTCCTGGATGAAAGTTTCTGGAAATCTAAGTAAGTAAATACATCCATACAAATATCTTTGACAGCTATTATGGGTGAATCTACATGTGGCCATACAGAGATGTCGTTACAGCACCATGCTTTAGTACTTTATTTTGGACATACTTCTTTTTGGATGTGCCCTATAACAGGTATAAAATAAGGAAAGTTTGAAGGAGAAAAAGGTCAATAATTTTAACATTAGGTTATTGGAGGTGTTCATAATTTTTAATGGACCATATCAATTTAAATTATGAGAACTGTGAAGCGCTTAATCTTTATCTTAATCTCACTGTGGATTCTTAAAGCCTTAATCTTCAGAACGTCCCTGAACTAAAGCTGGGAAAAAAGTTATCACATGGAACTCAGACTAAAAATGTGAGCTACATCTTGTACCTATGTACAGGCATAGGATTATTATTGGCCAGGTACAGACATTACACTTTTACAAGTATAAATGACTGGAAACTAGTCCATACTGTAACAGAACAGAAGTCTGGCACACAAGACTGGTCTATGCCTATAGCAGGACAGAAATTCAGCACACAGACTGGTTTAAACCCAGTCTAATATTTTCCATTCTACCAGAGAGTGAATGTGTGTTCTCCTTGCTACTGATCTAAACTACACCACTTAGGGAAAACTGCATAACTTAGATCGATTCTGCTTTGGGCTTTTTGCATGTCTGTATCTAGTCATTTTTCATAAGACACCTCTTGAAAAAGAAAGGTCCTTTCCACATTTCTCCTTTTCTATATGAAGGCCAAAGCCAATTTTGTTCCCAGATGGAACTAATCAGTCATCAGCTTCATATTCCAAAGTGTCTACATCTTCCAAACACTGTCTTGGTCCAATCCTGTTGAGTCTGTGAAATCTGAGAGAATCTGAGTAAGTGCTATAGTTGCAGGCCATTCTGAGGTGTTTACCTTGTATTACTATACAGTAAAATGGGAGAAACATAACCATTTTGGAAATTTCCAGTCCCATGAGCCAAATTTTCATACCATTTACATGCAGTTTTCTGGATTTACAATATTGTAAGAACCATCTCTGAAGTTAGATTCACACATAATGATTCCCTTCTTTTATATGAGAGTTGTAACTAATTGAAGAAAATCTGATGCTACTAAATCTTTCACTTGTAGATGTTGAAGTTGTAATCTATAAAATGACTGGCCTTCTTTGTCTTGGATTCAGTTGCTTTGAAAACATGTTGCTAGGTATTCTGTTTGTCAATAATTTAATTTGAAAATTATTTTAATATTTTCACAGCTCCTTTTCCTCTCTGGGAAGCATGTGTTACAAAGACTTGACTTTGAGAAATTCCATGCAGAGCAGCTCTGTTAAATACACTTGAAGAGAGACAGTAAGAGGTCAGAAGAGATTTTTTTTTTTCTTTTTTCATGATCTTGGGTATATTTTACCATCCAACCACAATGTAATTCTGTTCCACTTTTAGTATTTTTTTATGCCTCAAAAAAATACCTTTAGTATTTTGGTTGGTGCCTCAAACTAAATTGTTTTAGCTAAAAAAAGCAAATTTATTTAAAAAAAAAAAAGAAAAACAATTGCTTGCTTGCTAGTTTGTTCCCTGGTATCATATAACATCACAAAGTATTAGCAAAAGTAAGTACCTTACAAATGTATAGGTTACAAGCTAGTACATGCAAACCCATTCAATTTCTTTGTTGTCATTGGGCATTCATAGATTCATAGTCATAGATTGTAAGGGGCTGGAAGGGACCTCGCAAGAACATCAGGTCCACCCCCCTTGCACTAGGCAGAAAAGACAACTGGGGTTAGGTGACCTGTGACAGGAGTATCAATATTGGAGCCTTTCTGGGAGTGGCTCTGCCCTCCTGTAACGGGCGAACCGCCTGCTTACTCTCCTGCCACGCCTTGATCTTATTTGATTAGAAGGTGGTTGTAATCAGCAGGAGGCTGCCCATTTTTCTCCGCCCCAGTGACAGGAGGCGCTACCTGCGGCTCCTTTTCCTCCCCTACACCGCAGCCCAAGCCTTGCAGATGGAGTTGATGTGGTTTAACCTGGGCCTTGTTGTTTTCTGGCCCTCCTCTTTACTCCTGGGGCTCCGCACTGTCCCCTCTCTCGCTCGCTCTGGGCCTCACTGTGCCCCTTCTCTCACTTGCTCTGGGGCTCCTCCCTGCCCCCTAGCTCTGGGGCTTCTCACTGCCCCCTAGCTGTGGGGCTCCCTGCTGCCCCCTCTTGCTCCGGGGCTCCCTGTTGCCCCTTCTCACTCTGGGGCTTCTGGGCTGGGGCCAATGCGCCCCCCAACAATGCTGTGCCCTCTCCAGTGCCAGGAGGCCCCACGCTACCGTGAAGCTCCTATGAGGCCTCCTGTACTCCTAATAGCCTGGTCCTCCGGTCAAAACAGTAAACATAAAACATATAGCCCCTGGGCTACAACATAAAAACTAGACAGTCTGGTCAAACAAAAATCTACTCCCTACTAGAGAGCAAGGGAGTGGGGGAAGAAGGGCTCCACCAACCTCAGCACTGACCAGGGGATGCTCTCATGGCCAGAGTCCTCCCCTCTGTCTGTCTGAGCTGAGTCCTTACTCCCACAGCTGCTGGAGAGGGACTGCCTTCCTGGCCTCCTACCTGGGCGTAAGAAGGGATAAGCCCTGCCCCTTCTTGGTCAGCTGGTTTTACCAGTTGTCCCGGCAAACAGCACCTGTGCAGCCCTGGTGACTGGCAACTGAGCCTCCCCCTTTCTGCCACTAGGGGTCTCCCCAGAGCAGTCTCCGCTCTCAGGCGCAGGGCACCTCCAACCTAAATTTCTTTCAGCACTCTCAAATGAAGTTCATCTGGTCCTGCTGACTTATAAATTTTTCTAACTGATCATGCACCAGCTCAACAACAACAGTAGGAAGGCAGTCATTCCTGCCATGCCCATTCTGAACCTTATCTAGTATGATTCTCCCCACAGTCCGGTGAAATACTGAAACAAAGTAGTCATTCAGGAGTTGTTTTCTCCCAAGTATCAGTAACTAGCTGTCCTGATTTATTAAGCAGTGGCCCTATGCTTCCATTTGTTTTCCTAGTGTTCTCTACATAACTAAAGATGGACTTCTTGTTCTTGATTTCTGTTGCTAGTTTAAATTCACTTGCTGCCTAAGTCTTTCTAATCTGCTCCCTATAAGTGCAGGCTGTTATTGTATTGGGAACTGTCCCAAACTTCCATTTTTTGTATGCCTCTTTCTTCTTTTTCAAGAGGACCATGATATCCCTATCAAGTCAAGAGGACTCACCAGCCCTTCTGCTACCTTTCCTCCTGCAAGTTGTTTAGGGGACTCCTCTGCTACCTTTCAATACCTGCAAGTTGCTTAGAGGACTCAGTTCCCACAGAAACTAGTGTTTGGCTTCTGGTAGGATTGAGACTTAGATTGTTGTTGCTGGGTGTAGCAAGGCACTAAGGTGCCTGCTACTGGTAATGGTAACATGGGCTTAGCTGCCACTCAATAGGGCAGCACAGGTGTGAGTCGCTAAAGCAACTGATTGTGTCAGCTGGCTGGAAGGGGGAAGGGCCTGGCCTTTATAAACAGAGGATGCTGAGGCCAGAGTTCAGTTCCCCTCTGGCAGCCTAAGGAGTAAGAGCTTTGCTAGAGCGAGCAGGGCGGTGTTGTGCATTAGTGTGCAGATACAGGGGGAGAGAACCCTGACAGAGATGAGAGAAGGTTAGCCAGGTTGGCTTAAGATTTACTTTGTAGCCGAGGGGCTTTGAGTTTCTGTTTTGGGTTGATAGTGGTAATTACAAACCGGAGGACCGGGCAAGGCTGTAGGGGTAGAGAAGACCTCAAAGGAGCTCCCCAATAGAAAGGGGGTTCCTAGCATCGCAGAGGGCGCTGTGTTTTGGGGTGTCCAGACCCCAGCCCATTGGGCAACTTCGGAAGGTGTTAGTGGGGTATCCCAACCCCAGCCCACCATGGGTGATATCAGGACGAGCCCCAATTGGAAACCCCAATTGGGAAGAGCCCCAGTGGGGCGTAGGCCCAAGAAGGCGGGTCTAGGGGCCAGGTGAGGCTAAGGCCACCTGAGCCCCAATTGGGAGAAGCCCGAGTCGGGCATAGTAGGCCCCATTGCGGGCGGGCATGGGAAGCGCAAGGCACAGGCTCCAGTGTGGGCGGAGAGCACGGGAAGCACGAGACACAGGCCCCAGTGCGGGCGGAGAGCGCGGGAAGTGTGAGACACAGGCCCCAGTGTGGGCGGAGAGCACGGGAAGCGCGAGACACAGGCCCCAGTGCGGGCAGAGAGCGCGGGAAGCATGAGGCGCAGGCCCCAGTGTGGGCGGAGAGCGTGGGAAGCGCGGGGCGCAGGCCCCAGTGCGGGTGGAGAGTGCGGGAAGCGCAAGACACAGGCCCCAGGTGGGGGCGAGAGCATGGAGGACCCCCAGGAGGGGGCAAGTACTGAAAGGCAGAGGCCCCAGGAGAGGGCAAGTGTGTTGGAGTAGGCCCTGGGAGGGGGCGAGTGTGTTGGAGCAGGCCCCAGGAGGGGGCGAGTGTGTTGGAGCAGGCCCTGGGAGAGGGTGGCAGGGAGTAGGACAGAGTCCTGGTACAGCAGGTAGGCACTGTGTCAACGCAGACAGAAAAGGCAGCCTCCCCTAAACATTTAAAACAGCAAAGACATGGCAGGCAAGATTGGTGAGGGTGCATTTGACACTGGCATGACACGGTAGCCAGGGGGCGCTAGGGGAGGTCACGGCACCCCTGGTGGCCTCCCCTGCCACACTGGGGATGAATACAGAAAGGTTCTGACATATTATAGGAAATAATAATTTCCTGATAAAGTTCTGATAAAGAATTCCTTGTATTTGAAAGAGTATTTAACTTTATCCAAACTATATAATTGGTTCAATGAAATATATCACCCTAAGAAATCAGTGTCTCTCACATATTTTTCTGGAGCATCACAACTACAACATCACTCTTACACTAAATTAATATACCCACTGAATGCCAACAGAAGTTTCTCCATGTCTGTATTCTCAAGCTTCTGTTTTTACTATTGAATTAGTTATTTTTACCTGGTGAATGTGAAAAGAAGACAGAATGTATGCTTATTTAAATTGTAGGTCTATAGAAGAGTCCATAAGTCTCTGCCTCCTATATTTCCCTCCCACCATCCCTTGAAAATAAGAGAACATGTCATGACTATCATAAGAGAAAAAAACAAAGCCACAAAGGCAGTGAGATCACAGGGATATTGTAGACATGAATCTCCTCACACTTGTGAGATATTTACCCAGTGTCTGAACTGGCCATTCTGAAAACAAGTGATCTCCAGGTGAGAAAAAAGTCTAAAAGCCATGAATTATTGCTTTCAGCAAGGAGTGTTAATTCCCATCAGTAAAAATGTGCCCTTATTTCCTAATGCACCAAATTAAATTAAAACATTTTGGTAACACTTCATAATAATCTAAAGTAATTTTGTTTAAGCTAAGGAAGTATATGACTATTAGTTGTTCTCACTACAAATCCAGATGAACAAAGGGGCAAAGGTAGCAATAAAACCATGTCTGCATTAAATTAAACCTGGATAACATGCTTTGTTGGATAAGATCCATGCTTTGCTGGATAAGATCTGTGATCTAACACTGCCAGTAAATGGCCTTAAATGGCTATAACAGCAACTGGGGGATAATGTACATATAGTTTCATAGTTTCTAGGGTCGGAAGGGACCTGAGCAGATCATCTAGTCTGACCCCCTGCCATGGCAGGGAAGAGTACTGGGGTCAAACATATACAGTACTTGGCTATATTCAGGTTGTGTAGAAGCTGCTAAACAGGTTCATTCTATACAGGGATGTTCTGTAGTGATTTCAAAAGTTTGTTCTACTTTCTTTTTTTGACAATCAAAAAAGATTATTTTACTTTTTGTGCACCATGATTTGTAGCTGATTTTGAAGTGGTTAACATAAAAAACTAAGAATTCTGTTACATGCACCTGACGTTACTTAAAAGGAAAGGTACGTATGAAAAACAGTTATCCTTGGATGACTCTCTTCTTCAAGCCAAAAATTATCTGCTAAATGCATATTAAAAGGGATGTTTAATGCAATACCAAATCATGATTTATTGTTTAGAGTGGCTACAAAGGCTGCGTGAACAAAATGAAACAGAACAAAAGAGAACTTAGACTGAATATCAGGAAAATGTTAAATTATACCTATGATAAATATGCTTCCTCCAACATTCCCCCGGATGGTGATATTGCCAGCTCAAAACAACTGTTTCGGGCTTTGAGAGCATGCTAGGGTGATCAAGGCTTCAACATCTTCCAGTATTTTTACCACCAAGCCAGTTTAACCTTTACAGATTTGGCAGATATCCCTAGTTTAATACCTTGCATATCAAGTAGTCTTCCATGTGGGTAGTATGTTTGATAATCTATCCTGAGGTATGTTTGGATTTATTACCCTAGTCTTAACTGTCCACCATAAATACAAGTGTTTCAGAGAGTGTTAAACCCATCAAAGTAAATATTTTGTATATAGTATTTCAGTATGTACAATTCCACAGGATAAATACCTTATTAGGTAACTGGAACAAGATATTCTGTACCAAAACAATATGGTTAAATCTATCTAGTGATCTATGATTTTGCATGGGTCTGGAAACTGTTTCCACAGCACAGTTTGCGTTGTGGAGGCAGCAGTATTTAGTTTGTTTTCTGTGGTCCCCGAACTGTTCAGAGATATGTAAGCATTTGGGGAGACCATTACACACATTTTTCACAGTCCAGTTTGGACCACAGTAGACTAGTTCAAGAGGTGAGATGAGGAACCTTGCCTGGCTGACTGCAATAAGAGAAGGGACATGCTGGTAGAACAATCTCTCTCATGTATGAAATATAAAACAGCAGGATTAGTTATAAAAAGGGAACAATAAATGATAGAAATTAAAGGAGAAAAGAGGCAGACTGCTGCATGTGAGAGAGCTTGTGTGGGTCCAATTAACATTCCTGAACATAAAAGCAAAGTCATATCATTAAGCAACATTAATACCTCCAATACCTCTTCCATATGCTGTTTCTGCCTTTAAACACTGCATGTGACGGTCTTTGTAATAACATAAGGTTTAGTGTAAATACCGTGCTTGGAGCAAAGCTTTAAACTATGATTTCCCATTGAAGAGAACAATGTGTTTGTGGGTGAACTGGAGGCTAGTCTAGTGTTGCAGAGACTTTTAGAGCTATCCTTTATTTATGGACCCAAAGTTAAATCCTAGATTTACACTTGTATGCCTAAGTGATTTTTTTTCATAACCAAAATTCCTAGCTGGCATAACTGATTTTTTTTACACTTGTGCACAGTGAGGCACAGTAGACTACACTGTGCCTGGGGTGAGTAGAAACACTCAGGTATGAATGTAATACTAGATAAATCCCAAAACTCTACTTCCAAAAAGCCATGGCCCTCCCACCTTTTAGCCTAATAGCCTAGTGGCTAGGGCACTTGCCTAGGGAGCAGGAGACCAGTATCCTGGGCCCCTTTCTCTCAAATGTTTTTACCTATACACCCCACTTCCCATTAGGTCACAAGCTAGGCATTGCCCTCTTGGGAAGAGGATGAGTGGGGACAGGATAATAGGAACAAGAAGGATGTATTAGAACTCAGTGAGATGAACCCTAGACAGAAGGAGGCTCTGGGTTCCAGCCTGGAGCCTTTCTCCTAATGAGCCAGAAACTATGCTACTAGTGTGTATCTATTTTATCCAGTAGATATGAAATGCAAAGTGCAGTGGGCCAGCTTCAAGAGGGGAGGTGGAGTGTGCCAGTGGATAGAATGCTTTGCTGGGAGGCAGGAGATGGGGGTTCAAACCTCCTCTGGTGGAGAGTAGGGGCAGAACTTGGGTCCTCCACTCCTGGACAAGTACACCAGCTGTTAGATTATTTGGCTTTTACTTCAAAAAGGTATGCACAGAGGGAGATCTTTTTCCACCACATGTGGAAATAGACTCCAGACTCCTCTTAAATGCCAAATATTGCTATGTGGCTATGGATGTATGACTAAGGTACATAAGGTGAAATAAGATTTAGCCATTAAAGTTTTATAAATGCTGAATTAGTCTGTTAGTGGTAAATGTACATTGGCATGTAAATACCAAAAAGCAATATATAAAAATCATAGCACTACCTTTTCATTTGCTGACCACCACTGTTCTATCCTTCTCCCCTAGTTACTTCCTTCCTCCCACCAACCACCATCATTTCCATTTATAATGAGGGCTTTGGAAATAGAGAATACCTCTTATTCTGTGTTCTATGCCTAGCATAATAGAGCCCATTTTTTATTTAGCCTCCACACAGTACTGCATTAAACATAACTAATATAGCAAAACTTATTGATATTTGTTCAGATAAAAACACAGAGTAAACATAAAATGCTGTATATTATGCATATTTATGTTTAAAAATGAAACAGGATTTAATTTAAACTTTTGAGGCTTTCTTTGCTCATTAGGACAAAATGTTCAAGGATGCAAATTGGTCCACATGTGGAAG
The DNA here is from genome assembly GCF_001723895.1 of Crocodylus porosus. NCBI lineage: Eukaryota > Metazoa > Chordata > Crocodylia > Crocodylidae > Crocodylus > Crocodylus porosus. Next base: position 69,592,541 of record NW_017728931.1, on the reverse strand, counting down.
CACTGAAATACAATTTATTTTTAAGGAAAGTACCTTAGTTTTTAAAAAAAACCATTTAGAAATCTGTGTAAAGGGTTTGCATGCATTACATTTTTTTTTTAACATTTCATTCAATCCACAGTGGGACAATCAAGTTTAGGTTTCAGCTTGATCACAGCACATTCTTACACTTACACAACCATCATTTGCTTTTCTTTCTCCAAGAAAGATGATTGGGTTGCTTGCAGCTTTCTTAATTAAAACTCTGCTTATTTTGACTGGACTTAGGTTAAGAAGATTAAAAAATACTGTGAATATACCATTTATGACTAAAATGAAATGTTATCTGGGAAGAAAAACAGAAGTGAAATCTGAGATTAGACTTTGGTCTTCTCTCTTTGCAAAAACAACTTGATCCAGCATGAACAAATATTTCAAGAGGGAATGCACAGCAAATTGTACTTTTCTCTGTGGACAGCATGGTGATCATTTTTGAAGAATAGGCAAGCTAGCAGATAGCACAGACATTTCACAGCCAGTTTCATGTACACAGAAATTCTGTAAAATGACTTCAGTGTGGTGTTCAGCTGTAATGTCTCCTTTCTATATGCCACTTTACTCTGCCACCTGATGTAGATATATTTAAAATCTCACCTATTTACAGGCTAGTTTATTGGGTACAACTGGATTAATTCATGGATTTTAAGGTCAAATATATATTCTGCCTGAAATTATGCAAGATGGGGGTGGCCAGCTTGCATCACAAGTGCCACACGTGGCATGGCCAGCTTCTGTGTGTGGCGCCTGCCTTATTAGGGAGGAGCAGGCAGTGAAGAACAGCTGGGTATCAAAGCAGGGAGAGTTCCAGGCTTAATTTATGGGCAGACAAGGTTTTTTGGGTAAATCTAATATCTTTTATTAGACCAACTCAAATAGTCGGAAAAAATCTTCTTTTCAAGCTTTCAGGTATAAATACCCTTTGTCAGGTTGTGGAAGCATCTGCAGTTGGTGCGTGCTCTTCCTGGATGGAATGAATAGTAAAGAAGCCAGATGGGCTTAATTTATGGCATGCTTTCAAAAAAAAGGTACTCCTCACTGATGCAAGGCAGATATGGGTTGGACAAAATTCTCACACAAAAGCAGAAGGCATATATAAATCTAGAAATAAATTATTTTCTCATGTACTTCTGACCCAGGTGATCTATGTTGCAGCAGTTGATGTTGTCTGGCCCAAAGAAAGGGAGAGAATCCATGAGTTGACATGGCTTTTAGTTGTAGGCCTTTTAGCTGACATGGCTTTCAGTTGCATTTCTGTACAACTGCTTTATGTGTGTGTGTGTGTGTGTGTGTGTGTGTGTGTGTGTGTGTGTGTATATAGTAATGTTACATTCATTGGGGAAATGGCTTAATAATATATACATAAAATAAAATATTATAATAAATTATTAAGGACACTGTTGCTGACTCAGTGAGGGATCATACCAGAGGAGGAGTAAGAACTATACCTCCTGTGAGGCCTGGGTCATAATACCTATTCCACATTGAATACTACAGCTTACACCATGTTTTGTCCACTGTGAGCTTGTAATGAAGCAGATGACCAAACTGAAAATATTTATGAATTTGATCAACTCCTCAAGTAATTTAATCTGGAATTTATTTATTCAGGCACAGTTTCACAAAGCCATTAAAGAAGAAGAGGCAACATACTTCTTTTGCCCAATAGCCTAAGGTATGGACTGAGTATGTAGGAAGTTGCAATGTTAAATCCTTCCACTGTCTGAGGTAATATGAATCCACTTCATTCATCTCTAACAAGGGCATTCTAAACACCAAGCATTTGTATGACCTGGATTCTTTTCAGTAACTCCTGTTGAAGCTCTTCCTCTCTGTATTTTGATTATTCATATGCTAACTAATTGAAAAAATCAGGCGTTATCCTTTGCTGGTCAACGCATTAGAAGAGATGACATACATTGTAGTTCAATCTCTCCTCTGAATCAGGAAGGGAGTGGATTTGAACTATGTGAGGTAATTGCTCCCACCATCAGGATGTAAGCTATTTTAAGTAAAGTTTGCCTTAGTCTCTCCTGTTGATGCTGGTTTATATTAAATAAAATACTCACCTAACCACTTAAACATTTTTAACCTGATGCTTAGGTGCCCACTGCCTTGAAAACCTCGTTCCAAAATCAAAACTTAACTCTTTCCTTCAGTTACCTTCTGTTTCAGACAAAGTTTTAGCAGCATAAGAAATAACAGATTAGTAAACTCTTTCCCCTGATTAAATAGCCATCTGGACATGTTCTCTCTACCCAGCAAAATAATCTTAACATTTTTTAACTTTTATTTTGGTCACTGGCCCATATTTGCTTATTAAATAGATTAAGTTATACCAAAGACTTAGAGTTAATTTAAAAAATCTTTGCAATATTCTAGTATTTACTTAAATGGAATATAAATGGAAAGAATAAATAACAGCCTTTTCAATTTAATTCCATAAATTTAGGCAGGAAAACAACTTATATTATTATGATTCTCTTGTGGGGCTGAAATGTAAAACAACAGTAGTCACTGTTTTGGTAAAATCCTTTATCTAAGAGAAATATTTTTGGCATAACCACAATTAAAAAACAAGCAATATCAGCAAAAAGCAACATAAATAATCCATTTTTTTAAAGTGTATTTTATTCAATTAACTAGGGCAGACAGAATACATTATGTTGACTAAGAAAGGTTAAGGACATTGGGGGAAAGGCACTGAGAGACTTGGATGATATTTATTCACTTTAGCATGATGCATAGTTGTGTAGGTGTTCAGTGTCTTATTTTTTCCACTCCTGTTCACTCAGAAAATGCTGCTTCTTGCAACAATATATAAATATGAGAAGTTGTGTGGCCAACTGCCACAAATTTCTGTACTTTATCATAACATCAGCATAGTCAGTATTAATGGTCTTTTATTTCACGCTCCAAGATAAACAGCTTTGTAATGGCAAGTATTTAAATAATAAAAAAAAATTGATAAATTATAATTCTGCTGTAGTTTTTTGAAGGGAATTAAAGTATTATTTGGAAAGAGACCACAAATTTTGGCAGCAACTGCCTGTATCCAATTATCCTCCACAAAATTATGTCTCTGCACTTTATGGATTGCAGTTATCTCAAAGAGATGTTTCGATGATGAAACAAAATTTTACTTTAGGTGTTTTATTACACTTACCATTAGCTTGATGAGTAGCTTAAAGGATAAGTTACCCAATATCTACTGGGGTAATAAAATCCCAGCTATTAGGCTAATAGTGAGAGGCTTAATCAATGTTCCTTCTATGTTTAATCAATTAGAAAAACCTTGGAATCACAGTAGAGTGTATAACAGAGGCACTGCAAACAATGGAAAATTTTAACCAAAATCAAACCATTTATTTTGAAGAATGGCTAAACCCAGTCCAATCTTTCAAATACTTTCCATGCAAAATACCACAGCACCCAGAAAACATTAGTATTGTTCAAATATTGATTAATAATAGTGTAGCTGCTTATTTGTTTTCTTTCAGTGTATATCTGTTATTCTAATGCTGTTTTTACTTTTGTTCTGGAGGTCCAAAAAACTATGGGTAAAACCTTGATGCCTTTGAATTAGTCTTCTTCCTTTCACTTTCAATCATTTTTTCCTCTCCCCGTCATTTATTTTATGTCACTTTTACCCAGTTCTTTCTGCCGTGCATTTTATCAAATTCAGACCAGAATGAAATTAGTTCTTTGATAGAATGCCTCTTTTAGGGTTCTGAGAACAAAAGCTTCATTTCATTGTCCATTGGTGCTTCTGTGTGTGGGCTGGCTTTGTTGATTTGAATGGGCTTTCTTTCTGTGTCATAGGCTTAGGTGTAATAAATAATTGAGGCATCTGTAAGATGGGCACCTCAGTGCTTAATTTCTGTGTGCCTAGTCCCTGTAGTGGAGTACAGAAACCTTGTTATGTGCCTAGACCTATATACAGTAGAGAGAGAGAGAGAGAGAGAAAGAGAGAAGGGTACCACAGAATGGGTACCACATTAGGTGTGCTGAGTTGTGTCAAAAACATTAGGCTTCCTAGAGCTAAGCAAAAGAGGGACATTGAAGACATGCATATGTCTTAAATTCTGCCCATTGACTGCTTATTGGAACCTCATTTAGCTGCATGAGGGGGCTCCTCTGTACTTTTGGGTTACAGAACCCATAATTCTCTCCTAGCTGTGCCTTTTCTTTCAAAGAACTGAGCAAAAGCTTACTTTTTTTAAACAGCCAGAGTAGGAGCCACACAGATTTTTTTTAAGAATAGCCTGGTCTTGGAGCACTATTAAAAGCAACACTAATAAAGTACTAATAAAGGTAAACAAGATGTAATGCCCTCAACAGTGAAAAAGTATTCAAACCCATGTCTTCCACCTCTGCAGATACTGCCAGGCTACAGGCTAGTCTGGGTGGTGAACTCAAAACTCAGCTCCTGGTGAAGATGGCTCGCTGAGCAAAAAAGAGTTTACATTTGTTGGGTCAGAGAGAGAATTGGAAAGAGAGATAGAGTATGTCTCACTAGTGTAGTAGTTAAACACTTACTTTGGAGTGAGAAGACTTGGTTTTGGTCCCTGATCACAAATCTGTTACTGTGGTTTACAGTAAATGGCTACTGGAAATATAGCCCTAAATTCCTTATTGCACAATAGCAGAGACATTCCCCGCCCCCTCCCCATTACCCCCAAACATACCATTTATCTTTTGTGGGGAGATGAGAGTAATGGGTTTCAATCCTTTCAGGCAAAGGAAAGAAATAATCTTGAGTTTTCCACCTCCTGGGCAAATGTTTCAAATACTACACCTTTATAAAAAAGAAACTGGGCTGGTTAACCTCCAGGTTTTCAAAAACAGTGTAACTGCATTTTGGAGGGAGCCTGATTTATAGGTCAGTGGTTTTCACATTTCTTAAAGTCATGGAACTCTTTCATATCACTTCATCTGCTGCAGGACCCCCATCCCTGTGCTAAAGAGCTGACAAGCAAAGTGAACTATCCTAGCAATGGTGGCTCCCTGTTTCCTGGTTTGCTCCACCATCACTCCTAGTCTTTTTCCAGAACACTTGATATAAGATGTCACAGAACCCCAGAAGTCCACAGAGCACAGTTTGGAAATGACTGCTGCAGGTATACTCTGAGAACATTTTGAGTATTAAACACATACATAAAAGAACTTACTTTGGCTAAGTGAGAAATAAATGCCAAGAAGCTCAGCCCTGTCCAGGCTAAGGCAGTTCTGGCCTTGTCTGAGGTTTTAACTCTAAAGACCAGATACTTTTTCACTTCCTACGTAGATAAGTGTGAAATTATTCTACCCTGCTAGAGTCCCTGAAAAACTGTTAATGCAATGCATGGCTCCTCTTCCACATGGCTTTTACGTGATTAAACTGAGAATAATGTTACCAAAATATATGCATTTGTAGGGACTTTATATGGACTCAGACAGAATGGAAGATCACGCTTTGAAGCCTAATAAATAGAGAAGGGTCTGGATAAATGTCTGAGGACCTTAGAAGCAAAGAAACTTGAGAGCATGTGTACATGAAACAGGGGCCCTTAATTGAAGCAGTGGGTTTGAAAAAACAGTGGTTCAATTTAGGGCTCATAAAATCCCCATGTTGTGCATGCACCTCGCTGACTTACCTGCCTCTCCAGCAGCTGGGAGGAGAGCACAAGCTGTGGGTAGGTGAAGCAGTCCCTGGGATGTGGGGAGGAGGGAGGCTGGTCCTAGCTGTGGCCCCCTCCCAGGTGGCACCCACCCACAGGCACCCAACTCCCAGGGGGCACCGCAGCTGCAGAGGGAAGCAGCGGGCTCCCACGCAGCTCAAGCAGGCAGAGAGGCTAGGGGGGTGGGGAATCAGGCTTGCTGCTTTTCTTGGGGGGAGCTGCTTTTCTCCGCTGCTTTCAAGCTGCCTGCAGGGCTTCCTGCAGAGCCATGGAGTTGCATAGAGTCCAGTGCTGCGCTTTGTGCCTGTAGGGACAGCAAATTTAAACTCCTCAAAGGAATTTTAGTTTGCTGTACCCCAAGTCATTTAAGGTGCATTACACCACCAAATTCCCTACAGCACCTGGAATTAATGTGTAGTACACTGCCAAGGCATGCAAACACTGACACCATTAAAGGAGTGCAAAAGCCCGGCTGAGCTGGGTTGCAGCCATGCAATGCAGCAGCACAGGTGCTAGGCAGCCTGGGGCCATTTCTGCTGCCCCGTGCTGCACGGGGGACTGTGCCACAAGGCCCTGAGTGGCTTCTGCTGCAGCTGGTCAGTGCCAGGATACTGGAGCCGGATGGGGGGCAGGCAAGGGCTGGGACCAGGAAGGGGAGCAATCAAGCACATGGGCTGGGTGGGGGAGTGATTGGGGAGCTAGGGGAGCAATTGGGGG
>NW_017728931.1:69580178-69585682 GCF_001723895.1 Crocodylus porosus | reverse complement strand
TGGCTCTCAGCCTGTCATCGTAAGATCTGTTTTCCTGACCTCTGATCATGCGCGTGGCTCTAGATGGGGCCAGGCAGAGCCACCCATGGTCCCCTCCCTATTCCTCCAGCCTCCCCCTCACTCCCTACTTACCTGTCATGGAGCCTGGGTCCAGTTCCCTACAGCCTTCCTGCAGTTGCCTACAAAGGCAGGCAGTGTGCTTCAGCACTAGGGTAAGGGCCAGCCATAGAGATGCTCTGACTGGCTACCACTTTTTTCCCCACAGGATATTTTTTGCTACCTGGATATCCAGGGATCAAATTTTGCCCCTGCGCTGCAAATATGCAGTGCAGGAAACATTTTTTGGTTCTGGGTGTGCATCTTGCAGCATCCCAAAGGGATCTGAGGCACTGCAAGAGGCACATGCAGGCTCATGTGTATGCACCCATTGACTTCAAAGAAACATTTATTGTTGTGATTTACTGTTCAAATTGGGTATCATAATATAGCTATTATAGTAATTTCATATCTATCATATCTTTTTATTGTATTGGGATTTGTTGGCAACTGTTAGAGGGAAAGAGTAGAAAGACCCTCCAAGGAAAGCCATGAAGGCATCCTAAATTTCCTCGAGAAATACTAATATTCATCTCCATCAATGAGATCTAACTGGTCCATGATTTTCTAGGGAGATTTCTCCACATCATTTATATTACAATACACAATGACTTATATTTCAATGGATATTTTAATAATCAGAAAAAGACGAACTTGCAAACTTAATAAAAACTCAGAACTTAGCTTGTATTAATTAGAAACAAAATTATATGAACTACAGAATATTTCAGTTTAGTGCTTTAATATTCAATCTCAACAGTACTTCAGCATATAGCAGTCTGTGTTTTGAGCCAACAAAGAAAATATTTAACTTTAAGCAGATGGTTAAATCCAACCCTTGTCAACAGGACCTAAGTTAAAAACAAATATGTTCATTGATGCTAGGCTGAATTGAGATCTGAAGTATTTAGTACTCAGTTTTAGTAAAGTCTATGTATAAATCTCACATAACTTAACAATCTTCTTTTGACTCAGTAGTCTAAGGGAGAGTTTAAAGTCCTCTTGCTTTTTATTGTCCATTATTTAAGTTATATTTAAGGGAAATTCTAGATACTGGTGATGATTCTTGTAACTAGTTCCTTTAAAAATATATCTTCAGAAACTTATGCTCCTTTTTCAGAGTACTTCAGTACTAGTATCTTCTACTCAACTTCAAAAAATGATGTGAAACACCGTTAGGATATTTTATCAGGTTAGAGTTTTGTCTAATAGAGACTGAATTTCAAACCTTTCCAAATAATGTGTTGAGCAATTATTTCACAGTTATAAAGTATTAGTTTATCCAGATCTGTCACAAATGACAAAAATTAATCAGAGACTTCAGAGCATTGATCCCAGAATTGAAAAACAGTATGCTATTCATGCCATTGTAATATAAAACATGAAGGAAATCTTTTTTTCCATTTTATGATCTAGGTCTTACAATCTTCTTTGATTAAATGAAACTGGTGTTAGAAGAGTTTTCATTCTTGTGGAGAGTTTAACTTGTGAATAATGTAGAATTATTATTATATAGAATTTAACTGTAGAATAATGCCAAGTGGAGCAATCATTTGGGACTATTTGTCCAACTAACAGGTTAGTATAAAAGGGAGTAGGAGACAGAATTGCAAAATTACATCTGGCCTTGGTTTGCTGTGGATTTTGTTTTGCTAGCTCATCCATGGGACCCAGTCCAAAATATGTTTTCATAGGATGTCTAATGCATGGGAAGGACAGTGAGGAAGAAGTCATGTTGTCCCCCCCATTACCCGCCATACTTAATAGTCCACTGCTTGGGAATGTGGGACACCCTGCCTGATCTGAGGAGGGATTTGAACTCAAGGTGAAGGGAAGCCTTTTATCCACCCATAAGTCAAAGGGACCTTACTTTGTTGGATGGGATCTTGGAATGAAGAGAGAGCACACCTGCCTCTTCTCTACAGAATCACTTTATTAGAAAGTTAACACATGTTTAACTAGCATTCAGATCAGGCAATGAGAATTCAGAAACATCCTGGGAGGATGAGTGTAGGCTGGAACCCAGGATCTCTGAGACCTTGTTGGTTGTTCAGTTCCTGAGGTCCGTCATTGCATTCCCAGTTCTTCCTAGGTTTACAGTCATTGTCATACAATGATTAATGATGATATGCATCTACCAACACTTGGATTGGATATATATTAATGATAGGGATTGATCATGAAGACCCATTCTTTTCCAGCTAAGTGAAGACTTTCTGATAAGGTTCCACATTCCTTGTTTTATGACTTAAAGTAGGATAGTCTTCAAAGATTATCATTTAGGTTTCAGTTCTTGACAGGGAGTTCTATTCCTTATGGTTATAGGTTCCAATTACCTTGCTTGTATTACTGTAGTCAAACACTTAGGTCCCTGGCTCACATTAAATAGTCACAGAAAATAGTGGAACAGATATTCCACAAAATATGTGGAACACCTTTGTGGGTTTTTTTTATGGTTTATAATTTGGATGTATAGTATGCCCATGCTGGGAAGGGAGGTGGGGTGAGGTACAAAGGTAATGGGAGAAAAGTGGCTCTCCACTGCTGGGAACTTGGCAACCCCAATGCCAGAAGCCTTTCCTACCTCACCCTGCATAGGCTATTGGACAAGGCATTTTCAAATGCCTTGCACTTCAGAGGCAAGCACTTTATACATCCAGCCTAGCAACAGAGACCCCAGTATTGGATAGAGATTCTCTGGTCTCAGTCTCTCTGTATGCTAGGATGATGGACTGAACACACTTTTTTTTTTTTTAAATTTCCAGTATACAGAAATCCCAGGATTGGGGATTGGGCTACATACCTGTTTTTTAGCTATTCACAGAGGTCCTGGTTCCTGGCAAAGAGATTGTGGGTTTGCAGATGCCAAGCAGGGGGAGTCAATTGATTTCCGCCAGTCCTGTGTTTGTGGACCCCTGCCTGAGGCCACTGTTGGCAGTGCCACTATTAGGATCTGATTCTCTATCCCAACAATCATGGCATGGGAGGAGACATGATTGTTGGTATGGAGGATCAGATCCCATTGCCCCAATGAGTGAACATCTGCCACCCCGCTTAGTCAGTGCTTTTAAATAAGAAAAAAGCATGAAGTCTGGTCTTGCAAGCTCATCTATATAAAAGGTTAACCCAGTATTTCTATTTTAGTTACACACTTACAGCTACAGCATGGGTTCCTGTCTTTAAATAATGGAGAATATCCATAAGATGGAGACTTTTATGGCAAGGCCTTTGTGTTGCTTTGACTAGTCTTCCACTTCCCATATAAGTATACTAACCAGTTAGGTATAATTATTCCTAGTTTTATCTGCTGAAGGCTCCAGTCTGTGAATGCTGGTGCCTCCCTTTGGTCTAGAGTTTCATGCCTTCCTTTCTGAAGGGGGCAAGGATTATGCTCTGCTTGTCTTCTTAGTTAGCATGTCTACACATGCATTTACATCGGCTTAAACTTATTGTGCAGTAAGTTACTGAGCATTAGGCAGGAATAGTCCAGCAGTCTGTTCAAATGCAGGGAGACTAGATCTGATGATCTTGAGAGGTCCCTTCCACCCCCTAGCATCAATGAATCTATGAATCTACATGTACAGGCATTAAAGCACATTAATGTGCACTAACTTTAGTCCCAAGTCAGTCCACACACAGCATTAATGTGCTTAACACACATAGTGTTACTGTGCAGTAAGGCATCTATATGTGCATTACTGCACAATAACTAATTGCGCATAAATTTGATACCTGCTTCATACAGGTTTCAAATTTATGCTCAAGTCAGTGTAAGTCATCATGTTTGCTGCACAGTATGAGTACATAGTAATTTCAGTTACTGCACAGTATGTAGTAATTTCAGTTACTGCACAGTAAATGCACACTTGTAGACATGCCCAGTATTTATGACTGGCTAGGTCAGATGTATGCCTGCTCATCTGGTAGCTTTGTTGAATCTCATTTCTTAGGCTTATGTGTTTTGAGCTTTAGGTCCTCAATAAGGTTGTAGATTCCTATAGGTAACATCTAAAAATTAGGTATTATAGCTATGCCTAGATTCTTTTTCTCGACTGGGCCTTGGGACTTTGGCTTTGACCTTGAATTCAGTGCAACTGCTCACTTGCTTAAAGTTTAGCATATAGTTAAATCTAGTGCTGGATTTGGGGTCTTAATTCCTAAAAAGACATTTTGGCATCATCAAAGCCAATAGGCATTTTGCCATTGCCTTCAGTGGCGCCAGGATTTCATCCCACATCTCTCATTCCTTGAAGAAGGAGGGATGGAGAGAACATTTTCAGCCCCAGAAGAGGGGAGGTTTTTTTTTTCCTACAGCATCTAAAAGTGAAATGATAATCTTGGAATCAGGTCTCATGCACTGACCTGAGAGCCCATAAACTTAATAACTTATGTAAAGCTGTACAATGAGGTTCTGCAAAAGACAAGCTCACTGCTGACTGCACATTGTAAATGTGACACTGACATCATGTTTTAGTCATACCCATTTGGAATGGAAATGTGGTATCCAACTGGAGTGCAAGAGTGTTGCTACATAACTATAATATGTAGTCACAGTCTAGTGAGAGAACAATCAGTTCTAACTTCCACTAATTTATTGTGAGACATTGGGAAGACACTAAATGTTTATGTACTTTAGTTTGCCTACAAATTGAAATAATGTTGCTTGCCCACTTTTGTATAAGACTTTTGTCTACAGATGAAAGGTGACATTTAAGCATAAATATTCTTATTTTTATTCAAGTGATTGAATCCTGATTGTGGGGTTTTCATTTGTAAAATCTTTACATAGATATTTCTCTACATATTCATATCATTCTACTCTGATAGGGAGACATTATTGACTAGTCAGATTTGCTTGTAAAATGATTGAACAGGTTTTTCTAAACAATAAATTTTTCTAAACAATCTTGTGTAAACCTTTGCATTCTGATTGGCTGTAATAAATCACCTGTTTGTCTAGTTTCTGAATTCTAAATCTTAAAAGCATCTGGTGCTTTCATTGTTTTGCTTTATTTCATTAGAAGCTGTAATATTTGATATTTAAATAAATGAAAGAATAAAAAGAAAAATCAAACAAATCCTATCCCCTAAATAAATTAATTATATCTTTCCTTCCTTCTTCACATCTTTGAAAAAATAATTGAATTCGGAAAAAAGGACAACAATATGCCTTTACCTTGTTTTAAATAACTGACCTCTCCACAGTTTGGGATCCTATTTAATTTGCATTTTTTGTCTCCCTTTTCATTTAAATTGTGGCTAAAATCCTCAAGCTTTATTCAGTCAAGAATGTAGTTTTTAATTTGTAAACTTCTGTGAAGCATCCGGGAATGTCTCCTTGCTAAAAAGGAGGCTTACACCCAATGGAAAGAAGGGGTCATCACCAGGGAGGACTATTCTGTAGTTAC
>NW_017728931.1:69578893-69580078 GCF_001723895.1 Crocodylus porosus | reverse complement strand
GGTTTTTAAGAGGAAGTTAGATGAACATCTTGCTGGGGTCGTTTGACCCCAGTATTCTTTCCTGCCATGGTAGGGGGTTGGACTAGATGAGCTGCTCAGGTCGCTTCCGACCCTAGAAACTATGAAACTATGAAACCATACTTGATATAATTATATTTTATTGTAGTGTAAACTCCATTTTTCTAATGGTTTATTCTGCCAGGTTTAAATTAATTTGCATTACATTGTAACTTGGTATAATGCCTTCATATATGTAATTTGTATACATCTATTAATAGGCTGTTTAATTAGGTATCGAACACTCACAGATGTATTTCATCTGATGTGTATATAAGAATGTAGCATTTTATTCTATAGATATATTTAATCTATCAAATATTGCATCATTTTATACAGAATAATTACATATTTACAAAATATTAATGTGGTAGATAATTTCAAAGCCAAACTTCCCTATTTTATATTTAAAATTCTGAACTAAATAAATGGTATTCAAAAGATTAAAAGCTGGGAGAAGTTTTAGGAAAAGCGGCTTAAATTCTCTATGGAAGGTGTGTTTTATTAGTAGAGGCATACTTCAGAGATATTGCGGGTTCGGTTCCAGACCACCGCAATAAAGTGAATATCAGAATAAAGCCAGTCACACGAATTTTTTGGTTTCCCAGTGCATATAAAAGTTATGTTTACACTATACTGTAGTCTATTAAGTGTGCAACAGCGTTATGTCTAAAAAAAAATGTACATACCTTAATTAAAAAAATACTTTATTGCTAAAAAATGCTAACCATCATCTGAGCCTTCAGCGAGTCGTAATCTCTTTGCTGGTTGAGGGTCTTGCCTTGATGTTGATGGCTGCTGACTAATCAGGGTGGTGGTTGCTGAAGGTTGGGGGTCGGACTAGATGATCTACCTAGGTCCCTTCCGACTCTAGCTACTATGAAACTATGAAACTATGAAAGGTTGGGGTGGCTGTAGCAATTTCTTAAAATAAGACGACAGTGAAGTTTGCCGCATCAATTGACTCTTCCTTTCACGAAAGATTTCTCTGTAGCATGGAATGCTGTTTGATAGCATTTTACCCACAGTAGAACTTGTTTCAAAATTGGAGTCAATCCTCTCAAACCCTGCCGCTGCTTCATCAACTAAGTTTATGTAATATTCTAAATCCTTTGTTGTCATTTCACA
>NW_017728931.1:69564117-69578144 GCF_001723895.1 Crocodylus porosus | reverse complement strand
GCTTCTTTCCTTAAACCTCATGAACCAACCTCTGCTAGCTTCAAACTTTTCTTCTGCAGCTTCCTCACCTCTCTCAGCCTTCATAGAATTGAAGAGAGTTAGGGCCTTGCTCTGGATTAGGCTTTGGCTAAAGGGAACATTGTGGCTGGTTTGATCTTCTGTCCAGACCACTAAAACTTTCTCCGTATCAGCAATAAGGCTGTTTCTCTTTCTTGTCATTCATGTGTTCACTGGAGTAGCACTTTTAATTTCCTTCAAGAACTTTTCCTTTGCATTCACACCTTGGCTAACTGTTTGGCGCAAGAGGTCTAGCTTTCAGCCTGTCTCAGCTTTCGACATGCCTTCCTCACTAAGCTTAATCATTTCTAGCTTTTGATTTAAAGTGAGAGACGTGCGACTCTTCCTTTCACTTAGAGGCCATTGTAGGGTTATTAATTGGCCTAATTTCAATATTGTTGTGTCTCAGGGAATAGGGAGGCCCGAGGAGAGGGAGAGAGATGGGGGAACGGCTGATCAGTGGAGCAGTAAGAACACACACAACATTTATCAATTAAGTTTGCCGTCTTATATGGGCGTGGTTCATGGTGGCCCAAAACAATTACAATAGTAACATCAAAGATCACAGATCACCATAACAAATACAATAATAATGAAAAAGTTTGAAATATTGCGAGAATTACCAAAATGTGACACAGAGACACGAAGTGAGCAAATGCTGTTGGAAAAATGGTGCCAATAGACTTGCTCGACGCAGGGTTGCCACAAACCTTCAATTTGTAAAAAACCCAATATCTGCGAAGCGCAATAAAGCGAAGCGCAATAAAATGAGGTATGCCTGTACATGAGGTGCTATAAAAACTGTGAGAGGAAATTAGAATGAATTCCATTTGATTCATACTCAGGTTGCTACTAGAGAGTCTGATCCTGTGTTTTTTAACTGTGCTTAGATTTTGGATGACAGCAAGAAAAGAGTCCACATGCAGACCAAAGAATTTAAGAAGTCTAGATGATGACATTTTTCCTGTTATTTTTTAGCCTGATGTGAAAAACTGTTTAATGTGTTTGGCTTTGATGATTTTTTTCTTTCATTTCAGTTCTAATTATGATTCAGATCTAGGAGTGCTTTAATATTATACCTTATTTGATCTTCTCCTTTCCAGTTGGACAACTGTTGGAAATATGAAATTATAGCTCACCCCAGAAAGGTAAACAAAGTAATTTGAAGCAAGCTGCAGGGGACTACTTCCGGTCATATTGTCCCTATACAATATCCATCTAGAATTAAAACTTAGTATTTTTTGCAGCACCTGCTTCTGCTTAGGATTGATTTTGATACATAGAAATCATTTGGGGCACCTATACATGTGTATTGAGGTTGCTCTGATGCACAGTAATTACAGTGCATCAGAACAGACTCAGTTAATTAGGGAATTAATCGAGCCTGCTGGAGTGTGTGTGTGTGTGTGGGGGGGTGCTTTAAAGCTCATTTGATGAGCCCCCACTGCCATTTTTCAATGTGAGGATGCTGATACATGTGAAGCTCCAGGCACTTTAATTAGAGCGGCTCTCAGAGCCGCTCTAATTAAAGCACCCCCTACAGACCACATGTATAATGCCCTAGATGTTTTGCAACTAGCTTGAAGTGGTCAATTTAGTTAGGCATTTCTTCAGGCTACTCTCTTCCTTCCCACTACCCTGCACCCCACTTTGTCTGCAGTGGTTGTAATGAGTAGTAGATTCTGGATTAAGAGTAATGTTTACTGCTCATTTCAGAAACAGCTGTAAGAACTACTGCTACTGTAAGCATTTGTCCTAGGCCCTACTGTACCATGGTAGCTGCAGTCCATGCATAGGTGGAAATGGTATAAGAACACCTTTGACCATTTTGGCTCATCTCCCATTATGTCTATGGTAACAAGGATCAGGATTCAGGCCAAAGAATTGTGTTTTTAAATACAGTGTAATAAAGTACTGATTCTACATTTGAAAGTTCTACATATAAAACTCTAACTCTAGAGCTCTAACTAACACTGATGCCCACTAAAATATACATATAAATTTAGATCGGATTTAGATGCCTAAATCTAACATCCCACATTCTAAGTTCTCTAAATGACAAGTTCTGTTTTGGGACCAGTCCAGAAAAATCTCAGCCAGGACAGTGCTTAATTCTTTAGTGCCAACCTCAGGTCTAATCCCTATTAGGATCAACTAGGCATTTATCTGCCTTTTTTGCCAATACATTTAATCTAATAGATGATCTCAGAGAATAGATCTGTGGTTTATGATGTCCATATTAAGGTTGGTGAGCATCTAGTAACATAATTATAATTATCAGGGATCCTGGTTTTCTCTGCTAAAAAAAAATTCCCAATTTTCAGATATAAAAAAGAAACCCCAAATCCACATTTTTCTATGATTAAAGTGAAACACCACAAATATGTATCTATAGAGATATCTGTGTGTATGTGTATGAAATCTATATCTACATCTATATCTATCTATCTATTATTTTTGTTTCATTTTAATCATGAAAAATGTGGATTTGGGGTTTTCTTTCTTATATCTGAAAATTGGGGATTTTTTTTAGCAGAGAAAACCAGGAATCTTGATAATTTTACATGTCAGCAAGAGAGATCTACGAAAGAGACTTAAGCATTGTAATGCTAGCTGTTACAGCACCTAAATTTTAGGTACTCCAATCTCCAACAAACATTTGTGACGTTGTCTTTGGTTTCAATTTGCATAGGTTTACACTCCCACTCTTAATAATTCATAATTTTAATACCTAGTTTAGTTGAAAATGGGTGCATTTACACATGCAATTAATGCACTTGAATTTCAAGTCAGTCCCAAGGCCGCTACAAGCATTTAGATGCTGTAATAACCCTCCTCCATGCAACATGAGACTAGCTAAGTTGCTTTGCATCATTGGTGATTCTTTGGGGAAAGTGATACCTATCTCCTCTCCAGGTATGGATGGCCATTGGCTTACAAGGAGCTCATCTGCCCTTTGACAGGTCTTGTTTTTAGTTCTGCTGGGTGTCCACACACCCTCCTCACCTAGGTTAGCCCAGGTCGGGGCGCTGACTTAGTTGCTGACAACTCGACCAGGGAATAGGTTGTACTGGTCTACATGGTAATAGATAGCAGACCAAGAGAGGCCCAGCTTGACAATAAAATCTGCGCAGTAAATTCAGGTTCATTAAACTTTGCCTGGGAATGCATCTACACATGCACCTATCAGGTGCATATCTGTATCCAGTATGAACAGCCTAGTTTGGGGCTGCTTCCTGCCGTGATCTGCCCCCCTGAAACATCCAGGGGGAGCTTCAGACTCCCCCATGTGCCAGCCCCAAGTCCCTGGGGCATCTTTGAACTGGTAGGGGCACAGGGGTCAGGCCTGGGCTGCAGGGCTTGGGGGAGATGTCCCTGACTCCAGGGGCAGCTCCCAGACCCACAGATCTTGGGGTCAACTGTTTCCAGAATGAACACATGCAAGCCTGAGCCACCAGCTGGGGCCCATGTCCTTGTACTTGCTTACTCCTTGCTTTCTGTCTTGGGCTGGGCACACTGGTGTTTGCCTATCACCTGCAGAGAGCTCTGCAGGTTCACTGGGTTCAGCCCCACATCAGTGTGGTAACCATGCAGCAGGTGGCAGGCCCAGAAGCACACCAGCAGAGACCTCTGCTCTGCAGGAGCCCCAAAGCCAAGCACAGTTGGTGACAAGCTAAGTGGGGCTCTGCCATTATACCAGGTACTGCAAAGAAATGGGCCCAGACTGCCCAGCACCCAGTGCCTGCCCTTTGGCTGCAGGACACACCACAGGGATGCTTCAGTCCCCACTGCCATGGCATTTTCAGCTCAGGGGTGGGGGGGAATTGCATCTCCTAGGGGAAAGAAGAAGCGGCATGGTAAGTGTGCCACAGGGCCCACCTGCTTAGTTGGAAGCTCAAGCCCACATGTTCTCCTCTCTGGAGTGCTGGTCACAGCTGACTCTTACCTCTGTGAGGCTAGGAGCTACCCCCAAAGTCAGTTACAGGGCCCTCCACCCCCTGGAGTTGGGGCTTAGCCAGGAAGCAGTGTGGCTCCCTGCTGCCTCAGCTGACTGGGAGCAATTTGCTCTCGATCAGCATCTACACACATATTATGGCACTTTAGTTTAATGTGCTGTTTTCTAGTACCTGTATCTATTGGTACTAGCAAACAGTGCATTGGATTAATCTAATGTATAGTAATTGCCACGCATGTGTAGGCAGTGACACTTTACTGCATTTTACATTAGTCTAATGTGAAGACTCTCCCACTATGTAGTTAGAATCATAGAAAGAAGGCGCAGAAGGAACCTATAAGATCATCGAGTCCAGTCTTCTGCCAAGAACAGGAGGTAATTGGGCTCAAATGAGCTCAACAAGGTATTTGTCCAGCCTCCTCTTAAAGACTTCCAGAGATGGCAACTGCACCAGCTCTCCTGGAAATGTGTTCCAGATTCTAATTACCCATACAGAAAAGAAGTGTTCCTTATGATCAGTCAAAACGTTTCTTCAACTAGATTGTGTCTATTGGTCTGCATCTTCCCAGGAGGGACAGGGATGGGGGTGCTTTTCTGAAAAGTTGTTCACCTAGGTCTTGGTGTTCTCCTTTGAAATACTTGTAGATGGTTATCAAGTCACCTCTTTTGCTCAGCAGTGGACATAGTCTTCCTGGACTTTAGGAAGGCCTTCGACACTGTCTCTCACCCTGTCCTCATCAAAAAGCTGGGAGACTGTGGTGTCAGCACCCACACAGTCAAATGGGTCACTAACTGGGTGGAGGGCCACACCCAGAGAGTGGTAGTGGATGGGTCATTTTTGACCTGGAGGGATGTGGGGATTGGGGTTCCACAGGGCTCGGTCCTTGGGCCCGCACTGTTCAACCGCTGTTCAACATCTTAATCACTGACTTGGACGAGGGTAAAAAGCACCCTCTTCAAATTTGCTTATTACAGTAAGATGCGGGGGGATGTGGGCATGCTAGAAGGGAGGAATAGGCTGTAATCAGACCTAGAGAGGTTACAAAGGTGGGCGGATGAGAATAGGATGGGATTCAACACCAACAAGTGCAAAGTGATGCACCTGGGGAAGAACAACTGGCACCATACCTACAGGTTGGGGAACTCCATTCTTGTTAGTACAGAGGTAGAAAAGGATCTCGGAGTCATCATTGACTCCAAGATGAACATGGGCTGGCAGTGTGGAGATGCAGTCAGGAAGGCCAACCGTACCTTGGCATGCATCCACAGATGCATCTCGAGCAGGTCCAAGGAGGTGATCCTCCCCCTCTATGCGGCACTGGTCAGGCCACAGTTGGAGTACAGCATCCAGTTCTGGGTGCCACACTTCAAGAGGGATGTGGACAACATGGAGAGGGTCCAGAGGAGGGCCACTTGCATGATCAGGGTACAACAGGGCAGGCCCTATGAGGAAAGGCTATGGGACCTGAACCTGTTCAGCCTCCACAAGAGAAGGCTGAGGGGGGATCTAGTGGCCTGTTACAAACTAGTCAGGGAGGATCAGCAGGCACTGGGGAAGTCACTGTT
Organism: Crocodylus porosus; assembly: GCF_001723895.1. Taxonomy (NCBI): domain Eukaryota; kingdom Metazoa; phylum Chordata; order Crocodylia; family Crocodylidae; genus Crocodylus; species Crocodylus porosus. The sequence continues at coordinate 69,572,566 of NW_017728931.1, read as the reverse complement.
CCCCCGAGCACTGCCAGGAGTGACCAGGAATAATTGTCACAACCTAGCAGAGGGTAGATTTAGACAAGATATCAGGAGGCGCTACATCACGGTCAAGGCGGCTAGGATGTGGAACCAAATTCCAAGAGAAGTGGTGCTGGGTCCTACCCTGGGGGTCTTTAAGAGGAGGCTAGATGTATACTTTGCTGGGGTCGTTTGACCCCAGTACTCTTTCCTGACATGGCAGTGTCGGACTAGATGATCTACTCAGGTCCCTTCCGACCCTAGAAACTATAAAACTATGAAACTTCATCACATTGGTGGATCATATTCTTCCTCTGGTTAATTAACACCCCCAGGTCTCTTTCAGATGCAGTGCCAGTCAGTGGACCAGCACCCATTGTACAGATATGGCATTTGTCCCCGTTAAACCTCATATGGTTTTGTTTAGCCCATAGGACCAACCTGTCAAGTTCTTCCTGAATCCTTCAACTGTCCTCTTACATGCCCACTTATTCTCACAGCTTGGTATCATCCACAAACTTAATCATTGCACTTTTCAGTCCCTCATCCAGGTCATTAATAAAGATATTAAAAAGCACAGGCCCAAGCACTGATCCCTGGGGTACACCCTGAAGATGGCCTTCCAGGATCAGGACATCCCATCAATTAAGATTAATTGGGATCGGCCACTGAGCCAGTTCCCAACCCAATTGACTATAGCTTAGTCTAGGCCAGTACTCTCCAACTTAACTGAGCGAATTTCATGGGAAACAGTATCAAAGGCCTTGCTGAAATCTAGGTAGATGATGTCTACCTTCTGTCCCATGTCCAGGTGGTTAGTTACCTCGTCATAAAGGACACCAGGTTTGTTAAGCATGGCCTCTCCTCTACAAAGCCATGCTGGTTGCTTCTCACTACTTCACCAGATGCAAGCTTGTAAAAGAAGTTCTCCTTGACAATTTTTTCAAAACTCTTCCCCAGGACCAAAGTGAGACTGACCAGTCTAAGGTTGGCAGGGTCATCCCTCTTTCCCTTCTTAAATATGGATACCATGTTCACCTTCTTCCAGTTGTTAGGGAGACAATTCCTGAGTTCCACAATTCCTCAAATAGCTTTGCCAGGGGCACCACTATGAGCTCAGGCAGCTCTTTCAGCACTCTTGGGTGAAGGTCATCTGGACTAGCCAACTTGAAAGCAGCTGATTGGTCTGAAAGTATCTTCACCTGTTCTGGACTGATTTTATGAGGACTGCTGCCATTGCTGCATTCTCTGTGCCCCTGGTCTGGTGACCAGTTATCACCTGGTTTCAGGAATACTGATGCAAAGTAATTGTTGAGGAGATCTGTCTTTTCATGGGGGTCAATTGTAGGCTTCCCCACCATGTTCCGTAGGGGTGCCACAGTGGACCTTGATTTTTTCTTGCTCCTTGTGTACCTATAGAAGGATTTTTTTGTCATCTTTAATTTTGGTCGCCAGCTTGACTTCCATGAATGCCTTGGCTTTTCTTGTCTCGTGTCTGCATATCCTGGCTGTGTGAGAGTACTCTTCTCCTGTACCATTTTTCCATTTCTTTTTGAGAAGTTCCTGAATATCTTTGTTGAGCCAGGCAGGTCTTTTGGCCCCTCTCCCTCTTTTCAATCTCATAGGGATGGCCTCTTTTTGAGCCATAAGAATACCCTCCTTGAGGCACCTTCCTTCTTGAGCTCCCAAGTCATCCAGGTGCTGATTGCAAAGGGCCTTTCCAACTAGACTCCTGAGTTTACCAAAGTCTGAAGTCTAGGACTTTTGTTCTGCTGGTAGAGTTCCCAGCCTTTTGGTGGCTGGTGAATCTGATCAGATCGTGATCACTGTCACCCAGACCACCTCCAGGCTTCAGGTTGCCTACCATGTCTTCCTCTTTGGCCAGCACCTACTCCAGAGTGGCTTGACTCCTAGTCTGCACCCCCACAGCCTGTATCAAGAACAGGTCATCTATAGTCACCAGGAAGTTGATTGTTGTACCTGTTTTACACCATAACAGTTGGAGGCTCCAAATCAGCAAACCGCTTGAGTCAGTAAAACTTAAGTATGAAATTAAATTAAAACAACATTCTCAAATGTTTGCTGAACTAGGTTGAAAATTGGAATTGGGGGCCTCAAAGCTGAATTTTTATATGATTTCCATGAATAATTATAAATCAGACCAAGTCAATCCAAAGGATAGTGAACATTTCAACAAACTTTATCTCAGTTTTCAGTCAATAACCCAGTTCAGTAACAAAAGCCCATCACTAAGAAAGCTTGTGCAATTGGGGGTTTTGTTGGAAGCATTTTTGTTTAGCTCTACCGAAACTATTAGGGGGGAGAAGAATCAATCATTAATTTGAGAAGAAAAGGGAGAAGAAGCACTTACTTCAAAATTAGAAAGATCATTTTTAACAGATGGCCCAGATTGTGAAACTAATTCCAGATTCTATTGGATTTTCCTATGGTTGTAGCTCTATCTCCATGGTCTAAAAGAGACAGACATGCACATTGCAAACAGTGGACTAGAAATGAAGGGATGGACTGTATAGAGTTTTGATTCTGCATGAATTAGCCAATGTGTGGGCAGAGAAGGAGATGACAGCAGGTTAGAGCCAGCAATTTTAAGAGTACCTTATGGACTTAATTACCAAAGTTCAAAAAGTCTTCAAAAGCCAATTAGAACTGCTATTTGTAATAGCTAAAGCAATTAATATGGAAATATAGCAAGAATGAGCCTCTTAGCTTTGGAGCCCAAAGGAATTCTTTGTTACAGGTCTTTCAAATCACTTTCAGAAATTTGGAAAGAAAATTGAATAGGGATTTCCTGCTGTTGTGGAAGATAAACATAAAATTTCCCTGCATGGGTAATGCACTGTAGTTGTAACACTACATTGAAATCTCATATCTGTGTAGGACAAAAAGTTACAGAAAAGGTATTACAGAAACCTACTATCATTAGGCATTAGGTAACAGTACATTTGAGAATCATTCACACTGGAAGATGTTTATTGTCTTTTAATAACTTTATTAAAGCATTAGCAAATAGATTGAGACTGGAAAAGGAAAGGAAAGAAGGCCTAATTTCAAGGTCTGACACAAGGAGAGTTGTATTTATGCTTTGTCTGAGCAATAATGCAACATGTTTATTTTTTTGCCTGAAAGAAGACTTTAAAAAAAAATCTAATAAAAATTCTCAGTATTGTTTTCTTAACTTTAAAAGTATTCTTCAGACATGATAACTTCCAGAATCACAGGTACTGTAGTAAGCAAAAGAACTTTTATAATATTAATACAAATGCAAGATATTTTCAAAAAAGGGGAAAGGTCTTTGTTGGGGGATAACTGTGTGCCTTTGTCTCATTGACATTCATTGGCCTTCTTCTTTTCCAAGGCTAATGCCAGTTGGCACAGCTGAGTCTTCCCCACTCTTATCTTGCTTGCCATGACTTTGATGACTTAATTAATGGGGGGAGGGATGATGACTGCCTGATCCAGCGTTGGCTGGCACTTGTCCCAGGACCTGACCAGGTATGCAACAAAATTCTTTGCAAAGAACAATAGAATTAATGAAAAACTTGCTGTCCATACAGTGGTTCCTCTCCTGCTGCAGGGAACTCAGAGGCAGCCCCTCACTTCTCCCTGCCTGCAACCAACAAGTGCTTGATCACCAGAGCCGCGAGCGAGCAGGGTTTTTTTCCTTTAACTTGCAGTAATTGACACCATGCCAGCCTAATTGACCACCCAAAGCAGTCAATTAATGTGGAAATGTCTCTCTCTTCCTTTTTTTTTTTTTTTTAATGTGAGCTTCTCCGAGCTCACCAGACCCAGCAGGTCTCTTGTCCCATTCCTGGGGACTTCAGGTCTGGACAGCAGATAGGTATCTACCCTATCAGCCTACACTGTCCTCTCTTTCTCCTTTCCTTTCTTTGTCCAGTCTCCCAGGGCCAGAAATGGCCCCAGCCGCTTAATTAGGCCAATCTATCTCACCCAGCAAGATGGTAAAATGGTGCTGGGGTGGGTTGGGAGATTCTGTTGCAGCATGGTCATGCCGCTGCAGTTGCACAAATCCCTCTGGCTAGGGGCCCACTCCTGGTAAGTATTCTTGGTTTCTTTAGAGTATTTCCTTTGCCATTTCCTTTCCTTTGCCACTTCCTTCTATTTTTTCAGATTACAGTTAAATATGTTCTTTGAATGCAGGGCTGCAAAAACTTTCTAGTTCACTAATGCAAAGTGAAGATATAATACCTGATAATGCAGTCATTAGGCAGGCATAACTTCCATAGAAAACATGAAGTATATTAACTAAGTAATGTGAGAGGCAAGGATTTCTTAGGGTGATATTTTTTATGTACTCAGGTCTGACCTGAGCACTAATGTCTTGCATTTGAAAGCTTGTCTTATTCTGTCCAACTACATAATTGTGCCAATAAAAGATATGACTATAAGAAATGCTTGCTTTTTATATAACGTTTGTACCATCACAGCTACAAAATTGTTCTTACACTACCTTAACTAAGTAAAGAATATCAGATCATGCCTATCAGTGCAAGCAAAGGTAAAGAAATTAAACTAATTACAAATGGATGCATCTATATGTGTGCTTGACTGCACAGCAGACTGATTTACTGCAGTGTAAAGCATCATAGTCTACATGTGTGACACTATTAGACCACAGCAAACTTATTTTCAGTGCTGTAAGATAGTACTGTCCTTGGTGGTATTATCTTACAGTAGCTAAAATAACCATGCCTAAATGCACTTGTAAATTCTGACCTGAGTGTACACTGTGTCTGGTCAGCCTAAGCAGCAGGCGCTAGATGCCTGCCTGCTGCCTAGCCACAGGGATCCACAACCTGGGGCAATCTCATGCCTCTGTCACCGGCTGACACCCCCACCCTCCCCCGCCAACTTGGGGCTGCTCTACCTTGGCCTCAAATTGCTGTGGTCCTGTGCTTGCCATCTGCATGTGCACCCTATATTGCAGCAGTTTGAATATCTACACATTCCATAAAAGCACCTTAATGGCACATGTAGATGCACCTAATTTTATTGTTGTTAGTTTGTTTATTTTATTTAGCATGGACCAGAAATTCCACTCAGGACTGGAACCTCCTTTTGTTGTGCATCTAGTACAATAATGGCCTATGGCATATCCACATGTTGAAAAGTAAAGGGTGTTTTAAGGAGATTTCAGGTATAGGCATGCAAGCAACTTATCATAAAATGAAAGGAACCCTTTATTACTGGATTCAGGGCTTGTTTTTGAAGCTTATTGAACTCAGTGTAGTTCTTTTGGTGGATGTCAAATCCCTGCCTTGTTCAATACATATGTCATTCATTAACTGAGTAGGTATTCAGTATCTTGGTTTTTGCTCATTATTCAATGGACATTTAATTTACCCTGCACTGAAGAGAGAATTATTAATTTCCTAGTAGACTTTTCCATGTTGCTTATTACTATAGTATGTGAGCACTTCTTAAACATTTTTCCCCCCATATAACTATTAATTAACTCTTATTTCAGTTAGACCACTGAAATACAGAGAGAAATTGAGGTCAAATTATTCCTTGAGTGCCCAGTCTCAGGCTATCACTGTATAGGAACTGAAATATAAATTTCATGGTATCTTCCACAGTTTTAAAATTGTTTTTGTTTTGAGTTGGAAAAAAATATCATTTTTCTTATAATTTATTATGAAACAAAATTATCTGACCCAACTGAAGGGAAAAAAAAAACCCAAATAGGGAAAATATTTATTGTAACAGCATTCTACTCTGTACATTTTGCACTATGTGCACAGCTGGACCAGACCATCTCATATTCTGTCATTATAAAGTTTATTTGACCTGTACTTGGCTCAACATTTATTCCTGGTACTTCTGGTCTTAGTTATGCAATACAATATGCTGTTAGAGCACTTGTAAGACCTTACAACAAAAGTTGCACCTGGGGTTTGAAGCAATCTCAATAGTGAGTATTATAACACTGTTTTATGTTTATAAGCTGTAACCTAATATAACATTTCTAGAGGAGAGGAAAGCAGCTAGAATGTACCAGATGAACTTTATAGAAGGGCTTGGAAACAGCTTAATCTGGTTGTTTTCCTGAACCTATGTCAAATTAAATATTTTTCACTGTATTTGTTTCATTAATGACCAGAATATCTCTATCTCCTTTGAACTAGCTATAATACTTCCATCTGATGCAAGTGATCTTCATTGGTGAGAGGGTGGAGCTGTTTAGTTGTAAGGCTTACGGCTCTGGAGTGCAGCCAAGAAATCACTTTGGAAACTAGCAGATGTTCTCTCATTTTTCAGTCAATGCAAGAACTCTTCAGCTTCCCACTCAGATGTCCCTATGAATTTTTAGTGAAATATGAAAAGTGAAAGTCTGGATAATCTATCAAAATATAACTATAGCAGGGTAATAAACCAACCTTGTATATTATGCACATGGTTACATTACATCTAATCTACGATATTCATTGTAAAAATACAGTACGCAATAAACCCTTATTCCTATTCCTGGAAAAGTAAATATGCACAATTCTGTACAACGATGTAGACAAAAAGATAAATAAACAGGACTGAAATTTGGTGGGCTTCAGGGAAGTGGTTACTGTGTGCATTCTCTTTTAATTTTTTTTCTTTATAATTTTAGTAAAAATGGTCAGAAAAATGTATACATCTGTTGTTATAGATGAAAGGTCGAATTGGGAAGATTTTGCTTTCCACAGATTTTCTGTAATTTAGAACTTTTTTGATAAACAATGTGGGTTTCTCCCATGAAGATCACAAATGCTCTTTCTTTTGTTTTACTTTCTGAATTGAAAAAGGCCACAAAAAAAGCTCTCAAACAAATTTGAATACTAGCAATCAAAGTTTCTTGTCTTATCTTCCACTTCCCACAATTGTGATAGGAAACCTAAAAGCATAACAAAATTAATATTTAGTAGGATAGTGCCATATCAAGCCATTCATCTCTGACATTTTTTTATTTGAGATCATTGTGGTATTGTGCATAAAAAGGAACAAAAGGGTATGGCTCATAAGTAGCATTATTCTATCTGATCTAACATTTTCTCTACAAGTCAGTGACCAGTATCTGATGATTCTGAAGAAAGTAATTGTCCCCTTTCATAGTGCGCCTAGATAAATGTGTAAAGCTAAGAAATGAGAGGACCAATTATTTCCTAACTCTTGTAGGCAATCAGCTTATGCCCTGAAGCCTGAAATTTGATTACTCACATCATTGTCTAAGCTTGCTTAGCAACAAATGTTAATAAAGGTTGTTAAATTATCCAGTCATTTTTTAAATTTAGTCCCCTAATGGCCTCCTGTTGAAGATGCATTCTACAGGTTGATGATATGCTATATAAAGAAAGTCTGCCTTTTATTAGTCCTAAATGTATAACCCTTTATTCTTTTCATGAGATCCTTTGTTGCCAATGATACATCCAAACTTGCTCTCATTAAAGTTAATAGGAAATTTGTCATTGAGAGAAGCATACTTTGTAAGGACTATGCATTTATTTCTAGCTGCTAATTTTGAAGTCACATATAAAACTGTCTAGGAGAGAGAAGTTACTCTCTCTAGGCTTGATTCAAAGTCCACTGAAATGATTAATTTATGTGGGAGATAAATCACGCCTTTTCTCAGACTGCATACAGGAAGGCTCAATCTGAATAAACAAACATAAGCAAAGTACATTAATGAATATGTATAAAAGTGATTTTGAGGAGGAAATTTCATACTATGTGGGCATGTCTACACAGGTGCAGTTGCTGTGTAGTAACTGAAATTACCGCACAGTACAGGTGCACATCTACACATACACACCCATACTATGCAGTAAATATAGTGACTTACGCAGACTTGAGCATAAATGTTATACCTGTATCATGCAGGTATAAAAAAATTATGCCTGATTAGTTACTGCATAGTAATGGATGTGTATACACCTTACTTGCACAGTAACACTGTGTATGCGTGTGTGGGCTGACTTGGTACTAAAGTTAGTCTACAGTATTCATTGTAAAAATTTGGTGGGTTAACTTTAGTTCCAAGTCAGTTCACACACAGCAGTGTTAATGCACTTTAATGCCTGCATGTGTAGATGCCAGCCTATTCCCGCTTATTGTACAGTAATTTACCGCACAGTAAATTTCAGCTAGTGTAAATGCACGTGTAGACGTGCCCTGTAGGCTGTATTATTTTGTTCCTGTTAATATTCTCAGTGGGTTTTCTGAGATGGAAGTCAGACTTGGTAACCTCTAATCTGTAAGAATGCCTTTGTTACCTTTTCTGATAAGGAAGCATCTTGCTTAGATCCTAGTTCTACCAGCAAATCCCGGGACGTCATTCTCCCCTGGTACTCGGCCTTGGTGAGGCCGCAGCTGGAGTACTGCGTCCAGTTTTGGGCTCCACAATTCAAAAAGGATGTGGAGAAGCTTGAGAGAG
>NW_017728931.1:69510932-69563822 GCF_001723895.1 Crocodylus porosus | reverse complement strand
GGAGGTGGTTCAAGCACCTACATTGAACACCTTCAGGAGTAAATTGGATGCTTATCTTGCTGGGATCCTATGACCCCAGCTGACTTCCTACCCTTTGGGCAGGGGGCTGGACTCGATGATCTCCCAAGGTCCCTTCCAGCCCTGATGTCTATGAAATCTATGGAATTAAAGTCTTCAAGTTTTATAAAATAAACCCTTATGCATCTTAGTTCAGTCTAAAATTATTAACTTGGGAAATTGAGAGAGAAGCAAATAGTGATGAATTCCCTTTGTCAGTATCAGTGGTTTGCTTAACACGCCTTTGTGTCTTTAAAAATACATTGTTATTTGATTGATTTATTTGAAAGCAGACAAATTATTTTCGGATTTCAAAAGTCAATAAGAAACAAGATATATATTTTTTTAATTACCGAAAACAGAGCTTCTCAATGTTTTTGGACTTGAGTCACCCCTCACTGGATTTGAGGCACACCTCCATAACTTTTGTGAATTGAGTGGCACCCAATTTCAAAAACTAATTTATATATTACAGTACTTAGCTCCTTATGCAGGGGCTGGATGGCAGGGGTGGGGGATCATCCAGATATAGACAAGCTTGCACCTGGCTTATCTGCTTTATTTTTCTGCTTATCTCCTCACACAGCATGGCACTATTAACTTTCAAATGATCTGGCAACACCCCAGAGTGCCCTGACACCCTGGTTGAGAATCATTGACCTAAAAGAGTAAAAGTAAGCAACAGTTTATTCTCTGTGCATCCTCTATTTTTCCATCTTTGCCGTCCAACACTTTTCTTTCTTATAGTTATGTTTTATCTGTATTTAAACTATGAGTGTTGTGGGGTAAAACTATGTCTCCTCTGTGTTCTATGATGTATCCCGACACAATTGGGTGCAATATAAATAATGATGATATAAACTAAGAAGGCTTAGAATATTTTTATTGATCTGAAATAATGTTTTGTTTTGATAATGCCATCTCTGGATAGCTGCCTAGACTATTTTAATAATAAAAGGCTTATGTCTATAGAGATTCAAATGTCATAAGTGGAGTCAGGTTTTTAAAAGAACTCAGCATATTGGATACTCAGCTTTTGAAAATGTAACTCCACTCCTGGGCTTTGGCACTGGAAAAATCTCATCTTGAGTGATTTTGAAAACATGACTCAAACCTGCTTTATCAGTGAGCACTTAAAGTTATTTCCCATGGAAAAAAAACAATGGCAGTGGGGCAGGGCAGGGGACTATTATGTGGAAAACACAGAAAAACAAGGGGAAACTTCCAAGAAGGGTTTTTAAGGCAGGCAAGGAAGAGTTTAGAGTCTTCTGGACATTGTGAGGGTGAAATTTGTTTGCTTCCCAGTCTAATGCCAAAGCCTCATAACCGCACAGCCTGTTCTAACTTCCCTCTAGATTATACTGCACAATGGAAGTGGTATCCCTCCCCCTCACTTTAGGCAGTGGGGATCCATATGTATAGGAAAATCAGGGAGAGAATCTGGGTCACTGCATGGAATCGTATTTCTACCCAAAAATAACCTGGTAAAGATGCCTACATTTTATATAAACCTACATTGGCTCAAAGATGTAGGTTGTAGCCGTGTTGGTCTACGGATATAGGCAGACAAGGTTCTTTGGGTGAATCTGATATCTTTTATAAGACCAACTTAAATATTTGGGAAAAAAATATATTTAAGCAAGCTTTCTGGTTAAAAAACCCTTTGTCAGACTGAGGACGTTTCTGCACTTAGCATGTGCTCTTCCTGGATGGAATGAAAAGTAAAGAAGCCAGAGGCTGGGCTTTTGTCTGCCTACATTGGCTTGAGACATTTCTTGATTTACATTAAATACTGTCATTTAAAAGCTTGCCATTATAAATATTTAACTAACTTAACAGAATTCTAAAAAGTAAAAGAATCGTTACTAACGGGCCAGGTATGACTTTCATTTAAAAGTAAGGAATGTTATCATTTGCATTTTTTAATCAAAATGCATCTTGATCACATTTATTGTTAATTGCGATATATTAGCTCACCAAAACGACAGCCTGTATTACTAGCAATATCTAGTTTGTATTTATTCTCATATCGTTAAAGTCACAATGCACATGTATTATACCTACCCGCATTTTATTTAAAATATATATATTTTTAAGTCTTTGCTTTGCTACCATTCTCTGTGATACCAGAAAAATTGTCCTTTTTTTTTTCTCCCTGCTTTTTAATTAGTGAAGCTGAGTTACATTTTCTTTACAAACAGGACACATCATTTAACTATGCATGAGAATTAGAGCCTGAGCTGGTATGAAAGCCTACAGCTTTGCTGGTTTTCATGGAGCTGTGACAAGTTACCTCAGCTGAGACTTTGTCCCTAAGACCCACTTACGTTCAACGTTTTTATTTAAGAACTGACTATAAGTTCACTGTTTTGTTAATATTTTTGATGAATATCAAACTTGAAAAAAATTGAAGAAATGAAATCAAGGCTTTTAATTATTCTGAGAAAACATTTGATTTAAAGTTAATGATTCATTGCCAGAAAAAAATCCAGTTGCCTATATTATAAAGGTTACTGCTCAGAAATGTATATGTTTTGGTTATTAGGGGCACTTGATTAGATATTTAATACTTTATGGTGATATACATTCTGATTTTGTTAAGGAATCTGTTATAAATACCTTTGAAATAGCTTTGTGGATTCAGTAATACAAACACAAAAAGAATTGATCAGAGATAGAAATGGTCTGTTTTCTTAGATTTGTAAATTAGTGTTGTACGTAACACTTTCTTCTAATACTCTCTCTCTCATACTCATCCCTCTTTCTCTCTCTTTCTCTCTTTGTCTCCTAAAAATCAAATTTAGAGAAAAAGACAGAAAAAGTAATCATAAAGTTTTAGCGAAGAAGCTGCCAGAACAACTATATCATGTAAAATTTTAAAATATTATTCTTGATGTGCAAAGTATGTGTATTAAAGCAGTTAGTCATCTTGTCTTACTGCCATGGTTGAAATGCTTAAGGACTCTTACTTCATCAGCAAAAATTGTAATCTGCCAGCTATGGCATCTTGTATAGTTGGGAAGCCACCTCAGCTCCTGCCCAGGTCGCTGCCTTTAGCTTTTCATTTATCTATGGCAATGCTTCCTAACTTTCTTAGTCTCAAGGCACTCCTTGACTGTCTCCAGGGATCCATCAATTAACTCAAAGCACCCCTCATAGTGTTGATTCTTTTTTGTGACAACAAAGCAGTTCTTTTGTGAAGAACTCAAAAAAGCCACAAGTCAGAATGTTTTTAACACTATGTATTCCTATTTGTAATCCCTGGCTTTATCTTGTGAATCATGTTTGTACACCTACCGGTAATAACATTCTATGGTACCCCATGCCACCCTTGAAAGGATCTCAAGACATCTCGGGGTTGAGAATCACTAATTTTAATGGATTATCAGGCTTGAGAATCACCGATTTATGGACTAAAGGACCCCACCTACTTCCTTTGATAATTATACTTTTGTTATCTCTCAGAATAATCATTCACGCTTTGTTTTCCCGCAAAACTCATTGAATCTGAATTACAGTTACAATTAAGCAAAATTATATTTATTTAAGGAGCAGAGAGGAAACTGCAGATCAAAGCAATGATAAACCTTTTAAAAATGAATCTGACCAAATTACAAATTAGAAATCAGGGAGGGAAATTGCAAAGGAAATCTACAGGTTTTCTTGACATTTTTCCCATGGTTAAATTTTAATTTAAAAAAATCCATCCTGCTCTACTGTAAACTTTGCAGCTATTGAAGTATGGATCAAAAGCTTAAATACAAAAAAAGTCAGTAAGACTTGGTAACATTAAACAGCTTTTGCAAGTTAATAGCAGCTTTTGGTTTTCCCTCTACAGTTCCAAAAATCTGTCAGTTTCTCTTCCATGGAGCTATCAATCTGTTGAAACATCCATACATACAGTAAATGAATATTTTGTTCTATTTGGATCATGTTGTTTTCCAACTTTAGGAAAACTGTACTAGCTAAAAATCCCCACTAACATGTTTAATTAGCTCAAACTCAACACATGTTTAAATCACAAAATATGAATCGCAAAATGTATGGCTATATCTACTATGTCTTGATAAAAGACTCTTTAACTTCTGCATTTTCATAAGAATTTCAAAGAGATTATTTTCATCTTTAGTTCAAAAGGCCAATGTCTCTAGGGGTTTGATTGAACACATATTCTTTAGTATTCTTTTTAATGACTGCTTCCAGACTAAAGTCAATAGATACTGTAGAGTCCTACCATAATCATCAATCCTGACTCATGCTTTGTACTTTAAAAAATCACAGAAAATTATGCATTGATTCCACAAGTTCAGAGAATTTAATATTCATCATGTTTCTTTTAAACACTGCATCCCTAGTAGCCCTTCTCAGAGTAGCTTATAGGGAAGCAACAAAGTACAATATGGGTGTGTCTACATGTTCATTAATGTGCAGTAGTTACTGCACATTTAGTTTAGGACTTGCTTAATGAAGTACAAACTAAATGCGCAGTAACTATAGCTACTGCACAGTAGTGCTGGCACACTTTTTTTGTGATGCTTACTATACAGTAGCCTAATAACACTGCACAGTAGTGTATAGTTTTATACACTACATTGCAGTAGTGTATAGACCAGCACACTACTGCAGAGTATTATTAGGCTACTGCACAGTAAGCATTTTGTGTAGATGTGCCCACAGACCCTTAAAAGGGTCATTGTAAAAACAGTTTCTGTAAAGGTGGAATCATAGGTTTGCATGGGTTTTTTTACTTGATTTCCAGGTTTCAATGTGAATTATAGTTTTTTCAGTACACTTTTTTTATCTTGAGAGCATTTAAAATTATATATAATGACATGGTTACTAAAGGATTTGGGAATATATTTAGTAACTTATATGATATTTAATTTTGCAGACAGAGGGCACATCTACATGAGACAGTGTCTGATTGGTAGCCCAAAAATACGGTGTAGTAGTGTATCACACCATAGAAGATGCTAATACATTACTGTACAGTATTATTAGACTACCACACAGTAGTGTCACCAAAAAGACATTTGCCGGCATTACTGCGCAGTAACTCCAGTTACTGTGCATTTATTTAGTACTTGCTGAGACAAATACTAAATAAATGCACAGTAAGAACCGTGCAGTAGCATTTCATGTAGACGTGCCCAGAAAAAGGTAAAATAAAATTCATCATTGTGAATTTAGTAACAAAATGTGAAATTTATGAAGAATGTTTTTTTCATAAAATGCTAGCTCATGTAAAGCTTAACTCTGGAAAGAACAAAGGCCATTAAAATTTCCATGAAACAATAATGGACATCAATGATCTCGGCAACAATTCCAAGAAAGCACTGAGCACATTGAAGACTGGTCTAGTACTGGGACGGGCAAAGTCCAGCCCATGGGCCAAATCAGATTGGCAGTGGACTCCATTTCTCAGCCAATCCTGGGAATGGCTGGGGAAGGTCTCTATGTCTTCTCCATGGCTGCAGGTGGTGTCTTGGTTATGGCTGTATTTTCCATGGAGACCGGCCCCAGCCATGCGGGCAGAGGCTGCTGGGAAATGGAGTCTGGCTTCTGGCCAAATTGGCCATTTTCAAAGTTTCATAGTTTTTGTGGGCTGGAAGGCAACTTGCAGATCATCGGGTCCAGCCCCACTGCACTTGGGCAGGAAAGACTGCTGGGGTCAGATGACCCAAGCAAGATGGGCATCAGGACACTTTCTGAAGATCACCAGGGTGGAAGACTGTTCCACCTCTGCGGGAAGCCTGTTCCAAACCCTCAGTACTTGACTTGTAAATAAGTTTTTTCTTATGTCTAGTCCCACCCCGGTCTAGTATGTACTTAGTAAATATTGTATAATGCTAGGAATATAATCAACATACTGCCAAATGACTTATTCTGTGATTTGCAGACAGAGGTACCTGGAGGAGATGTTTAGCTTAAACTATGTAACCAACTATTTTTAAATAAGTACCATGTGATAAATTTTTCTTACCTTCCCTTGTGAATATTCCAGTTGAAATTACACGAGTAAAAAAAATAAGATTTTGCAATTTTTTTCTAAATAGAAATAAGCAAATATTTTGTTTCATTGTGCAGATCTTATGTGATAAGCTTGGAGTACACTGTGATGTACCTTAGTCAGACACATGGATTTGAAGAGCAAACAGAAGTCCAAATTCTATTTTTGCTCATGCAGTCTGAACTCTATCATCTGCCACAGAAATCTATGCAATTTCTCTTTGGAGAGAATAAGGTTGTATGTTAATGATCAATAAATATGTGAACTATGGTAAATGAGACATGATTAGAAAGTAGAGGCTTTAACTAAAACTGTTCTATTTTCTTACCATATTGCAAGAACTGAAGATCTTGATTGCTAGTGGAATTTTACATTTGGAAGAATGCGGTTTGGACTCTACTGGGTCTATATAACAAAATTATTTAATACTTCCTTTGGTATGCTGCCAGTTGCAACAGGTGGAAGGTGAACCAATTTAGAGGTCATAAATTACAGCAGAATTTGGAAACATTAGTTTATAGTCTTGGCCTTCCTCAGATATATAACTATTAATCAGGTGTTTTGACTGCATAGCTTTCTGAGCACCTTTAAATAATTTAGAGCTCTGAATGCAAAATCTATCACTATGAGTTCCTCTCAGAGGCGAGTATTTATGATTATTTTTTTTAATTCAGAGATTCTGTTTTTGAGATCTGAAATCCTGTTATCTAGTCGACTTTTGTTTTGGGCCTTCTGCTTTATGGTAATATTCTAAATGCCCGCTTAAATTGCCAATTTCTAACAATATTGCAAACCATGGATTTTTCTTTCATTTTGTTCTTTAATATTTCAAGCATTTTCTATTGTTTTCACACGTTTTAATATCTAAAACATGCTTATGATAACAACTGAGAGCAAATGGTACTAAACACAACTTAATGGCATCATTACTTGCATGAGCCATGCCAGTGGGAGGAAGCTGTATGTGTATATGACTGGTCCTTAAGACAATTTTCTGATATTTTCTAAAGTTAACTTTCTTGCATTTATAGACAAGAATTAACATTTCATTTGTAACAAAATCTGTGCTTATATGTAACATTTGTCCTTCTATTTTAGTGGATATATTAGGCCTCTGGAGCATCTGCAAGACTGCTATCAGGGCCTTCTCTTTATCTAATTAATTGATATCAGTTTGAAAAGAGCTGCTCTTTTTCACACTTGATTTCATTTTTAGTTTCCTAGTTTTAACAAGGATTCTCAGCATATCACAAAGGCATACTTTTGTCCATCTTTGTACACTGAACTGATTGATGGGAGGCTGCAAGCTTTCTGTATATATCTCACTATCTTAAGCCTTATACATCAGTAAATGAAAAATTGCTGTTAAGTCCTGTTCTTCCAGATCTGCCAGAAATCTCATCAGCTACACTTTTGTCATATTCTTTCTTTCTCCAAAAATTCTTCAGTCTTATTTTATTTAATTGAAATTGTCAATAGAAGTAATGAATTCTTTTTTCCCTCCTTTCTTTAATTTTCTGTCTGTGCTAATACCTGATTTGATGATTCATGTTGCCCACCCCCAACCAGGACTAAGCTAATCAATCTGAAAAGGATGCACTTTTGTTACAATTAGCATTTACTAATTCTAAGGAATATTAGATGGTATAAAAGTTAGCGTAAGCTCTGAGCAGTTACATGTTAAGGGTTATACGGGCAACCACTGATGCTCTGGATCATGATGTAAGTGTAAGAGGTCTAGTGAGGTGCCTGTGAATCAGCATGTATTCCCTGGCAACTGTGGCCAGATCCAGCCACAGTTGCCCAGTAAGCCAAGGGGTCACAGTCCAGGGGCTCCACAGGCTCGACAAGATAGGCAGGTGTGAGGGCTGTCTGCCTGATCCTGGGGTCTGGGCCACCTAATGTTTGCCATGGCCTTAGCCCATATTGGCAGCCCCTGTGGTAGAAGGGAAGACTGGCTCGTGGGTGGCAGGCTGGGTTCAGGCAGTGGATCCCCCTGTTCCACTTCTCCCACCTCCACCATTCCACTTCCATCACTTTCTTAATAAGTACCTCCTTCCAGTGACTCAGTGTCTCGCTGCCACATATGGTGCCCTTCACCCTTGGGTCACAGATAGTGTCCAGCATATGCACTGTGTTGGACCCCAAGTGTTCAAGCCTTTTCCTAAAGCCCTCCTTCAGCTGCCTCACCAGTGCCTGCACATCTGGTGAAAGCAGCCTGCCCCAGCCAGGAACATTGTCCCCCAGGAAGCTCTCCATTTAGCTGTAGAGCTCCTTCACTATGGGGACCACCTGGCTGAGGAAGGCATCAGCAGCACTGAGGGTCTCAGTGGCCTTGAGGAAGGGCTTGAGGACCAGCAAGATCTGGGAGATGGCATCCCACTCAACTTTGGTCAGCATCAGGTATGTGGAGCTCCACCAAGTCTCCACATGCTGGATGATTCTGTGCTGCGGGACATTTAGCTCTGCTTGTTTGTCTCGCAGCATCTTGCCCCCCTTGATGCTCTGGTGGAAATAGCCACCTTCCTGCATCTGGAAATGAGCCTGCTGGTGTTGCTGGTGCCATCACCGGCAGCCCTGTTCCCCTCCAAGGCATCCCTCACAATCAGATGTAAATTGTGTGCCACACAGTGAATACCAGCAAAATTGGCATCACAGACTGCCTTGACCAAATTGGCCCCATTGTTGGTGCCCATGAAGCCATGGGTGAGCTCAGCCTGCCCAATGCCCAGCCACCCCTGCACCATGCAGTTCATGGTCCCTCTTATCTCTGCTGCTGTGTGGGACTCAACCATCACCTTGGCATGAAGGAGAGTGCACCGACTGCCTGACTGGCCACACCAGTGCCCTGTGAGATCATATGCATGATCTCCACCCCGGCTGCTCCAGATGTCTGAGGGTGAAGTATATGGTCACCTGAGGACCTGCCTTGTGCAGCTCCTCCCTCAAGTGCTTCCTGCATGCTTTGTATAGGGAGGGCACCACTATCCTGTTGAAGGTGGTGCGTGTGGGCACCTGGTAGGATGGAGCCAGCAGTGCTAAGAGCTGCCTGAACCCTGGCCGCTCAACAAAGGTGAAGGGCTGGCCACCCAGAGCAAGCATCTCCCCAATGGTCTGGGTGACCTTGCTCACATTTGCAAGTGGTCCCTTTTGCCCCCAATATTCCAGGGTGCCCTGCCTCTGCTGTGGGGGGACGGGGGCTGTGGAACGAGTGGGGGCCGTTGCTGTGGCAAAGGGGTGGTACCTGCAGAGATGATTCAGCATCCCCGAGGTGGTCATGTGCTTTGTTCCCTTGCCCTGGCTGATTTTGGCTTGGCAGTGCACGCAGAAAGCAAATGCGGGATCATCTGCCAGCTCATAATGATCCCAGACCATGCTAGTACTAAGCCTTTCCCTCTGGCATGTGGGTGCATCTATGGATGCTGCTGAACTCTCCCCCTCTTCAGCAGCCAGAGGCACAGCAAGAGAAAGAGCGGACTCAGCTGAGCCACTTGCCTTCACCTGTACAGAGGCACCTTCTGAAGTGCCTTCTGGGAAAGACCTTGTGGCTTGAAAGGAAAAAACCTGAGGGGTGTTGAGCACAGACTCGACTGATTCCCCCTCCTTTCCCAGAACTTCCCTTGCCAGGGCACTGAGATCCAGATCCAGTGCCAGCCCTTCTTCTGGCGCTGGGAGGCTCAGCATAGGCAGTGACACGGGTGGAGTGTGCTGCTGTGCTGGTTGCAGTTATGCTGGGAGAGGTTGTGGCGGCTGTGTCTGGACATGAGAGAGTCTCAGGCACAGGCAGTGGCTCTGGTGGCACTGCTGCTCCCCTCTCTTTACTGCTTGTAGCAGCCTCATCCTTCATAGCGGGAGGAAAGAGACTGCATCTGAGTTTGGTGGGGGGAGAAACTGCAGCTTCACATTTGCAACCCCCCTTGCTCCCCTTCATGCAGGCTGGCTGGTGTGGCCACCTGCCTTTCCACCCTGCTTCATAATGTGTTCCTTCATATGTAAACTGGAACCGCTAAGTGTGCTGTGCACCACAAATTAGATTTCTGGAAGTTATGTAAATATGTTTGTGTGTGTAGATAATATATTGAGAAGCGTTGATGTGGTGGAAAGAATGAATGATGTATAAAAAAAAATAAACTAAATTCCTATATCTAAAATAGATCCTAGGCTACTACTAACCCTATCCAATATAAGCGTAAACTAATATGAAAAGTAGTTATAAAATAAAAGCACCAAGTTCTCAGAAATCCCTGTTGCTAGCATTGCAAGCAGGAAATCTGTTGAAGACCAGGGCTTCCAGTCGTCGTGGTCTGACGCAGAGGTGCTGGAGAACACCAGCAGCTCAGAAACTGACCCCAAGGCAGAAAGCAAGGGAGCTGAAAAACTGCTGTCTTTTCTGGATTTTCTCTGCCCTCCCCCAGAGCACTGGGATTGGAAGGGACCTCAGAAAATGCTGACAGGTCACTGGCCAGCTACACATGTCAGTCATGAAAGCTCTCCTTCCCCCTCTCCTCCCTCCCCTTACTTTCTTCCCCGCCGGAATCCAGTATAGGTAAGTAGAATATTTGACCCTTGTCGAATATTTGACCCGCGCTGTTAATATTAGACTTGCACTGTTAATATTTGATTTCCGGTATTTGATTTGACAGCTATTCGACCAGCTGCTATTTGACTCAACTTTCACTTTTCAAGGTTGAATAAGTCGAATATTTGTCGAATCGAATATTAAGTTGAAGCTTTGCACAGCCCTAATTGTTACTGTCCTGTTCAAGTAACAATACACAAACTGCTATATCAGATCTGAAATGTGGCAATCTGGCATTTTCCTTGCACTCACTATTTGCGTTATTGGTTTTTAATTTTATGATGTCTTCCTTATTCCAATTTTGATTGTAAACTAAAGAAGTTCATAAAAGGGTGAATGCTGGGAGTTTTAAAATTTAAACTATCTAGAGCTTTTTAGGCCAATATGTCATTTCCACTTGGTTGGCTTTACTGTGCTTCTGTTAAAGAACTGGTAAGTTATTTAAATAGGCTTTTAGTTCAATCTAGTGCTTGACATTGGTCACCTAATATTATTATTTAATGAGTAGGTATGTTTGGCAAGTTCATTTTAGAGATAATTAATTAAAAAACAAGAAACCCGCTTTCCTTAAAGAATTTTTTTTTTTTTTTTTTTTTTTTACAAAAAGCATTAAGAAAATGACTGCCTAACTGGATTCACTGGTGTGAATATCTAGGGATATATGGCTATGGCATTATTCTATATAATAAAGCTCTAATCTTAGAGCCCCATTTCTTCATGGCATTGCTTGTCTTTTTAGTTTCAAAAACAACCATGCATCATTTATATCGCATCTGTCCATAGAAGGCTGGTACTGCAGTCAGAAGGAAGGACAGCTTTATTCTGACTTTAAAAGGAAATTTAAATTCTAGAAAATACAGTGTAATTTATTGTAATATTGCTTTTCCTTGATTTGTGAACAAAGAAGGACATTTTTACTTAATCTATAGCTATATGACATTCTCTGGAGGACTGTCTCATCCCTGTAAAGGATATATAGTAATGCACATGTGCTTTCTTTTCATTTGTGGAAGATATTGGAGTAATAATATTTTATTGTGTTTAGCTGCTTTAGTAAGAGAATTACAGTTTTGAAGGACATGTTATTGAGGCCTTTTCCACTGCTATCTGTGTTCATAATCACTATGGATGTGTTCATAAATATGTCCCGTCACAGTATTTGCAAATAATGCAGAAAGGTAGCATTCTTGATTGTGAATACACTAAAACAAAAGTGTGATTGGTTTAGTAAATGTCAAGGAGATGAGCTTACTTTCTAGATTTATGCCAAGTACAATATAAAAGAAAAAAAAAAGATTCAAACAATGAACTTGGGAATTGATGACTTTTCTATTGGCTGCTACATGTATAATAGCTGGGGAACTATTGAAAAAATTAACCCTAACCTATCCCAATGTAGAGAAAACTCAAATTATATCAAAGAGTACAAATAGGAAGGCAAACTACAGAGGATACAGTATGGGTCATATTGCTTAATGCAGTGATTCTTAATCATTTTAGACTTGAATCACTCCTCATTTACCTTGAGGCACCCTTCCATAAATTTTGGATTGAGCAACACCTCATTTAAAAATTTATTAAGGTATTACAGCACTAACCTCCTTCCATAAAGGTCAGCCAGTGGGCGTTTGGCATCAGCCAGGCAGGGGTGAATTGAGTCTGCACTTACCTCATTACACCCTGCTTATATTCTCACACCCTGTAGCACCCTTCAAAAAGATCTCGTGGTACCCCAGGCTGCCCCATCACCCTGTTGTATCATTGGCTTAATGACATGGTTTATGCATTCAAAATGTTTATACTGGAATTGGAGAGTGAATAGCTTTTTCAGTTGAATAATATTCATAACCGTATAGAAATCAGCAGGATGTTTGGAAATAATTGTTAGTCACGTGAAAAGCACATATTTGTTCATAAAATTCAGCTTGAACATTCAGTGTTCAACAGTGTTCAGCTTTCAGTCTTCGTAACTCAACACTGGCGGATTGTGAAGAAATGAATTTTCACTCGCAAAGTAGCTCTCACATCTTATGAAACACCTTCTCATCCAGTAATGAAGTTGCTCAAAAACTGAGGATAGAAACCTGATTCATTTGTTTTGAAAGGATTTACATCAGGCTTAAAGTTAGGATATGCCAGGGTGTATTGTGTACTGATTTATGGCTTTCTTTTCATTTTTGGAATGATTTTTCCTTGCTTGTTTTCTTGCTTTTTCCCATGTCATGCCTTTTTAGACAAATCCATTTAATATAGATGACAAGACTGAAAAAGTAGAATTCTTTCTTTGGGTCCTTTTCTACCCAATTACTGGGACTTGTAGTAACACATTGTTTCTGAAAGACACATTATACCACAACAACATTCCATACTTGGCATTTTACTTGAAATGCAATTCACAATGTAGATGTAGTTGCTGTATAGGATTTTCTTGCAGTCATTTCTAGAAAAAAATACAAGTACTACCTTCTGCCTTGTGAGATCTGGCTCAAACAATAGGCACCTCTGAAGTGCCTAAGTAGATCCCAAACTTGTCTGTAACAGAGGACACCATTTAAAGTGCATCCATATTCATTATATTCTACTTGCTTTGTTAATTTTCCATGGTGTTTCCTTTTAATTTCTTTTATGAAATTGCATTCTCTATAACAGTCACTAACTTTAGAGTAAAATGTGCCTGAATAACAGCATGCTGTTAGACCTTACAATTGACACATACTAACCCAAGGAATGTTAAGCAATATTAAAGTTAGCACATGTTGGGTACACCTACATGTTCATTAATGTACTTTAGGTAATTAAATCTAGTACCTCCATTGTGAGGTACTAGGCAAAGGCACTTTAGCTTATTTTAATTTTAAAGAGAGTGTTTTTTTGGGGGGTGTCTATGCACATACTTTGAAGTGGTGAGGGTGGTTTAATTAGAGCAGCTCTGAGAGCCACTTCAATTAAAGCACCTACAGCATCATGTGTATTCAGCATCCCATGCTTCAAAACGGTAGTAGGGGAGCTTTAACTAAAGCTCATTCAACAAGCTTTAATTAAACCACACCTGCCACCATTTTGAAACATGGGGATGCTGAATACACATGATATGGAGGCT
Organism: Crocodylus porosus; assembly: GCF_001723895.1. Taxonomy (NCBI): domain Eukaryota; kingdom Metazoa; phylum Chordata; order Crocodylia; family Crocodylidae; genus Crocodylus; species Crocodylus porosus. The sequence continues at coordinate 69,550,076 of NW_017728931.1, read as the reverse complement.
GCTGGAGCATGCTAATTAGGACTTTCCAGCAGACTCGCATCAGACTTGATTAATCTAGTCTGCTCTAACACATGGTAATTAGCATGCGTCGAAGCAGAGGTCCATCACATGTACGGGTGCCCTTAGTGATGCTTTAATGTGCATTAAAATATGCTGCTAGGAAGGAAGAAATCTTGTACCTCTGCCACTATCTCTGGCAGACTCCAGCCTCTTCCCAGCTACTCCCCTCAGCCCCAGTTAGAGCAAGGCAGGATCAGGTCTAGGCTTTCTCTAACTCCCAGGTTAGCTGGGAAAAGAGGGGTGCCTATACAGGTGCAGTGAGGCTGTTCCAGTGCACTGTAATTGCCATTCATTTGAGCAGACTCGATTAATAGAGTCTGCTGGGGTGTGGTAATTACCATGGTCCAGCAGACTCCAGTATCACATGTATCATGGTCTCAGCACTGAAAAATGATGGCGGGGCTCCTTAACTAAAGCTTGCTGAACATTATACATGTGACACTCTGGAAGCTTTAATTAGAGTAGCTCTCAAAGTCACTGTAATTAAATTCCTGCCCCCCCCCCACACACACTTCCAGACTCTGTGTATACACACCTGACATGTTCCCTCTTGCACTTGCCTTCCCTTCTTGCACCTGCTCTGTGCTTGGCTTCCCAGTGCCCCCCACTCAGGGGCTCCAGCCATGCCTCATCCCTATCAATTACCTCATGGTATAAAGATCTGGGTGGGGTAACTCAAAGTAGAACACAACTTGGTATCTAGACTCAAATAGAGTACTCGAATTCTGAATTGTATGGTTCAAGTCCCATTTTGGCTATTCATTTGTGAGCATGGACAAGTCACTTATCTTTATTTCCTAAGATCACATGTTTCTAAACTCTTACATTCATTGACTAATATTTGTAAAATGTATAGAGGTCTGCAGATAAAATATTCTAGCTTAACGCAGTGTTAGGACACTTTAGGATTTGCTATCATATGTTCTAGATAAACGATTCTAGCTTAATGCAATGTTCAGGTACTTTAGGATTTGATACTATATGTTCTAGTGAGGCAGAGTTACATAGAATGATCTGTATCAGATTGTGCCCTTAATTAATAATAAATGAAAATATATTTCACCCAAGGAATCAAAATTAGTTCAGTGGGTGCTTTTATTTCCTTCCCTTATAACTGACATAAATAAGCCTGGTGTTGAAGACCCAAAGATAAAGGAAAGATAACTCATGGGCTTTAGGGTCATAAATGTCATTCCTATCATCTTTTCTGGCTTTTCACATAATGGAAACCATAGGCTTTCTGCAGATCAGTTCTATTAACTAGAGCATTTGAACTTGTGTGATTATAAAGAGGATGGAAATTTACTTTTCTCTGTGGCCATAGGGGACAGAGAAACTACAGCAGAGGACATTAGGTCAGAGATTTAGGAACTTTCTGACTGTTTGGGTGGTTCAGCACTGGAACATGATACCTAGAGAAGTCATCCCTGGAAATTTTTAAAAGCAGATATGGAAATTTGACTGGGATGGCTTAGGGATTGTGAAGGGAAGAGAGTGGGGCAACAGAAAAGCCACGGGAAACTTGAGCAAGAAGTACTCACTGCAGTAGGAAGCCTGACTGGAGCAGCATGTGCTCCCTGCAGATTGATGAAATAGGCCTGCTGAAAGACCCTGTTCCAGAACAGATCACAAAAGCTTAAATTGGCAGAGCTGATACTGAGGGGTCTATTAGTCCAGGGGTCATTGTCCCTATAATTTCCAGTTTGGGGGTGGGGGGTGTTTTTTCTTTTTTCTTTCTTTTTTTTTTTGAGAGACTGTTTCCCTTGGCATGCCTTGAGCAAGGGGACGGGAGGGAATGTCTTCCCTGCTCCAATGCAGATGCCAGCAGGCCTGACATTTTGGGGGAGGAAAGGCAGGGTAACAGCTTGATGTACTTGGGCCGATCATGGGTGCAGCTTAAAGGGACCCTCATTAGGTGATGTAACTCAAGAGTCAGGCAGCTGTTTGTGGATTTTTCTTTTGTTGTTTGGATCTGTGGATATACCCTTAAGGGACCCAGTGGGGTTTTGGTTTGCTTGAGGAACCCATGAGGTTGGACTCATAGTATAATTGAAGGACTGATTACTTGATATCCTAAAGGGACTTACAAGTTGACCCCTTGGGTCTGAGATGAATTGATACAGATGCATCCATCTTGTGGACTTGATGAAGGCACAACCAAATTGATAGATGTGTGAGCTAATAAATTATTTTATTGAAAATGGTCTTATAAAACCTGAAGGACTCTGTGAATTCCTAGGAGGGCATTCAGTAATTCTGTGGCCAACCATCAGTCACATGAGGGGCTGCAGGATTCTGAGTCTGCTGTGTGTCACCTGGATGTGGTGAGAGTGGGTTGTAAGGGAAGGAGGAGCCCCATGAAGAAAGCCCTCCTGGGAGATCCGGCAGAATCATCACCAGTCCTACATCCAACTCCCAAGGCCCAATCTGAGCATGTGGCTCAGGTGGGGTAGTGCCGGGCCTGATCACAGCATGTGGAGCCTGAACCTGGCAAACATAGCTGGGCAGGGGTATTGCCCACCACTGTCCTGCCACAAAGTTTTGGACCAATGAGGAGCCCTGTGGGCTAGATGAAATGAATCCTGGGGGCTCAATTTGGTCTGTAGGCTGGAGATTGAGCACCCCAATATAGGGTGTTTGAATTTCAATTTCTGCTATCTACTAAACTGCCCCAGTCATAAGGCCATTAGCTGGGAACTGCCACTGCATAGGCAGCCTACTGGGCAGCAAAAAGGGGCTGATACTTGGGGACAGAAGGAGAACAAGTGAGAGGGATGATGCCTGACCGAGATGATTCATAATTATTTTACTGTGTTCTTCTAGAATACTGATGAAAAGAACAAGTATCAGGCCAAGGCCTGATCGTAACGGGACCCAAAAGAGATACTCCTGTTTGATGATTATTCTACATTGAACATTATGTTGGAGACGTATCAAACAGTTTTTAGTACATTTACTATATACCTTATTGATTTTTGTATCAAATAGGGTAGTAGAAAAAATGCAGAATGTGAGCTTTGTATCTTAGAGAAAATAAAGGTATGGGTCAATTCATATTTTTGCTATAAATAGGATATTTGTTTCCCTTTATCAATTAGTTTCATACCATGTTGGGTAAATAGCCTTCTACTCCTTTCTTTTGTGTCTCAAAGATTTGTGTTAGTAGTTTTACATGGCCTAGGGTGAACTTCCATTAACTGATTTCCTAGAGGATTAATTAAAAGGAAATGATTTGCTATTCTTGTCTATGCTTGGATTTTACCTTAGGTCTCAGAGGTGGGATGAATAAAAGTGGGGGGAAAAGGCCAAGCTAAAAATAACACAGTCACACATTTTCTTTATCATTATGTGTATATAATTTTATGTATTAGAATTAGGAGGTATCATAACTAAACTCATTCAAATCCCACTGGAATATTTGGCAAGGAATTCAGCACAGTTTCCAGGTCTAATGTATGTTTCTTTCTTAATTTCTTGACCTATAAACTCAGCATAAGAACCACGATTGTGCAGGAATAAAATACTGCTGTCTCAGATAGCCATGCCTTTGATGGTAGCTTCACTCAAACAGATTTCACTCTTGTTTTGAGAAACATTTCAGTTACACTCCTTGTTGTACATTGTCTACCAGATTTGCAGGAATTACCTTTTACTTTCATTTAGCTGCTGTACTTCATCTACTATACACGCTTCTATGTAAAAGGTATTGTATAAGGTGTGTGTGTGTATCGGAGAGAGAGAGGTTTCCTTCTTCCATACCCTGGATTCTGACTGCACTCTATTATCTGGAGAGAAACTTTAGAAGCTGTATCACAGTTCAGGAAGCAGGAACTGGCTTTTGATAAAAGGCTTCCTTTTTCTCCTCCACAATACATCTGGGGCCATTCACAGTTGATTACTGTAATATTAACTTAATATAGGTTTGACATGCAATTGAGAACTTCAACAAAATTTTACACTAAAAAAAACAGCTTGCAGGAGGGACATGAATTAACTGAAAAATGTTTTGTTTTGATTAATCTCCCCTGACTTAGTCCACACCACTTTTTTATAACAACAATAACAACTCAATCTGGCTATAGTGGACATGAAGAATATTTGTTTTATTGGCTCATTCAGACTTTCTTTGTATATGAATAGGTAGGCATCTTTTTGGAAGAATGTTGCTAGCTGGTACATCCCTGCTGGGTGAGATGAGAGCGCGAGAGGTGGTCAAAGAATTTGTTTTGTTTTTTTTCCCCTGTGAAAAAACCTGTCACAAGTGATTTTTTGGGTGATTTTTTTTACTTGAAAAAATGAAAAATAATTTTTATAAACACTACAATTTTAAATAAATCATTTTAATGAACATTTTCATTTTACTGTAAATAAAGTATATTGAAAAAATGTCAAATAGAATGGAAGAGTTTTGGACTGTAAATAACTTATGTTCAATTTTCTGGTCCAGCTTTCTTATTGGAGTGTGCCTTTCATTTCAGCCCTTTTTCTTTGTAAATTACCATGCTAAGAGACTTGATTTACTTGCCAGATTCATCTGGGATAAAACCCATGTAAGTTTTACCAGTTACTGGCTATATGCATCTATTGCTATTTTAGAACTTAGGAAAAAAGTATAGCTATATTTATGTAAATAAGCATTGGTTAGCCTGGCTTGGTGTTGTGTAAAGGGGCTACCTGTTGACAATTCAAAATTGATTAAAATTTGTTTTTTAATGGCTGTAACCAAGAGACTAGAACCTGACTTCCTGCTCTTTGGGTGGGGGGCTGGACTCAATGATCTCCCGAGGTCCCTTCCAGCCCTAATGTCTATGAAATCTATGAAAGGAGGAGAAGACGCATTTAGCCTCAGTCCTACTGATGATATGTAATAGACTAAGGGTGTTAAACCACCAGCCTATGGGTCACATCTGGCTCACAGAACCATGTAGTCCAGCCCACAAATCTTCCGGTGGCTTGGAAAATTTGGCAGTGGAGGAATGGTGGCAACTAACCCTGCCACTTGCTCCACTGTCACGAAATTTCCAAGTCCCACATGACTGGATTAGTCCCAGCCTGGCAGGCCCTGTGCAGAGGGATTGGGATTTTTTCTTATGCAGTTGGATCAAGCATGGGGCACGATGTAGCTGCAAGTAAACAGTCCAGCTGCCCAGTGCAGTTGTGCAGGAATAGTCTGGCAGGCATCTGATGCAGCTGTGTAGGATCAGGTCCTAGCTGGGTTGTTTCTATATGCCCCTTCCATGTGTCAGATTGGGTTTATGGACTAGATCTGGCCTGATAACAGATCTGGCTCGGGTCACTTAGCCCACAGGTTGGGCACACCATTGTAGTAGACTGTAGAAAAGTATCCCAAAAGAAGTGAGAAAGTTATTTTTTCTAGAGTATAACCTATATTCATAGATATTTGAGCATGTTGGCTTCACTTTTCTTTCTGTTCCAAAAAACCTACTAAGATAGTTAATGTTAATCATGAACTTGTATGCTGTGGTGGATTAGATCAGACATTGCATTGATTTGGAGGGACAGGACTAGAGGACAATTAGCAAACAAAAGAAATCTTTTAACTAAAAGATAATCTGCATGGTTTAGGCTGCTTTGGACTATGGATCTGGAATGGCCAGCACCTTCAGCAACAGGAACCAAATTACCATAAGCTGCTATGGAAAACATACATTTGATTTAATGAATGTCAAACCTGAGACTTTAATTTTGTGTGGTTTGAAGATTTTCTGAAGAATTTTTCTTTGGACTGTTTCCAAACATCTAGAGGTACATAAATAAGTGTAGCAGAACTGAAAATACCTTTGTTTCATGCAGGAAACTTCTAGGGTTCGTTTTCCAGGAATTGGCATGAGGATTTCATTCCAGTTATGTGCCTTAGAAGTTTGGGCCTTATGTGTTAATCAGACCCATGTGCCGAGAGCCTCTTTGCCATTGTTGCTTTTTATAAATGATATCAATAGTGGTTTGATAAACTTACAACAAGGAACTGTCCAAACTACAAGTGGGGGGAAATAGTACTTCAGGATCCCAAATACATTTGCTCATCTTTTGAATTAGTGGACTTTTCTGGATCTATGCAGATTGCTGTGCTTCCATAGAATTCTAGTTTTGGCAGTATGTGAATTAGATTTCTAGTAGATGTTTTTCATGGCTTTACTATTGGTTCCTTTACCAATGCCAAGATTATAATGGCCCTGTGCTATAAGGCAATAATCTACATTTTCAAATGCAGTTCTTGATGCAGCCAGTAATTCAGATGGTTCATTAGCATATGGTGATTGAAAAGACTTGTAATTTTCTTTTTCAGTTATCTTGGTTTTCAAAACTTAATCATATTTCCAAAATAGGAATGAACAATGTAGCTATGACCACATGTAAAACCTCTCTTTGTGTCCATTAAGGGTAAGCAAATGTAAAGAGGTCAACAACTATATGTTTGAATTGCGATACCAGTCAGCCAATTTAAATCCAAACCACAAAACAGCGATGACCACTACTCAAAAGAATCCAAAATCATACAAAGATTATGCATGGCTGATCAAAAATGGAGACACATGTTGGAATAGATTTCTAGTTGGTAGGCCCCTCTCAACTATGGTTGTAATATGATATTACTGTAAGGCAAAGAGCATTGTATTGTGCCACTGTTTTCTGAGCCAAGATTTTGAAGGCCCACTTTTCCCTTTCCCTTCATCACAGTCACTTAGAACTAGTGTGAAGTAAGTATAAAATGCTAACATCTGATTTGTTAGCACTTTATAACCACTTTACATTCATTTTAGACAGCTGTGACTAAAAAGGTACAGGGCAATTGTGGAGGATCGGTTTTACTCTGGTTTACTTTCACAGGTTTTACAAGTGAGTTTGATATTTCCTAACTCTCGCCCATCTCTAATCAAGCTTTCTTAGCCCTGAAATGTTATATATTTTTCCCTGCACCCATCATCTTTCCTATGAATCCATTTTTTTAAAGACTATGTAGATCAACAGAGAATAATTCAACTGCAATGTGTTATGAATGACTGGCGGGATTTTGCTACACGTGTGTTCAGCACCTATTTGCTTTTTCTTTAAAATTAAAAACCAACTGGTCGCAGATGAGAATTAATGTTTTTAAACAATTCCAGATCATGTTGTTCCTTTGAGTTTGAATTAAATTCCCATTGGATACTAGGTATTATTTTCAGATCTGAGTATGCCTTTCCTTTCATATGGTTCTCTTTTCAGTTGTTATGGCTGATGTCCAGAATTGCAGGAATATGGACAATTGTACAAGAACTGGGGCAAGAGGGAATGTATGTGTATGTGTGAAAGGCAGAGAGAGCTCAAGGAAAGTGGGAGATAATCTCAAATCTTGTCTGAAAAACAATTCAATTATTTTTAGATAGGTAATTATTTTTCAGACTGCTGATATGGCCTTAGCTCCCTAGCTAATTATGACTGTAAGATTTTATCTTTTAAATGTACTCTTCTGTATAAACAACATTTAAAAGTCTTCAGGCAACAATTCCAGGGATACATTTGCTCCTGTCACCACTGTTGCTTTGCAGTTGACCACGAGTCTCTGTCTTTAATAAGTGCTACTTTAATTCGTGGGCATCACTGGAAGTGGGGAGAAACTTCCATCCATTTTAGAATTCTGATGCTATGGTCTTTTCGCTCTAACTTTGTTTTAATAAGTTTGTGAAGCCATATGGCATGACTGGCCTGGTTCTGATTTGCAGATATTTGAGAACATATGCAATAACATGCTCCATTTGCTTTAGCTTCTGTTTTCCCTTTTGTAAAAATCAATTCAAAGGTATACAACGTTAGAATGAAAGATTCTTGGGAACACTACACTTTTACCTGTCTCAAAAAACTTGCTGGGTCTGGATAAAGTAAAATAAGCAATAAACTGGAAAGTATGTTTGTGTCATTTAAACTGTGAATCCTGTTTCCAGGGTTCCTTTGTAGTGTATGCTTCAAAGGAATAGCTCTCTTTGATTGTTATTAATGTGGCTTGTTCCAAGCAACTAATTACTAGAAGAGGAGGAGGTGGTAAACATATGAAGGAAATCTCCCAAATGTCACATGAGCTTTGAAAATACAAATTGCATTATATCACTTCCCCTGAGTTTGGGTGGCTGAGTGTGTAAAATCGGGCATTTCTTATCTCAGGCTCCAGTGCATGTCTCAGAGGTATAATTTGTGGTTTAGGTTCAGTCTTTAAAGGATGTTATTTCACATGTTATCTGTGCATAAACACACACACACAAGCCACACACGCATACACACACATAACTAAATTGCTAATAACCCCAAATAGAAGCGATCACTTAAGAGAGGGTCAGCACTACTGAAGTACTAATTAAGATCCAGTTCACTGCTTTTAAGTCTTTTAAGTGCACTCAGAGAAGAATTTGAACATGTGGCTGAAGTTATGTAAACAAAAATACGCTTTGCTAAACTGCAATGACCTAATGAAAAGGGCTATATATTGCATGCAGGCCCAGATTTGTTGTCTGAACAGATTTTTTTTTTTTTTGTGAAGTATTTGTGATGATGGGTGTCAGTTCCCCTTAGAATATTTTACAAATATAAAAATTGGAAACTTGAAAAACAGCTTTTATGTATAAAAGACTGCACTATTGCCCAGCCCAAAGAAGTCACAGAGATTATTTTAGGGATCCTGAAGACTTATTGTTTATTTAGTTCATCTGCCTACCAAGTGAGCTAATAGATGTAGGATTAGTATCTTGGCAATCTCTTACACTGAATGAAGGTATTAAAAGATAAAGACTTTACTTTGTCCATCAAGCAAAAAAATAAAGATAGGGTAAGTCTTAAAGATCCTTTCTTTCTGTTTCTTCTCTCTGGGATGATAGCCATATCTATTTTTCATTTGGTTTGCCACTTCCTGGGTGCATCTACACAGCCACTAAGGCAACATAATTAACTCTGGTGCACTTTGTGTTGGGGTTTATCACAAGGCTTTAATGGGGCATGTAGATGTTTAAACTGCTGTTGTCCAGGGTATGCAAATACTGCACCCAGGATCACAGCAGTTTGAGCTGGGGGGGAGAAGCCCGAGGCTGGCAGGGGGCCTGGCACGGTTGCCAGGTGTCAGCTAAATTTATAGCCCAAAGTCACTTCAAAACTAGTCCAGAACTAGCCAATTTCTAAAAATGACCTCTGGTCCTGCTGTCACTCTCACTCCACCCCCTCCCCAGCCCCCACAGCCCTACTGGTGCCCCTCACCCCCCACCCAGAGCCCCTGCTCCCCAGCCCTGCTGGAGGTAGCCTGCATATACCAGGGCTATGGACTTGGGTCTGCAGCTCTCCTGGCCCCACTCCCTACTGTTGTTTGCTGTGGGCTCAGGCAGGGCAGTTCCCTGATACTGTGCTCACTCCCAGGGGGCAGGAGCACCCATGCCCTCCAGATCTGTGGGCTCAGGCCCCCGCCCTGCTTCCCTCCCCTGGGTGCCTCTGTAGCCTGGCAGGTGTGATCTGCTGCTGGGAATAGTGGGGCTGCATGGAGAAGGTGCTTGCCAGATGCTGCCCTGGCAACTACCCCCTGCACATGCCGCTTCTTGCAGTGTGGATCTTGCAGCCTCTTCATATGGCCCTGCTGTTCCCAGCTGCATAGGCACCCAGGGAGGGAAGTATGGCACACAACAGGGAATGGTGGCTGCTCGCCACTTCTTGCTCTGCCCTGCTTCTCTACCCCAGGCCTCTGCAGCCTAGTGGGCATGATCCAGCATGGCTGCAAAAAGGAGAGCCATGCAGAGAGGTTGTGAGCTCAGTGCTGCAAGCAGAGGCATGCACAGGGACCCCAGGCGGGCCCCAAGCACCACCCCCCCCCGGCTGGACAACAGCCCTAGCCCTGCCCAGCTCCCTACCTACTGGGACCTCAATCTCCCTCTTCTCCTCCCTACTTACCTGCCAGAGCTGCCCTAAAGGTTGCCTGGGGCCATGTGCATGTACTGTCCATGCAGTTGGTGTGGCACCCCCTGGCTCACCGCTTTCCTCCCACTTCCTCCCAGCTCCCTGCACAGGTTGGAACTCTGCCAGCCTGCAGGGAATTCATTGCCAGTCAACTTCATTGTAAACGAGCTTCCCTCCCAGAGAATTGGTTAACTGAGGTATTATTGTATGTCAATAAAAAAAAAAAAAGCATGCCTGAAAAAGACTGCAACCACATTTTCAAACTAGCCCAATTTGGTGGAAAAATTATGGCCCTGGCAACACTGGAGCTTGGGGAATCAGCCCTGGGTTCTGGGAGGTGGCACCAGGCAGTGGAGGGGTTGGCTGGGCCATGAGAGTGTCCCAGCACGTAGACCTCTGTGTCTAGGTGGCAGGCAAGGGTCTGGCTCCCTGCTGCCTGAACACAATATACAGCTGGGTCAGTATTTACATGTACATCTATGTACAATTATTTTTTGCCTCAGTAAGACAGTATTGTCTCAGCTAGACAGTACTGTGGCAAAATTTAGTTTGTGGCTGTCTAATAGCATCACATGTGCAGATTGCAACCCTTTACATGGCAGCAAATTATTTAAGTGCACATGTAGATGCACCCACTGAATTTACCTTGTACTATCAAAGGAGACATGTGGCTATGAGTTTTCCCCCAATGATGTAAAACAGAAATCAAAAGCTTGCATTAGATTTCTGATCCACTCTACAGATTACTAATCATGACACTCCTTTCCAAGTTTCTTAATGCCGTAGCTCAGCATTTCATCACATATAACTGCCCAAGAGAGACCTGGCCTAGTTGATGCAGTGATTTAGATTTCAGTCACATATGTAAGTGCACATCCAGAATAACTCTAGTAAAATCAATAGGAGGCACATCTAAATGAGATGCATTTATTCATATAGACCTAGTTTACTGTGCAGTATGGGTGTGTATCTACATATGTCTGCCCTTACTGCATGGTAAAAATAGCTAATTGTGACTAAATTTGATACCTGCAAATGCAGGTATCAAATTTAGTTGTGATTAGTTAATGCACAGTAGTGCATTTGTAGACATGACCCGGCACTAAGTTTAGTGACGTGCCTGCCCAGCCACTAGGACACCAGCCTGAGCCCAGTCCCAGGACTCCTGACTGGCTGCCTCTCCTGCTGCAGGGCTGGGCTGCTCTCTGGCAGCCCCTAGCTGCAGGGTATAAAAGTCTGCAGCCATTTTGTGCTTTGGGGCACACACCACAGAAGTGTGCTTGACTGCAGGCCTTGCACACACCACAGAAGCCTGGGACCAGTGCAGGCCTTGTGTGCCCTGCTGGCAAAGCTACTTGGGGGGAGGGCAAATTGGGGTGACTGGCCCGGGCTTCACTCTTTGGGGGGCCCAGCACAGTACTGTACAGGCATGTGCTGAGGATGCCACCACTCTTTGCAGCCAACATGTGCCACCCCCCTCCCCCCACTCTGTGCTCTGGCCACTCACCACCACACCCCCTCAGCACAGACCCTGCACAGGCTGATATGCCCCAGGCCCCACACAACCCTAGGGTTGGCTCTGCCTGCTGGATAGGCTACAGGCTGCGTGCACCTGGTCTTTCCCCTTTCCAGAGCTGGCTACTGCTTGGTTGTCACAGGTGAGTGTTGCAAACTGCATCCATTTCCCCCACTACCTGGCCCCCCACCCACAGCCCTGCAGGGCCCCTGTTTCTTGTCTGCTGACCCAGAGCAGGCACCCGCCTGGGCCTGGGAGGAGGTCCTAGGGTGTTTCCTGCCCACCAGACCCTCTGGCCCAACCTCTACCCCAGACCTGCCCCCACCCACCCGGGCCTGATCCCACTTCTCTCCTCCACACCACACACCTGAAAACCCAGCTGTGCATGAAGCCAGCACCTGATGGAGTCACTGTGGCCTCTGGACCCATGGGGAAATGTCCCAAAGCTGGGATGTTGGGCACCTGCCTCTGGACTCTGCCCCTTAGCACCCCCCCAACTCAAAACCCAGAAATGTTGTAAATAGTTTTCCAATTAAAATAATATTTTTTTTATTGTTTGTGGGTGGAGAGAGTGGTGGAGGGGTTCTGTTGGTTGTTGGGGGAAGGGGAAGGGGGTTCTGTTTGTTGAGAGGAGAGGGGAGCAGAATGGGGTGGGTGTCCCTGCACATGTAGACACCTGCCAAAAATCACTTACTGTGCATTAGCCTAATGCACAGTAAATTTAGTTGTACTTAAATGTATGTGTAGACTTGCTTAGGGTTATACTGAGGAAAAGAGAAGCAGGGTCCAAGTCTCTACAGTCACTGTCATGGAGTTAAGTATCAAACATTTAAACAAAGTACAGGGAGAACTAGAGACTCTAACTGACCACTCTGCCCCATTTAAAAAAAATAAAGGAAAGAATTCTTCAGGCCACTGCATTTAGTTTAGTTAGTTTAATTCATGGAAGCTACTTTATCAGACTCTTTTAAATAATAAATTATCAAAAAATTGAATGAGCAATTTGAAGTCTGTGAATGTTAAGAATTTATGTGGTGCAAAATGATTTTTTTCAGGCTGGGCCAAATGTGTCACTTTATCTAAATTATCACTCACCTACCTATCTCTTTATGTTTTTTAACCTTTTATAAATTGTATGTGGTTAAAATTTAAGGCTCATGGTCTATTAAAATGAGTTATATTGGGGTTCTGTGATTTTCCTGTGAAGCTTTAATGTAGGAGTCAAAGAGCATGGAAAGTGTAATACTCTACTTAAAATAAAATTATATGTAGTATAGGTGTACAAGGTAGGAGGAGGGTTAGATATCAGTAAGGCAGTTTTGCATGGAAGATCAAATACAGACACTGAAAGGAAATTTATTACTTAATGTAAGTTTTGTCTATTATGGGACAAGTTCAATGGAGTGGCACGTACTATGAGCAGTTCTCTCTTTGGCACAACAGCATTATTTTCAATCAGCCATTTAATTTATAAAAGTATCAGAAGAGAGCCAAATATTTTCATATATCAACCTTTACATTTTTATATCACTTGTTGCCAATGCTCAGTGACTGTGACCGTTTTCTTTATATAGAGAATATCTTAGACTAGACAGCTGTGTAGCACTTCAAGGACTGTCACATAATCAGACAGGAAAGGTTAGTAGTCTAGACTACAAAATCCTGACTACAGCTAATTAATTTATATTCTAAAATGCCATATTAAAATATTTCACTTATAAATTTACTGAAATTTCATTTTTAAAAAGTTCTAATATGAAACAGTATTCCACTCTAAATTGGACAAAATGTTTTTCTTGATGCAAACTACATTTTTCAGTTTTACTTTCAACAGAAGTAAAACAAAAATATTTTTTAATCAGCCTTCTTTCCTTCCTTCCTTCCTTCCTTTGAAATGTCTGTTTGGCCAAAGAACCAAAAAGTCAGTTATTTATACAACCATAATTTGTGTGGAGACTGATCATGAACTGCTTCTAAGGAAAAACTTGAGACATAGGTTAAATGTATTCTCTTCCAAACTGTACTTAGTCCTAGTGTTTTTGCCCCATCTGTTATCATAAGTCCTAAGTGTGAGGAGGTGTATCCAATGTAGTGTTTATGACTTTCCTATGTTATGGTTAATGCACTTTGTTTTAGGATTAAGTGGTTACCTTCTACCAGTTCTCCTTCTGTCCTTTCTAGTTACATTGAGGAGAAAATCAATAAGGGGTTTGCAGAAGAGTTCAGAATCCTTCCTTATATCCTAGTTTATTCTCTCAACCTCCCCTCATTCATGCAGAATGAACACCAATCATTCATTTCATTTCAGGTTGCTGACACCTACACAATGTGAAGCTATGTCCAATGGATTTCAGAGCTGGAAGTCTAGCCTTAGGACTGGGAGTATATCCTTAGGGCTTGGAAACATCTAGGGGCTAAGAGGAGGTAAAGAGGTCCCAGGAGGCCCAAGGAGAAAGGATCCAGAGGGCCAAAAGAGTGAGAATGGAGGGCAAGGGTACCTGTAGGTTTCGCTGGCCTAGGAGTGGGTTCAGGGCTCAGAAAGGGCCAAGGGCCAGGAGGGCCACAGCCAGAGACTGAGGGGGCCAGAGTGCCCATAGCCCAGAAAACCTGTAAGGATGTACAAAGCAAGAAACACGTAGGGGGTGGTTATGAGTTGATTAGTATGTGTGACATCTGTGAGGCATGGGCATGGGTACTGGGGAGGACAGAGACCATGTAATTAGACCTAGTGGTAGAGAATGAGATCTCATGGGAAGCCATAAAGCATCTTCTCTTTTTCTAAAAGATAAATACACCAAGGCACAGCAGAAGAGTAGAAGGGAAGATTATTGCCCAAAAGAGAGCGTAGCTGACAGAGGCTGAAGGGGCTCCAGGGGCATCATGGCTACCCCAGAGCAGGACCCTGTTACAAGCATGTAGCATCCTTTTTGGTTCTTTCATACAACCATCACAAGCATCAAGGTTTACATAAAACAAGGCAATTAGCAAAAACACTAAGGTTTTAGGCATAATATTAAAAATGTATGGAAACGTGTCATTATTTAATAACAACATATATGTAATTATGCTTATAAAACAATTACCATACAATTAGGCACCAAAACTAATATTTTTTATACACATAATCCATTTCTTAATCCTCAGAAAGGAAAAAAATGCTTTGGTTATTAAGAAACTGAGATACTGCCTTTTTGGGTGACCACCTAGCAAGTTGCTTATGACTCATTTTCGCAAAGTGATGAGGACCTTGGCTACCAGCAAAGCTCCCTGGAATATAAGGTATGCTGGACAAGGAGAGACTTCCTGGTACAAGTACTTCCATGCTTAAAATCAACTACAGCATATAATCTTAGTGATAAATTTATCAAACTCGTCCTTAAATTTAATTGGGCTACTTTACTTTTACTGATAGTTAGACACTTTTGTCAAACTGGCAATATAAATGTATTCATGGATAATATGCCATTGTGTTTTTTCGGGTATACCCACATTTTCCTTTATCTTCAATAGCCCTTCTCACTTCCCTTGATATATTTCTAGAGCAAAAATAGAACCTTAATTTTGCTATGATCCAAGCACTTTTAGTCTCCCCTAGGGATGTAGTTTCTCCATTCCCCTAAATATTTCAGTAATTCTTCTCTTTACAGATCTGTCCAGTTTAAATTAATTTTTCTTGAACATGGCCTTCCAAAACTGTAAACAGCATTCCAAATTAGATATCATCCTTGCCTTGTGTAGTACCAATAATACTTCTCTATCTCTATTGGAAATACATTGAGAAATGATAGGATGATTTTTTCACAGTTCCCTCATTTTAATGGTTCCTAATCATCCCGTGATCAACTGGTACATTCAATTCTTTCTTTTATCATGTTCCAACTGTTAAGCCCCATCAGAAATTCTTCTAATTTGTTACGGAGGCATGTCCACACATTTAGTACTATTAAATTTTATGCCCTTGTAACTCCCAAAGAGATTATTCAGTTCTTGTGTAGGTTTTGGGACAGTCACTGCCTCATGAGAGAAGGAGCTATGAATTGGAGAGGGGCTTTAAAGGAGAGGTCTCCTTTGGGTGAGAGGGAAAGGAGTTGAAGTGGGAGGAATTAAGAAAGAACATAGTAAGAAAATGTCTGTCTTTGATGTAAAAAGGGAATGGAGGTTGGGAAAGAGCTAGACTGGGAATTCTCAGGTCAGCTCATGAAGCCAGTTGAGTCAAAGGATGTGGTCATCATGGGTGACCTAACTATCTGGACATTTGCTGGGAAGAGCAGTTAGCCACGTAGGTTCCTGGCCATGTTACGGGACCTCCATCTAACCCAGGAGATGCACAGTCCCACCAGGGAAATGTCTTGTTAGACGTGGTTCTGGCCACAAGCAATGACCTGGTAAGGGGACTGCAAGTGCTCAATCACCTGGGCAATAGCGATCATCACCTATTGGAATTCACCATCCAGGACAGGGTGGCAAAGGCCTGCAGCAAGGCAACAGCCCTGGACTTCAGGAGGTTGGATTTCATTGAGATAAGGAGACTAGTCAGTGAGGCACTTAGGTCCTGGAGGGGTGGGAAGTTGGGATTCCAAGAAAAGTGGTCGTTCCTGAAGGAAACAATCCTTGAAGCCCAAAAAGTGTCTATCTCAACATGGATCAAAGGGGGCAAGAACGCTCAAAAGCCCCCATGGCTCACCAAAAGTATCCAGGAACATCTCAAAGCTAAAAAGGAGGTGCACACCCAATGGAAGGGAGGGGCCATCATCAGGGAGGGCTATACCTCTGTTGCTCAGGATTGTAGGGGGGCTGTTAGGAAGGCCAAGGTGCAGATGGGACTAGCAACCCAGATCAAGGATAACAAGAAATCCTTTTTTAAATACATAGAAGGTTCTGCGTAACGTGGGGTTTCTGCAGGACACTTGGAAATTTGGTTCTCACCAGAAGACAAAGCTAACCTACTTAACAATTTCTAGGCCTCCATTTTTTTGAGCAGGGACCAGGTCATCCCTCCCACCAGGATCCCTGATAGTTCCAGGGGAGGCACAGCCAGGCCCAGGGTCAGAGAGGACCTAGTCAGTGAACTCCTGGTGGGACTGGACATGTTCAAATCAGCAGGTCCTGACAATCTACATCCCAGAGTGCTGAGGGAATTAGAGGTCATTGCAGGACCTCTGGCACGACTTTATGAACACTCGTGGTGCTCTAGTGATGTGCCAGAGGACTGGAAAAGGTCCAATGTGGTCCCCATTTTCAAAAAAAGGGAGGAAGGAGGACCCAGGAAATTATAGGCCTGTTAGTCTTACCTCGGTCCTGGAGAAGTTCTTTGAGAAAATTATCTAGACGCACATCTGCAAAGGGCAAGAGGGGAGTGTATGTTTAGGGGCAACCAACATGGGTTCATTAGAGGCAGGTCCTGTCAGACCAACCTGGTGGCCTTCTATGACCAGGTCACAAAATCCTTGGACACAAGTGTTTCAGTGGACGTAGTCTTTCTGGACTTTAGGAAGGCCTTCAACACTGTCTCTCACCCCATCCTTATTAAAAAAATTAGGTTACTGTGGTGTTGACACCTATGCAGTCAGATGGGTCACAAACTGCCTGGAGGGCCGCACCCACAGAGTGGTGGTGGACAGGTCATTTTTGACCTGGAAGGATGTAGGCAGTGGGGTCCCCCAGGGCTCAGTCCTCGGGCCTGCACTTTTCAACATCTTTATCAGCAACTTGGATGAGGGGGTGAAAAGCACCTTGTTCAAATTCACAGATGACACTAAGATGTGGGGAGAAGTGGACATGCTAGAAGGGAGGGACAGGCTGCAATTGGATCTGGACAGGTTGCAGGGGTGAGAGGATGAGAATAAGATGGGATTCAATACTGACAAGTACAGGGTACTGCACCTAGGAAGAAAGAACCAGCAGCATACCTACAGACTGGGGAACTCCCTTATCATCACAGAAGCAGAAAAGGATCTTGGAGTCATTATAGACTCCAAAATGAACACAGGCCACCAATGTAGGGATGCAGTTAGGAAGGCTAACCACACCTTGTCATGCATCCACAGATGTACCATGAGCAGGTTCAAGGAGGTGATCCTCCCACTATATATGACATTGGTCAGGCCACAGTTGGAGTACTGCATCCAGTTTTGGGAACTGCACTTCAGGAGGGATGTGGACAACGTTGAGAGGGTCCAGAGGAGGGCCACTCACATGATCGAGGGCAGCAGGACAGGCTCTATGAGGAGAGGCTACAAGACCTAAATGTGTTCAGCCTCCACAAGAGAAGGCTGAGAGGGGATCTAGTGACCATCTATAACCTGGCAAAGGGAGACCAGCAGACAATGGGGGAGTCCCTGTTCCCCCAGGCACTACTGGGAATAACAAGGAATAACAACCATAAGTTGATGGACAGTAGGCTCAGGCTAGACATCAGGAGGCACTACTTCACAGTCAGGGCAGCTAGGATCTGGAACCAACTTCCAAGGGAAGTGGTGCTGGCTCCTACCCTGGGGGTCTTTAAGAGGAGGCTAGATGGGGTTGTTTGACCCCAGCATTCTTTCCTGCCCATGGCAGGGTGTCAGACTTGATGATCTGCTCAAGTCCCTTCCAACCCTACCAACTATGAAACTAAGAAATATGAGACGTGAGGTTGGACTGGGCAGGTAAATGATGCTGTCCCAGATGAGGAAAGCAGGTGGAATGGAATTTTTAAGTTTTAGGGTATTATTTAGCTACTGCATTTTGTTATACTATCTCACTTCAGATTTACATATATTTTTATAAGTTATCCTGAACTTCTTGTGGGGAGGAGGGGAAGGGTCAAAAAGGGCAGAATATCAAGAAAGAAGGAAACTTTGTTCTCCAAGCTGTATTTGAGAATTTGGAGTTTCCTATAACAATACAAGTTACAGTAGCATTTTTTCTTACTAATAATACTGCATGGAGATCTCTTTTCTGTATTGAATTGTAATTCTGGACTTCCTAATAGATCTACCTATGGTCATTGTCTAGAAATGTTAAGAAGTTCATGAAAGACTACCTCGGTGTATGGGCATAGGACACATTTAATACATAATGGGAACCACCCATGACATTCACTTGAGCACTTCACCTTTTCTGGTCCTTCGGACGCAGCTGCCTCCTTTTGTGTTGACAGTTTGCATTCCAGTAAGATACTGCTAAAGGTCCCCAGGGAGTCTCACCTGCCACATCTTGTTACTGATAATTGCTGGGAAGGCGTTCTTGAATCCTGCCTCTCTCCTGGTTCCCTTTTGGCTCCCTTGCCTGAATCTCAATTTCGGGGCTCTGCCTTCCCTACACCCTACCCTACACCAACCAAAGATGTTGATTCTTGACCAAGGCTAAGACAAAGTCTGCCAGCCACGGTTGGGCCTTAGCCTTTATCTATCAACAGTGCTGTTTGGACAGTGTCAGTGTCCTTATTCAGACCTTGCATCAGCCTGGTTTGCTGTACTGTTCATCCCAGGATGTCTCACTTCCAGCCTTTAACAGGGCTGGCCTTCTCAAAGACAATTTGCCTTTGGCTCGCCCACCTGTTTCTGGGCCAACCGCCCACCTTCTCTCCTGCCATGCCTTGTTTTTTATCTAATGAATTATCTTAATTAGGTGGGAGGCTGCCTATTTTCTTGCCTCAATGCCAGGGGGCACTATCTGTGGATTCATTCCCCCCCTACACTGCAGCCCATGCCTCGCAGATGGCATCCACTGACATGAACCTCACTCGCCCCACACTGGGCCCCAGAATCCTCCATTCAGGACCCCTCTAAGATCCCTTCATTCAGACAGCCTATTCCACCTTCATTCTGGCTGCCTAGCTCCCTGAAACTATTTCCCATCTCGGGCATAGTCCCCCTGGGACTTTTGGACATACAGGCCCTGGCCTCGCCTCCAAAGCCATTTGGAAACCCCAGGCCCTCAGCTTTGGGCATCCCTCATGGTGGGCCCCTGGCCCTTTTGACCCGTCTGGTCCTGGCCCAAGCATTGACTAGTCAAGGGTATTTTACAACAGGCCTCTGAGTCTCTAGCCCCACTCTCTCTCTGGGGTCTGCCCTCTGTACCCTACTAGTGGGTGACCCACCCGGTTGTGGGAGCTGGGGTTAAGGCACCCCAACTCTTCTTTAACCAGGGTGGTAACTGGCCTGGCATTTCCTGGAGACTCCCATGCCACCGAAAGCCCCACCAGGCCACCCACTAATGGCACAGTGCAGTTTGAGGTTATGCCCAGGACCAGGAGCCTTCTAGCCATCCCCAACAGCTCCTCCCTTACCTCCAGGTTGTTGCAAGCAGCCAGGCAGTGTTGCTGCCTGGCTGCCAGCAGGAAACTGATCTGTTTATAGGCAGCCAGGGATCTAAAATGGCTCCCGCAATCAAGCACCTGCTGGCTGCTTGGCTCAGGTCTTAAAGTGGCAGGCACAAACAGTGCCCTGCCACACAGGCACTCTTCCTTTCCCTGATGGCTACTTACAGCTTCAGATTCCTTCTTCCTTTTTCTTCTCACAGACTCACCACTGTCCCAGTCTACACTGTCTGTATCTGGGATCCACACACAGTCTTGTAAGTGGTAAAGATCCTGGCTCCTCCAAACCAGCTTTATCTGGGCATCCCTCTTCCTCAGGTTGCCACCACTCACCCCTGCCAGGGCAGTCGTTTGTTCTCAGTCACTCCAGGCCTTCCAGAGGACTCACTTCTGGTCCTCCCCAAATGTCAGCCAGTGGACTTTTACTCCCTTTTCTGAGGGCCAGCTGGAAAACTGATATTGGCATGTGGCTATAAAGTGTGTCCATGCTGATGTGGTCGGATGTGCCAGCTCTCCCACAGCATGCCATGGCCATTGCTGTTCTCCTCCCTTCAACATTAGTGCGGCTTGTCTTTCTGCAGTAGCCTCACCCCCACTGTGCCTTTGATCCTTAACAGCATCCTGCAGTTTCTGCATCCCTCTCCACTCTTGGCTTGGAGGTAGGTTTTGGTCCTTGGCAGTGTCCTCACCAGACTAATGAATTGACTTTAGTACATAGTAAAAATGGAGTGGACACATGTCCTTATTTTGTAGCAAATCATTTAAAGCCAAGGTAAAGTCATGCCATGATAAAAAAAAGTGTAATTAAGTCCATAGTTGCTCAATATGAACTGGCACCCTCTCTATCAAGTAGCCACCTACTTATATAACACCTACTATAGGCATCAAAATTGAAGAGAGCTGGCCTGTTATTTTCTATGGAAAAATTATTGTTGATTAATATATAGGGTAAGTTACTCCATACTAATAATTCCATGCGTCCATACAGTAAGCCTAGACTTCTTTGAATTTCTGTCCCAGCCTTGGTGAAATTATACTTCATGTGTTCCAGACAAAATCTGGCAGTGTCATTTGTTAGGAAAGAGAATCAACTTTCCCTGCTTTAATTAGGGTCCTTTCTAGGCTCATATTTATATCTAATAACTTTGCTTTTGGCTTTTCTTTTAATATGCTTTGTTGGGAGGACAATTTATTTATATCATGAGTCATCTCTAACAACATAGATATGCTTTTTATTTTGGTGTTAATATGGGTTCTTTAATTTTAAACTTTAAATTTAAAAGGTAAGGTGGCACCTAAAAGCAGATATTAGATTTCTCTTAGGATAAAGTATCTTACTCTGGGATTCTACAAATGTATAAACCCATTGTCCCACTTTAAGTACCTGTGAGGTATCCAAGCTCACTCTTTTTTTCTGGGTTCTACCATGGCTAATTCTAGTTAGTTGCCATTCAAGTGTTTTATCATCTCAAGCAAAACTAAGGAAGTTATTCTTATGCTCTACTCGGCATTGGTGAAGCTGCAGCTGGAGTATTGCATCCAGTTCTGTGTGCTGAAGTTCAAGAAGGATGTGGAGAAGTTTGAGAGTGTCCAGAGAAGATCCACTCTTATGATTACAGGCCTGAAGAATAAGCCATATGAGGAAAGACTGACAAATGTGGGACTCTTCAACCTAGAAAAGAGAAGACTTTGGGGGGATTCATGGCATCTTATTAATATATCAGGGGTAAGCATTGGGGCTAGGTGAACAACTATTTAGCAGAGCACTATAGAGGAAAACCAGGAGCAATGTCATAAACTCCTAGAAGAAGGTTTCAAACTTATATATATATAAGTCAAGGTTTGTGTGAACAGACGCTGAAAAAGACTCCCAGCAGGGTTGATGCAGGCACCTGCCCTGGAGATCTTCAAATGGAGATTGGACACACACTTGGCTAAGGTTATTTGACCCCATCAGTCTTTCCTGCCCAGAGCAGGGGGGCTGGACCAGATGATTTCGCAAGGTCCTTTCCAGCCCTAAACTTCTGTGAATCTCTGCAACCATTTTTAGATTACAATCTACTTTGTCAGATGGACTTGAAGACAACAGGGGTACTAAATAGAAAGGAATGATGTCATTTAGATACAAAGGGTATTTAAATGATATAATTTAAATACCCATTACATTGTAATACTTTCCTCCACTTTCCCAATCCTTTGTAGAGGACAGACCTTGCAATAGACTTGCAGACAGCTGAAGTGCTAAGTAAAAATAATGAAGTCATGTAAGTACAAAACGTAGAAAAAGGGGAGGAAACCATACCTTGCTATGTAAATGACTTAACTACTTTCCATTTAGTACACCTGCTCTCTACAAATCTATTCATAGTATCTGGCAAAGAAGGCAGTAGACTACAAAAGCTCCTGCCTCTCTGAAATAGTGCATACAGACAATCTCTAGACATGCTCACTTTTTCTAAATTGTGTTAAATGATTCACATCACACAGTTCAAATCAAATTTCAAATTGAATGAAGGATTAATAGATGATCATGGATCATCAGGGAGGTTCTTGTGCATTTCTGGACTTCTGTAGTAGAGACAGCAGGAGGTGCTGGACACTGCCCATCTCTCAGAATCAGGGCCACAAAACTGTACTAACTTGCTACACCTGGTGTTGGGCACAAGGAACAGCAAACCCTAGATAGCTGCCATATAGGGTATGTCTACACATTGCCATACGATGACACTGCAATGGTGCCGTTCTTTAGTACTTCCTTTTGAAAGTACTAAAGCATAGCACAGTATTGTTGGTAACTGCACCGTGCACATGCTGCATGGCTAGATTTTGCCACTATGTCACTGCTCTATATCAGGGGAGTGCACAACTATGGCAATGTAGCTAGTGATCATGTGTAAACCTACATGATCACTCCGTCACCATAGAAGTGATGTGTAGACATACCCATATACATGTTAATTAATACCATTTAAATTGCCTAGTTTGGACTGCCCTACTCTGCATTAACTTTAATCCTCATTCAATGAGGATTAGTTAATTCAGACTGGATCCAGTTTTACTTCAGACTACAGATGTTCACATGTATATAGTAACAGCTGTAGTTTTCATTAAACCTAGAAAAACAGTGTCTTTAAATGGTCTAAGGTGCCATCCTATCCTGCCTTCAGCCTAACTTCAGAAAAACATGGCTAACTACTTTTCAAGTTTAACATTGAGCACATACTTCATGTCTTATGACTTGTAGAATTGAGCCACCTACCTCACTGTTTCCATTTCCTCAACTTTAAAATAAGGTTAATTCTGTTTTTCTACTGCATGGAAGGATTGGGAATTTAAATATATTTTATTTGTGTATTGTGTATCCCTAGAAAAGTTTTAGGAAAATTAAAATATCCAATGGATATTTCATGTTATTCCTTTCTCAAATAATTCTTTATTTTTCACTAAAATGAATTGAATGAAAACAAAACAATTTCTGAAAAAAAATTATTTTTGAAAACGTTTTTGTTTCTCATATTTTTGTTGTTATTTATCATTTCTGTAGTTCTTTAATTTGACTCAGCTGATTTTATCCAGGCACAAATGCTTCAAATTAATTTGCTCTTTGATATTTATTTTAAATAAAAAATAGGCAGTATTTATAGTTAGAAAATACTTTACTTACAATTAATTCCTTCTTATACCTTTTGAACTCATTGGGTGCATCTACATGTGCGCTTTACTGCAGAATTGAGTAATTAGCTCTGCAGTAAATTAGCTCACTGTCTACATGTATGACATTATTAGGTCACAGTATAAACTAGCTCTAAGTCTGCCTTAGGATAGGACTATCAGGTACAAGTACTATCCTATGGTGGAGTAATTTATGCAGCTGCAATGCATGTGTAGATGGTGACTTAGACTGGCTGGGGCACAAGGGTGACACAGTGCAGGGACTGCCTGCTGCGTTGCTCCACACTGTAGTAACCTCATGCCCCAGACAGCCCCTCCACAGCACCCCACTGGAAACTTATGTATAGATGCACCCACTGGAAACTTATATTTTATACTAAACAATATCTTCTTCACATTGACAACTTATATATTTATTTTGCTCCGTGTAATATAAAAAAAGTGCAGTGAGCAATCATCTGTGCTGGTGATCTTTCTTGCATTTCAGCCAAAAATTGTAATGTGTAGTCTTTTGTAACTATGCAGGATTCATGCAACCTGCTGTCAATTAATAGAACAAAAAATACAAACATGTAAGACAAGTCAGAAAATTTGTGACCAGCATATGGAAAATAATATACGTTTTATTGCAATAGCCATTCCAGTTGACAGAAGCAAATTGGCTTTTCTGTAGCAAGATAATTTATGCATACAATGAAAATATGGAATCAGGTTATAATGCTAAATGATTTTTTAGTGAATCAGGCCCAGAAAGCCAATAAGGAATTAAAATGAAAGATTAATGGGTTATCTCTTTTTGCACCAATTAAATGAAGAGTAAAAGATGGCACATTTATCAGCAGTTCATTGTTAACTCATTGAAGAAGCTGGCCTTTTGCCTAAAAGTGATCATGCAGATTGTGCAACCAGAGGGGGATTGTTTTGCTTTAGCCGTGTAGCATAATTAATTTTAGATAAGTACCTACTCCTCAGACAGATCTTAAAAGTTATTAGAAAAAAAATGTTTGGCATTTGAATGAATATTTACAGCATGGCAGAATTCTAGATTGTAACACACACATTGCTACCGCATCCCTCTCTCACCAGCATGAGAGGATAACTATGCCTAGGAGTACCAAGAGTGACTATTTACCCGATTTACTTGAATATAAGATAAGGGTTTTTTCCCCACAGTCAGCATGGGGAAAAGGCCTCTTGTCTTATATTCACTTATAGGAAAACCTCTTCATTAAATACATTTTCTGTTATTAAATTGCTGCCAGAAGCAGTATGTGCTCAGTAATGGAAACCAACTGTGAAGTTGATTGAATGCAGCTCACGCTGAGCATGCCTGTAAAACACATGGCCCATACTGGACAAACATACTGATGGGAACCAACCTTATGCTATGTTAGTGAAGCTCATAAGGAATATCTGAATAAGGTATACTGCCCAATGTGCTCGGTCCCTCTCAGCTTTTTCAACCTATGGTAAGCTACTACATTACTGACTTTTTCGTTGCCACAGCTGTGTAGTGCCTTTTTTTCTCACTTTCAATGATTTTTGCGTCTTCACCAGCCTCATGTTTGGCAGACATCACCAAATGTCTACGTAGAGGAGAGGCTCTGTCACCCCCCCAACTTGGCCCATCTTATGTGACCAGTATGGCATTACCCTCCATGGGATGGTGGGACCAAGTGACCTCACACCTCATCTGCGTATATATTTTTGGAGCAGTCACATCCAACCTGTTTCCAGTTCTAAGTGGATCCTTTGTTGGGCATATATGGAGTACACACATACTGATCTGTACTGAACTATGAGGGCACCATGACTAGAAATGCTGATTCTGTTCAGGCCCAGCCCAATGAACTATGCAGTAAATCATGAGCCTTTTGGCTTTGGACTAAAACCGTGCATAGCTTTAGTATGTATAAGTACGTACAAAAGTGCCACTCAGAAGTGTATTTATGGTGTACCTGTGCTAAAACATGCAGCAGTTTGCAAAACAGATAAAAATACATCAATTCTGGATGAACTGAGTTTCTACGTATCCATAGAGATATATTTATTCTGAAATCAGTGTTGTTTGTTTCTTTGCATTTCAGATTAGCTTCTGAATGCCCACTGCAGTTTCTTCCCCTTTACATGCTTCCCAAGCAGGGTCTATTAGCAAGGAAATGGGGGGGGGGGGAAGGGGAGGGAGAGGGCTACAGGTGGAAAAACTTGGGGGTTGAGGGAAAAAGGGGGCCACCTGATGTCCCCCTCCCCAGCCTGGAACCAGGACACACTGTAACTGCATTATTTCACATCATACAGATAAGCATAAATTAGAAACAGTATCCCATTTCTTTGTCTAATAAATTCTCCTTCATGTGCTTCCTTAAACCATATGCAAGAAAGCCATACATACTAGCCTCTGGCTGCTTTACTACTCCATCAAGGAAGAGCACAGACCATTTGCAGATGCTTCCTCAGCCTGACGAAGGGTGTTTGTGCCTGAAAGCTTGCTGAGAAGAATTTTTCCAACTATTTGAGTTGGTTTAATAAAAGATATCAGATTTACTCAAATAACCTTGTTTGCCTATGTCCTTAGGCCAGCATAGCTACAACCTACACTCCTTAAATTATAGCAATCTTGTTAGTCATTATTGTAAAGCCTTCTCATCTTTTAAAAATAATTTTCCATATATCAGATTTCTAGTAGATTATGCTCCTTAAATCAAGAAGTACAAGGGCAGAATCTGGTTTCAGTGGGTATGAATGTAGATATATAGGAATTCTTTTAATGTATGTCCAAATATACTCTACTGTAAATTTCCCAACATACGTGGTGGAAGGAATACCTTCACACTGGGCAGTTTCTTCCACTCAGTTGCATTTATCACTGAATAGCACAATACAGTAGGAAGCAAAAATACTTATTCAAAACTGTAATAAGTTGCAGGCCAGTTTGCCAAATTAGCTCAAGCTTATGTTAACTATGTAAGCTTAGCATGGGGAAGATGGAGTGAAATATCCCTACAGGATTTCCAATGGAAACTTTTGATCAGCAAAGAGGAAGGTGTTGGAAATCCCCTTCCAGTTATTGCTCTTGATGGATGGGGACACAATTTTGTTAGTTCCAATTGGCGTTGCCTGAATTTTAACTGTGGATGGGTATAATTAACATATCTCCTAAATTATGTACCTCAGTACTGAGTTGTTTCAGAAGCTCCTCAATAATTTTGTCTGTAACAGGTTCATCTATAGAAGCCAGAGAGTATCTTGCTTCATGCATCTCCCAGTTGCTTCTGTTGTTTCAGGACCCCATATGAAACTTACCTTCTCTCTAGTATCAGTGGCCGCTGTAGTGATACTATATGATTAAAACAGTTTTTCTCTAACCCTGGCACACATCGAGCAGCTGGGATGTTGGGAAAAAGACCAATAAAGAAGTCTGGCTGAATCCTTGATAGGGATGCTGCCATTCAGAATAAAATGAGGGGGATGAAAGTTGCACACAGATGAGCTTACAAGAACACTGTGCCACACATCTGTCAGAAGATACTGAGAAGCTGGTTGCGAGAAACATTGATTACAGGAACAGCCAGAGGAGAGCTGGTTGAAAATGTGAGGGAAAAGTAGAAAAAGATTTGCTGAATTTGTAAATTAAGATGCACAGTGTGCTCAGTGGTATAGTGAAAGCACCAAGTACATTTAGGATCCATTTGTGCATGGGCCACTCGCATCTATTGATTCATGTTAGGTTGCTGTCTGCCAGCATCCCAGACTCCTTTGTGGGCCCTCACAGTGAGGCTCGCTGGAACTCTGATGGGCTTGGCTGCTCCACAACCATGCAGTGGGGCCTGTTCTGGGCTGTCAGAGAGCCAGCCAGCAAAGCTTCTGTCCCCAGCCCTGCCTCCTGCCTGCAGCAAGCTGGCAGTCAAATGGAGGGGGCAGTGTGGGGTGGAGCATCTGTAGCTCCTGTACAAAGATAGTATTTTTCGATTGTTATACAATACCCTGGGGGAAAGGAAGAATCGGGTCTCTCACAACTCCGGTGAACTGCAGGTGGCAGCAGCAGGTGTCCAGTTTGATTCCTGTGATGGGCATCTTCTGCTGGGTACCCACTGCTTAGTGGAGCTCCAAGGGGCCCAATCTTTTCTTCTGTGGACTTGGCAGGCCATCCTTGATTGGCCGCTGGGAACATGCCTTCAACACTCTTCCAGGAAAGTCCCATAGCAGGTCACCATGGCTTGTTGGGCAGCCCAGCCAGTGGGGCGGTAGGTTGGGGGGCATGTCATAGTGAAGTGACCTGTTCTGGGCCCCCCGCAGAAGGGGGTTGGGGGCATGTGCCTGGCAGCCAATCAGGGGTGGCCTATTGCTTAACTGCATTCAGCTGTCATTGGCAGCCTCAAGTATGCTCCAGCATGGGCATGCAGAAACATCCTCAATGTGCTGGCCTTGGCCAATACAGGCAGCCTTATGTCCCCACCCATGAAAGGGAAAACTTGTGTTCTGTTTGCTTCCAAACTAATAAAGTCTGCTTAGGGCAGGGGTCAGCAACCCCTGGTACTCATGCCAGAGCATGGCACATGAGGTTATTTTGCTCAGCATGCCACAGGTGATGGCAGCAGGTGGCTAGGAGGCTGTGAGCCCTGCTGCAGGGAACCCGGGCTCTGTGGCAGGCGGGCAGCAGGCAGCCTGGGCTGGCTGTGGAAAGCAGCCAGGAGACTGCAAACAGTTGCACTGGGTTCTGAAACCTCAGATATGCTCCATGGTGGCAGCAGGTGGAAAGTTGGGCCTGGGGCAGCACAACCCTGGCCCCTGCCCCGCATCTGCCTGGAGGTTTGCATGCACTTGCCACCAGAAATGAGGATTGGGCCTCTCGCAGCTTGCTCGCCATCTGCCTCCGATATGCCAAGTCAAGGTGTGGGTCAAGGTTGGGGTGTTTTTGACATTCTGGCCAAAAGCATTGATGACCCTTGGTTTAGAGAAAGCCACATAAGTTAGTTCAAATCCACGTCGAGCTTTTTGCATGTCTGTGCCTACCCGCAAACTGACACCTTCCAGTCTTCCTTGAGTCAGGGGAAAAATCTATCGAGTGCTGCCATAGGAGCAGAACAGGTATTAAGCTGTGAGTCTGAGAGTCCTTCATCCATGGAATCCCTTTCCCTGGCACAGACCCTTCCCTATTTCCACTGACTCAGCTGTGTTGGCAGCCCCCGTGTTGGCTTCCTTCCCCCTTACCTAACTGTGCATTTGGGAAACAGCACCAGATGCTCTGCCGTTCTGTGTAGTCGCACCCTTTCACAGCTAAGCTCACAGGGTGAGTCCTAAGAGACTGCCAAACTATTTTTTCTGGTCATCAACATAAGGATTCGGGGGGCCTAATTCTGAACACCTGACTCTTGCAAATAGCTATTACAGAACTCTTCATGTGAATCAGGCAAGCAGAATTCAACTCTCACTGTGGGTAACGGAAAAAATGAATAAAATATAGAATTGTAATAAAAGGTAGGAAAAAGGCCAAAGGAGACAGATTATAATAATGTAGAGTCTAAATTAAATATAAAAGTTTTACAAGAGCAATAGCTTTTTTAAAGAATTGAAGGCACTGCATTTCAGAATGAATTTCTTTTCACATTGGAGTTTAAGATTACAGTATAAAACATCTCCTCATAAAATATATATTGGGTACATGCATTTTGGAATACTTCTTGAGACTAGGCAACGGCAGACAGCACACTGGAGCATAAACAGAAGGATGTTCAGAACTTGGCCTGCCTCTGATAAATGAAGTAATTTAATCTCTATCTAGACACTTTATCTCTTAATTCTGAAATTATAAAGGTAGATAAGAAGCATCTTGAATATTCAAGCATATAAGGGGAAAAAAAGAAGAGTGGAAGAAGGCTCATGCTCCGTCCTAGATGAAGGATAGATGACATGAAGGTGCATTTTATTTGGTTTTGACTTAATTAAAATAGATAGACCAAACAGGGGAGAATCTGCTTTTGATGACCATGAAAAAAGTTATTCTTTTTTTTCTGGTAAAATCCGCAATAGAAAGATATTGCACTGCACTGGGGCTTAGAAGGGTTGGGGTTCATTTCTAGCTATAGACCTCATCTCTCTGTGCTTCTCTTCCCACCTACCAAATAAAGATAATGCTGTTTTTATGTGCAATCACAGGCTTCATTTCTATCTTATCAGTTTTTCTATGTTTACCTAGGATGGTTTTGTTTTAGATTTTAGGGGTGAAACTGGAATTCTCTGTTTCCATGGAGATATGCAATAGAATGGAGCCTGAAGACAAAACAGACACCCACCTTTCTGGATCCAGGATTCCTATTGGAGGAATAGTTTGTCTAATACAGGTGACAACCCCTAACTTCCAAAAACATATGAAACTTTCCTTCAAGGTTATTTATGTAGATTAACAAAGCCAGAAAAAATAAGTACCTATCAAGCTCTAGTGTTTTTTAACAATCAACTATTAAGACAAAAATAGCGGCAGCTAGCACAAATTGCAATCTGCAGTGGTTATAAAGAAGACGTGACACATATGCTCACCTAATTTTCAGCCTTGTCATCACAGTGGGTGATTATTTTTTTACAGGTGTTGTGGTTAGAGGTTGTTGCTGGGGAGAGATTTAAAACTGGAAGTTGTACTTATGATTCTTACCCTGATTTATGGTTGCCCTTACCAGCCCATCATTGTCCATACTGCCTCTTTGTTGAGAATACAAATGGGCGTTTAAGATGAACTGCAAAGACAAAAAATTATAGAAAATTAGGGTTAGAAGGGACTGTAGGAAGTCCATCTAGTCCAACACCTTTCTCAAAGCAGGACCATCCCCAACTAGACCATCCCATCCCATCCCATCTGAGGCTTTCTCTAGCTGGGTCTTAAAAACCTCCAAGGATGGAAATTCTGCAACTTTTAGGGGTAACCTGTTCCAGTGATTTATTACCCTACTAGTGAGACAGTTTTTTTCCTAATATCTAACCTAAACTTCCCTTACTGCAATTTGAGACCATTGCTCCTTATTCTATCATATGTCACTACTGAGAACTGTCTAGCCAGAGCTGCCTTTGGGGGAAAGGTATCCTGGGTGAACTTGTATTTTGGTGCCCTCTCCCCCCTGCCATCTCCTCAAGTTACTGGCACTGTTTAGTATGTGTGGTGTGTGTGGCAGGGATGGGATGTGTGGGGTGGGGAGTGGGTCTGTGTGTGGGGTGGGGTTGTGGGGGTTATGGCTGGGGTTTGCATGAGGGGGGTGCATACATGAGGGGCATGTGCACCAGCTGCTGTGGGGGCGGTGGCAGAGGACCCTGTGGGCTATCCGCTCATCCAAGATGCTGGCTTGCTGGGCAGCTGAGCTAGAGGGGCTCAGGGGAGCTAGGGTGTTAGGGCAGGTGAGTGGGCAGCAAGCAGGGCTGCCTACACAAGAAGACCAGTCTCAGTGACAGGGCGACACTGCCTAGCTGCCTTTGCTTTCACCCTCAGCTTAGTCTCCAGCCCCAGCAGCTTGTTGCCTAAGCTGGGGCCACCTAGCCATGCCATCTTCTCTCTGTGCACTGTTCCCTTGACCTTGGCCTGGCCTTCAATGCCCTCCTCCTGACCGGGTATGTGGCCTGGCAGTGCCCACCACCGCTGCGGCCCAGAGGCTTTTTATCCTGCTGTCTTGGCTGGGTGGCTCCAATGAACTCCAGGCACAGCCAGAAATGAGGGAAAGGGAGAAGTGAGTACTACTGTCCCGCCCCTGGGATTAGTTCCCACTGAAGTCCCTCAATAGCTCATCCCAAGCACAAGAGGCAGGGCAGGGTGTGTGTGCATGTGTGAAGTGCCCGGACCACAGCACCTTGTACAGTAGACAGTCACTCACACTCCTAAAACTGTAAGGCTGCTCTGAGTCTAGCTCCATCCTCTTTGGAACCACCCTTCAGGTAGTGGAAGGCTGCTATTAAATCCCCTCTCAGTCTTCTCTTTTCCAGACCATTTTAACCAGCTTTCACTTGATTTGTTTCCTTTCCTCAAGCTAATAAGTAGAGCTACAACTACTCAGATTTGTGCTTTCAAGTGAGACTGTGGGTAGAAATTGCATTTGGGAAGCATAAATCATCTTCTGACCCTCTGTATGTTAATAACACAGGTCAGCCCCATAAACACAGTTACCCTATCTAGGATTTTATCCTACTTTCCATTATTCTTATTTGATAAGCTTCCAAATACAATTGCTAGCAAATGCAGGATCCCTACTGGACTGCATGGAGTCCAGTGAACTCCAGGGACAGTCCCAGCCAGCACCAGGCTTCATGTGCAGACTTCCCCATGAAGCCTGGGGCTGTCCAGGAACTGTCCTGGTCTAAGGCAGGTCTCAACTAGCTCCAGAATGGGCAGGGAACTTGCCCCATGAAGGAAGATCCCAGCCCCCACTCTGTGATTGTGGAGTGAGGGCTGGGAGCTTTCTGCTGCTGGGGCAGGGGGACAATATTCCCACCTGAGCTCTGGTGATAGAGCCCACCCCAGCAGTAGGCAGATCCTGGGGGCATGGAGCAATGTCCTACTCCCTGTTTCCCATTTGACAGGGAGCAAATTTGCTCCCAGTCAGCTGTCTGCATGTGCCTTACTGCACAGTAATTACTCGGCAGTTAATTTGCCCCTTGCATTTGCAGGTAGCAAATTAACTGCTGAGTAGAGCAAATTACTGCACGGGGGATGGCCTGTTTTGGAATTGCCTCCTTAAGGAAATTCTACCATTCCTGAACTACCAAGTCATCTGGTTGCTGGTTCCAGAGTGCTTCCCCACCTAGCCTCTTGAGTTTGACAAAATCTGACTTCTTGAAGTGCAGGACTTCCATTCTGCTATCTGATTTCCCAGTCTTATGGTGGATGATGAACTAACCAGAGTACCACCAATTCTTCGGTTGCCTGTGATGTCATCACCCTTGGCTAGCACTAGATCCAGAATGGCCTTACCCCTGGCATCCCCTTCCACAACCTGCATCAGAAACAGGTTGTCTACTGTTGCCAAGAAGTTGGCCAACCTACTGGAAGTGGCTGAGTGTTCCTCCTAACAGATGTCAGGGTAGTATGTCAATCATGCCTCTAGTGTGAGCTGCCTCTGTCAGTTCTTGAAATGCTTGATCACTCTCCTCTTCTTGGGAGGGAGACCTGTAGTATACTCCCACCATCAGGTCTCCCTCTCCTGATCTCCCTTGTATCCTGACCCAGAGGTTCTCAAGAGACCCTTTCCTGTTGTCAAATGTGACCTGCAGGGAGGGGTATTGCTTTTTCACATAGAGGGACATACCTCCTCCCTTCTTCCTAACCCAATCCTTCCTGTAAAGCCTATAGCCTTCAATATTCACCATCCAGTTGTATGTGTCATCCCACCAGATCTCCGTTAACCCAAAGAGATTGAAATCCTCATCAACCAGGAGCAGTGCCAGTTCCTCCTGTTTGTCTCCCATGCTTCTGACATTCCCATGAAGAAATTTCCCATGCTTTTGGCATTCCCTCTCATTGCCTCAGGTTTTCTGACATGTCACCTGTGTTGCAAGATGTCATTACCAATCTGGTTGCCCATTTCTTGAATACCCTCCCAAGTATTGTTGTGGCTAGTGACTTTGTGTACCACAGTAGGACCTTCTCCCCAGCCCCCAAACTTGCCTAGTTTTAAGCTCTCCCCAACAAGTTGGTGACTCTTGTAGCAAAGAGTTTCTTCCCTCTGTTTGTGAAATGAATACCATCCTCTGCATGTAGACCACCCCGGTTGTAGAATTGTGTGCCATGATCAAGGTACCCAAAGCCTATATGGTGACACCATCTCCTAAGCCTTTGGTTGACTTCCTTAATGCACTTCTCCAACCGACAGCCATGGCCTCTGACTGGGAGGATTGAGGAGAAGGCTACTTGTGCCTCTAGGCCCTTGAATATCACCTCCATGTTCTTGTAGTCTCTCATGATCCTCCCAGGGCTGCTTCTTGCTGTGTCATTGGTGCCCACATAGACAAGGAGCAGGGTGTAGTGGTCAGTAGGTGGACCAGTTTAGAAATTCTTTCCATACCATCTCTGATCCTGGTTCCCGGAAATCAGCAGACCTCTCTTGCAAGGGGGTCTGGATGGCAGATGGCTCTTTCAGTGCCCCGCAGCAGGGAGTTTCCTGCAACTGTCACCCTACATTGCCTCCCTATTGGGGCTGGCTGATCCTGAACAGATGCAACATTGGTTGATGGTGGGAGGCTGCATAACTGTTGTGGAGGGTTATTGGTGGGGCAACTCATGCATGCCATGGCTTTAGTCCTGACATGACCATTTTCCACTCACCATTGGTTGGGGCATCATGGTCAGGTTTGCTCTTCTGCCCGGTCTCTGTGGCACCCTTCTTTAGATGCAGGGCCTGGCAGTAGGCAACAATCTGCCAAGTGGTCTCTGATGATCTGCAGCCTGTCCACTTCCTCCTTGAATTCCCTCACTTGGCCCTCCAGAGTCTTCAGCAATGAGCACATCCCACAAGTGGGAGTGCTCATGCCCTTGATCTCAGCAACCACCAGGCATGCCAGGCAGTCCAGCAGCCTGGAGTCAAGGGCTCCATTTGTGTGGAGGTCAGGACCATAGGCTCCGTCTGGGTGAAGGCCTCTGAGGTACCAGGGTGGGGTGGTCCATCCAGACCTGGGAGCCTAGGGGTGTGGTGCATACCCATATTTCAGGGTAACCCTGGTTGGGTGGCTGCGTACTGTCATGGAAAAACTTTGAGTATATGCTGCCAGCACAGAAGAGGTTAAACTGACATGCGTGGTTTGAAGCTGTGAGTGGAAGTTTCCAAGGCTCACCCAGTCCTTGCCCCCTGGGTGACCTAGGGAGCTGTCAATCATTGTTGACCTACTTTCTCCACAGACGCATGCTCAGGCTGTGTCAGCTCCTGACTGAGAGCATGCTCAGTCAGAACCTGACATGAGGTAATCAGACTAGAAATTTCTCTGTGGAGAGCACTCTGATTGGCCACTAAATTGAGATAAAAGTTCTGTGAGCCACTCCCTCGGGGGGAGATCGCATGGACTAGAGACAGAGGCTGCTGCTGCAGGGACTGTTCTCTGAGTCAGGCTTCAGGGCCTATTGATCTCCTCCTTCGACTCTGTTGATACTTGCTTTTGTACTCACCTGGCTTCTGACGTACCTTTGAACGAACTAATGGCTTACGATTTTGGATCACCCTTTGGACTTTGTTTAACCCGGCTCCGGACCATCGACCTCGGCTTCCTTTTCAACTACGACCGGCTCAATCCCTCTAACCTGACACCTTCGCGGCTTCATCTTCTGGCTACCGACCTCGGCTTTTCGTATTCGACCACCCGATTTGTCCATTGCTGTGGACTGGCGTCACGTGACTCGTTACCTATGCGTTACAGTTCGTTTTATGTTACACCCATTAATGAGCTGTTGACCAGCCCTGGGACTAGGTCTTCGGACTGAACCTCGTGGGCCAACAGACCCCTTTGTTGTCTGTGCGTTATTACTGTAACTGAAGAAAGCAACTGTGTGCCTCCGCTTCAAAGCGTGAGTAAAATAAACCATCTTTGTTAAACCAATACGCCTGGGTGCTTCTCAGACTCCAAAGCTGCTAATCCCACCTGTCCGTGCCAATAGCCACCACCCGGCCAATCCACCGTGACCGCGACCCCGAGCTTGGCTTGCCAGCTCTGCCGGGTTCATCGCGACACGTACATGTTTGTATGGGTAGGAGACCAGGTGGATATTAAAGTCCCCATGTGGTTCTCATCAGCTGCTGCTGCTGCTGTCTCTGCCGCTGCTGCTGCCGCAGCTGCCTGTAGTGGGATCCCCTAGCTTCCTGGCTTCCCAAGCAGCCAGGTGATTCCCAGGGTCCCTCAGACTCTCCCTGCATGTGGGAGGGTAGTTCTCTTGTCCCTTTATCTGATGTCCATCTCTGGGGGGTAGGGAGGGCTTTCCTCAGTGTGAGGGGCTACGGATCCTCATATCTACAAAAAATAGCTCATATCTAGCTCTTTTTTATGCAGCTCTTACACTTAGGTCCCTAGTTAGTTTAATCTAAGTGTCAAACTATACAGCCATTCCCTGAAGGTTAGATCAGTCAGCAAATGGCCAGTGTGATCTAACTTTGGATTTGGTATGGAGGTGGGGTTATTCATCTGAGAGTGGGGAGTGGGGAGTGGGGAATGAGTCACAGGTCTAAAAATAGGTCCTGGTCAGGGGTGGGGAGTCTCCCCAGTCCCACCAACCACCCCTACAGGACCTCACCAAACTGTTCCCCCTGCCTGTAGAGCGACTAGTCTCCTGATCCCACTGACCCCCCACCCTCCCCAGATAGAGCTTTAGTCCCCTGTGATCCACTTACCTCTCCCTCCATCCTGACTTATTTTGATCAAGCTCCTGGCACCAGCAAATGCCTGTGAAATAGGCACCAGGAGTTGTTTGTAAGATTGGAAGTGGTATGGTGGGATCGGGGTGGAGGAAGGGTTGGCAGCATTAGAGAGACTGTCTGGGGACCCTCAGCCCTCTTTGGACCCCACCAACCCACATGCAGACTCAGATAGTCCCCCTCCAATCCTGTCAAACCACCACCAGCACCTCCTGTACCCCACATCCCTCCTCCATGGACCCTGCTAGCCATCCATTCCCCGCCAAAACCCTATGCAGACCATGCTAGCTCCAATCCCAGCTTCTCTCCCCTCCCCTTACTTACCTTAGATCTGGCCCCTGGCACCCATCTAATCACTGAGTTAGATTGAGTAGCTGATCTAACCTCCTTACTTTTGAGTGTAACTTCTGTCTGTACCCTGAAACTCAGTACTTCTCCTTCCCAACTGAGTGTACTAACTGGTAGGCTAGATAATCAAGTTCACTTTTGGTTCCTGTTTCTGGCTCAAAGGACATTGAATTATATTTTGGTATTGGCATAGCTTCAACAGATGATGGAGAAGTGCTCTCCATAAAAATCACCTTTAGCTTGATGATTAGGACACTGTACAGGAATGTGGAAGTGAATGTGTGAATCCCCTCAGGTCAAGGAAATAATAGTGTCTTATGAGTGAGTGGTCTACCCACTGCCCTATTTATTAAATGAGATAGCACTCACTTGTGCTTCAGCTGTTTTTGAAAGAAAAAGTAACTTTTGCTCAGTTTTTTAAAGGAAGGACTTCAATTCCTAATGCCAGTAGAGCACTCCAAGCTGCAAATCCTGAGTGAACTTAACCTTCTACCTGAAGCACCTGAGTCCTAGAAAGGGGAAGAAAAAGAGACAAACACTTGTCCTCAGGATTTCCTCATTGGCTAGCTCTGGATAGCTTTCTTCCCAGTACATTTATAATTTTGGATCCCTTTCTGAGTCTCCTAACTCTCCTCATGTAGTGTATGAGTAGCCTAGACGTAGAACAGAAAAGGACCAGCAACCTAAATGTTGCAATACTCTGTTGTGCTACCTGATTTAATTTTTTAATTCTTTCTCTAGGAAACTTCTACACCTGGTGAATTAATCTGATTACAGTACCACGATAATGCAGCTAGACTCTTTCCAGATCTAAGTGAATCTCTACATGACATTATGCTGTGCTATATGGACATACCCATTAGTACCAAATGGCAGATTAACATCCTACTGTTAATCAGATGTGCCATTTATCTCTAATGAAGTTAATTTACTTGCAGATAGGCTTAATAGCTTGTACATGTCATGTTTTAAAGCAGTTCTTGAAATTAAACTTTGTCAAGCACAAGATATTAGAGATTCTGCAATTTTTATGTAGGCACATTTCCAATTGAAGTCAATGGATGACTTATGCAGCAGATGACTCAGGCATGAATTGTATTCCTTGCTCAGAGACTGGGATTGAAAAGAAAATATTATTGTATTCTTATATATCAGTAAAAGGTTGGGCTTTAAACTCTGTGTTCAGATAGCACATTAAGTGGTAGAATAATTACTATAGATTGTAATCTAAAAAGCCTCTTCATTTATATATGTAGCAATGATTAGTTTGGCTGTGTGCACCACTGTCCTTGAACTGCAGAGCTTGTGTTAGGGCAATGCAATACAGGCAAATACAAGAATCCTGGCAAGTTGCACGTCTCCCTGTTACATTAGTTAGTGTTAATACGTTTGTCTAGTAAAGAGCAGGGACACAAATATAAGTTTTGCATAGGGTCCCCAAGGGTAAACCCTATTGCTGTTCAGCAGAATGGTAGCCTCAAGATGTCCCAAGGAACAAGAAAAGATGCCTTTTCTTTTCTTTTTTTGTTATTTATTTATTTTTATTTGCTCTCGCTTCTTTCAATGTCTTGGTAGATTCTTAGCCAAATTCAGCTGTTTGGGACTGCACCAAATTCAATACTATCTACTCTTTCAACACGGTCATCTTCCATTTGGAAACCTGGAAACCCTGCTAAGTATACACTTTTCTTTTGACTTCATGGAATTGCCAGTTAATTTGAGCCTCAGCCTTCTTTTTTACAGTCATTTACTTTGAATTACCTCAACCGAGAACTTTACCTCACCAGTCATTTAACAATGTCCTGAATACCTTGCATCAATGTCTACTTTTAATGTTGCCATTTATAAAAGATAGGCACTGGACTCTAAAAATGCATTTAATATAGCTTAAATTGTTACTTGAACACTGAAGGGTGAAGTTAATGGTGCCAGTATACTGCTTAAGAAGTATTTCATGGAGTCCTTTATGTACCTCAGTACATAAGGTTTCCCACAATAGCTTTTGTACCTTCTGGACCCTCTACACTCCATTTGCTCGTCTGCCTTACCCTGTGGAAAGGGAGGCAGGATCAGATGGCAAAGAAGTCAGGCTTTTCTCTGAAAAATGTTGCACCTTATAAAGCAGATTGCTTTGCATTCATCCTTCCATGTGGAAACATCCCTCTAGGAACAGATTGTATCATGATCTGCAGTACTATATCATACCCATACATCGGGTTAATGCTACAGTTTAAGTCTAGTGCACAAAAGCTAAACATCTGTAATTTAAAGGGACAATGTCAAGATGGGGTGAACCACAACAGTGACCTTTGCCTGGATAATCTTAGATCTGTTTGCAAAATCCATGTAATTTTTAAAATATGTTGTTTTGGCAAAACAAATGCTTTAGAGGATTTTTGTTTGTTTTGTTTTTTCTTTCTGAGAAAAAAAATATGGCAGCGGCCCAGAACAACATGGGAAAATGAAGGTAAACAAATGGCCGTGGGTAAATAAGATGGAGAGGCACATATTTTGGTAATAAAATAGATTTTTGATTTCAGCTTTAGAGGGATTTTCATAAATAAGAAAAAAAGGACTTCGATTATTAAAAAAGTCATTTCTTTATTTGCCTAATAGTTTGGGTAATACCGTTCCAAATAGTTTTAGGAATACAATTCAGTATAGCTGCTCATAACACAATCAAAACAGAATGAGAAATAATGTGTAGTATCAATTCTTTACATAAAACTATTTTCTGAATATCTAATCACGAGGAGGCACATAGTACTTTTAGGTATAACTTGGAGCAAGACCCAGAGTGGACATCTCATAAGGTAATGCTGGAGGTCCCATTGGGAGGGTCAAAATCTCTCTCATGACTCCTAGGAGGAATAATTTGTGCTACTTCTTACACAGGCACAGCTGCAATTGGATGACATTTTCTATTCATATTAACCCTCTAACCCCACCCC
>NW_017728931.1:69501708-69510832 GCF_001723895.1 Crocodylus porosus | reverse complement strand
ACTTTTTTTCCCCTGGGGGGAAGAAATCTTTTCAGTTCTGTTCTTCCCCCCTCTCCATCCCCTCACCCCCCCCCAAAAAATCAAAGCATTATCTTTAGGTACTTATGAAGCAAATCATTTTGATTGTTTGATTTGAAATCATGATTTATTTTGAAATATACAATAATTATATTAAAACAGGAGTTAAAAATCTAATTCATTCAAATATTTTGTTTTTGGTCATGGGAAATTATTTCATATGTGACTTGAACACTAAATCTTTGAAATGTCCATTCTTTGCAGAATAACATTAATGGTAAACATATGCTTACCAGCTATTCTGATACAAGCCATAAGAAAGCAACAAATAAATGAACACATTCTAATAAGGAAACTTAAAAGAAGATGTCTTAGTGATAATTTTATATATGATTTATAATCTTAGTGATAATATATATATGATTTTACAGCGGTTTCACATGTAAAATCCTTCACTGGTAAGAGAAAATAAAAACTTGTTTAGTATACAATGCTGCATTTATTGACATCCGTGGAGATGTTTCTACTGGCTTCAAACAAAGCAGTAGCAAGGCCTTAGTTATTACAAGTACTTTACAGTTTTTTCAGGCTTATGTAATGTGGTGAGATGTATTAGCATGTTTGTTGAAATGCTGCTCTGGATTATTGCAGAATAACAAATGTCTTTGATTTCTTTTGGTTTTTTGTACAGAAGAATGCATGGAAAGGGTGGGATCTAAATTCCAGGAGAAAGCTAAACTTCCATTTAAAAAATGTGGGAAGTTATAGTTAAAAGCAGTCTTTCATCAAAGTACATTTTTGTGCTTCTCCTTCCCCATAAGAAATAATTTTGATTGTGTGAAAAATATGAAACATGGATAAGAGCTACTGTATGGGTTTCTGCTTATGTTCTAAGAGCGTGGCATCTTGTAGGTGTTTCCATTTTCATCCTCCTAAATGAAAGAAGCATTTTTAGCACACAGTACTTGCATACCACAATGGGGAAATCTAGAGAAACAATGGTCAGTATGCCATTCTGTCAGTATGCACCAAGGGTCAATATGCCAATCCAGGGCTGCTCCTGTCCAGCTCAGTGTGCTGTGGAGGGGCTGGCTGGGGCACAGGGGTACTTCTGTTCAGGGCTAGGTGGCAGAGACCCCCTGAACTGAAGCACTCTCATGCCCCAGCCAGCTGGGTTAGCCTCAACATGTGGACTGGTGCACACTAAAAATACAAGTACTAACCTGCTGCAGAGTTTATTAGTTTACTGCAGCCGAATAGGGCCACGTGTATAGATGTTGAGAAATTTACTGCAGAGCTAATTAGGCAACTCTGTAGTAAACATCTCATGTACATGCCCTCAGAAGGCATGATTACACATGCAAATTTACTGCACAGTAACTGAAATTACTGCACTGTAAATATGGGGACTTACACCAACTCTGGTGTAAATTTGATACCTGCATCATGCAGGTATCAAATTTACACCCGATTAGTTACTGCACAGTAACGCACATGTAGATGCCTTACTGTTGAGTAGCACTATGTGTAT
Organism: Crocodylus porosus; assembly: GCF_001723895.1. NCBI lineage: Eukaryota > Metazoa > Chordata > Crocodylia > Crocodylidae > Crocodylus > Crocodylus porosus. The sequence continues at coordinate 69,509,283 of NW_017728931.1, read as the reverse complement.
GGACTGCCTTGGAACTAACTTTAGTCCCAACTCAGTGTTAATGAGCTTTAATAATAGCTGCACATGTAGTAGATGCCAGCCTATTCTCATTTACTGCGCAGTAACCTAAAGCCAGAATAAATGCATGTGTAGGCACACCTAGTGGGTCTTAAAATCACATTTTTGAAAATGTTAACCAACCTATTTTCTTTTTATTCCTAAAAGGATTCCATTGAAAGGTTGCCTACAATTTTAATATCTAGGAAAATTAAAGTGAAGGGAAAGGAGGTAAAAAGAAAAAAAAAAGATGCACAGGTGTTGAAAATGTGAGAGGAAAAGTTGCATTTAAACAACAACAATAAGTCAAAATTGAATCATGAGGGAAGAAAAGAAAGAAAGTTGTAAGGAAAACAGATTATGTAAAAAAACATGCTTAATAAATGTAAATAATGCAGTAAAATACACATGACTATTACAAACAGACAGGCTCAATGTCAGGTAAGGAGTTTCATGGTGAAATTCCTTCCTCATTCCTTTACTCCAGCCTAGACCTCAAGAGACAGGAATTAGTATGTGGGGGGGGGTGGGGGGTGGAGAATCTTGGTCCAGGAACATTTTAAAAAGCCCTGTTTATGAAGATTAATACTTTTGTGCCTATGGAATCCATCAGGTAATACTGAAAATCCCATATTTTCCTGGAGAAAATACCCCTCGGTGTGAACACAATAGAAAATCTCTGCAGAGGTTTACTTCATTCTCTCGACATTTTGTTGACCATCCAAAAGAAATTGTAAAGGCTGCTTGCACCTGTCAGTGCAGCCCTCCGGGTGGCAAGGTAGATTGTCAGAGGACCTGTTCTGCAGAGCTTCAAATGGTAATAGCATGAGAGCTTTACTTCCTTGAAAAGCTGTGCTGAGGTTTTTTTCTTTATTAGCATGGCTCTCACTCCTCCTTCCGTTGTTTTTGAGTTTGATTTGTTCCTTGGGGAGGTGCTAGAGGTATTGAGATGCACCTTGTTAACTCGTTTTCATGTTCCACGATTCCTTTCAAAGCACTAGCCTGAAATTGTTGCACTGAGCAATGCTTCTTGCCACATGCAAAGCGTGAAATGTGTTTGAAAACAAACTTTAATTAAAACCTACTTTTATGAGCCTACTGTTTCTATTTGATTTAGGCAGCATCTGGCATTATTTGTGACAGTGACACTAGGAGAGCAAGGTGTCAGAGAAAGAAAATTGGTTGTTCTTCATAGTCGAACAATCTGAGGAATAAGTCTTATGTTTAAAATAAAATACAACATTTTCAAGCATGCACTCTTCTGGCTATTAAAGAATTACATTTTCATAGGAATCAGTTTTCAGTCTCTACCTTTGGACATTAGTGCCAGGATCACAAGTTACGTCCCTTTAAGTAAAATGGTAGCTGCCAAATATAAGTTCAAAATGTTAATTTTTACTAAACCTGCATTGCAAAAACATTTTTCACAAGTCTTATGGATTGACAAATACTTCAAACCCTGTAAACAAAACAGTGTCTGAGGGCATTGCCTGTATTTTTCTCTTAGAGAGCAATATACTATACACAATTAATATAATTCACATTTTATTTGTGCACTATCAAGCAAAGTGAAGCCCAGTCAGGATGAGCCCTATATGTCCTTTCTCAATTTATAAAGCAATATTAAATTTTAGAAAGCAGAATGATCTGTGACCAGAATTCATCTATCATCTTCTGAGTAATTTATTAACATGCTGATATTTATAAAGGTCCAATCACACCGTTTCTAATCTACACAAATATTCAATTGTGTAAAATAATTTGTGATTAATGAGGCACAGACTCTACAACTGTGACATTTAAACATTTTCAAAAACAAAGCAATGTAACCTTATCCATCTGTTAGAAATAGCATTATTGCTGAAATTGAATGATTTTTCTAGTTTCACTTCAAGGAGGTGGAAAAGATGTTTAACTCTAAATGTATCTTTTTTTACCAGTTGTGTCATCCATTTGGTTTTTGTTCTGGGTGTCTGAGTTGAATTATCCCAACAAAGTTATTTCTTAATAATGGCGCCATACAATAAATCTTGCAGTCTGATTGGCTGACAGCACTTATTAGCCAGTCACAGAATAAAATTTCCTTAATCACTTTCTAGAGTTGCCTTTCCTCTCCAAAAATTATATGGTAACTATGAAAAATTCTTCTGGTCTGGTTGATTCCTATGCTCAGAATCAACAAGCTTGTCACCTAGAATGAAGAAACTACATTAAGTATCTGCTCAATGAACAAGTAAAACACTAAAAAGTGTATGAAGGAGGAGGACATAAAATATTAATTATAAAGAAATGAACTGAATTGCTGAAGGGAAAATATGTGTATTTTAAAAAGTTTATGAAGAAAAATAATGGGTCATTCTTTTCTTTCCTTCATGGTTGATTCTTTCCTTGCAGAGCTAGAAGGCAGGGAATATGACTGAGATAAGGGGATGGGGTGGGGGAAACAGAAAATAAAGTACGTTTTAGATATCTATTTTGGAATTGTGAAACTTGATTGACAAGTTTATCTGTAATATCCAATGACTCTCTGCTCTAGATTTCATTCTTCAGCAGCACAGCTTCTGCTATTATCAACATACCCCAATGCCTGGAAAAATATGGAGTGGATAGACTGTTGAAATGCAACTGACTCACTCTTGATATAAGGAAAAACAGAAAATTGACAGAAGTGATTATGACAGGAAATGGAAAACATTCTGAACAAGTTTCCGAAACAAAGAACATCCAGCTATTGGCTGTCAAACTAGTTAAAAGCCTTGAGGCCAAAATTGAGTTCAAATAGCTCAAAGATGCCCATATTTCCATAGCAGAAAAAAATGCTTTGAAATCTATTCCATCTTTCCCTCAAATAATTCCACCAATGAAGATACTAAACCCCCCGCAACAACCACCCCCCACCTTCTTAAGAAATAATCTGATCATTTGCATACGTAGAACAGAGATGCACATTTCCTTCCAGTTATGGCTATGCTAGAGATAAGTTTCTCAGTCTTATATTACCTGTTAAAGTCCAAGTATTGAAGTGCTTCCATTACTCAAATTATTCCCCTTTTCGCTTGTGATTTTGCTTTGCTTGTCATTACCTAAAACGCCTCATTTTTTAGGGAAATTGGTATACTATATGTACTTAAAATAAGGAACACAGCATAAGAATAAACTGAACCTTAAACTCCAGTTTTGCTGTAAATAGTCCACGTGACTCAAAACAATACATTTAAAGAATAGGGCCATCATAAACATGATATTCAGCATTTGTAGATGTAAATGCCATACTTACTACTACATCATGAAGCATATCTTTGACACAATAGCTAGCAGACTACATACTCATAGGGTAATTGTAGCTAAGGTTGGAATTCAGATATTGAAGTAAAAGTCTCAGTTAATTTAAATCCCTATTTCCTGACATACCCTGAGTGTGTACTCATGCGCAGGAACGTGTACTTGTAGGCTGCATCCAGATAAGTGTGGCTGTGCGGTATGTGGCGCCAGAGACACATCTGTGGAGTTACACACTGCACATTCAGGTATTCCCCGCACTGCTCCCTTGCAGTGCAGGGAGGGTTTTTGACCCTGGGCGATCATAGGGTTAAAAAACCCTATATGGAAAAAAAGCAAGGTAGCACATGTGGTGGCAGTACGCACTTCCCAAAACCAGACCCTAACCCACTGAAGCCATGCTCTGGTGGCTGGTCAGGTTCTCAGCGGTAGGCGCATCACAGCTGCAACTTCTCTGGCTCCCAGGACCCCAGGTAAGGCTTCTGGGGCAGCATAGTTGCTGCCTCCCTCACCCCACCCCACCTGAGTTAATCAGGGGCACACCAGAGCACGTGTGGCACAGATGTCTCCAGGAACAAGTAGAAGTGGCCCAAGGTGTGCCACTACTACTTGTCCCTGAGGAACCAAATATCTGCACTCATCTGCAAGTGGCCGAAGAGGCACAAATAATACCACTGCATTGTGCCTCATTGCATACCCCTGCATGTGTACTTTAGTGTGCAGCAAACTATCCTGGGTAGGGGTAGGGAAAGGCTGATGCAAGCTCTACACTACTTATTTCCCTGGATAATTTTTTTGCTACCAGGATTTCCCAGTAGCAAATTTTGCTTTTCACATTCCCTGCACGTGGTTTGTGATGCCATGTGGTGGCATGTGGTACATGTAGGGACCCACCCTGTCTGTGCTTTTGCACTGATCTACATAATATGTTTTCCAGCTGTAGCTGGATACTTTGTTCCAAAATAAAGAAGGCAGAAAGAAAAGGCACTTTTTAAAAACTTAGATTTTTATTACCAAAATTCATTCAGTGTTCCACTATTATATTACCTGCCAGTGACACTATTTATGCCCACTAAAGCTTCAAGGAACATACTCTATCATGAGCACTGTGGTAAAATTGTGAATTATCAACAGTATTATAGTATTATTAACAACAGTATTATTTCCAGGCAAAGGGAAAGCAACTTCCAAAAGGTTCACGAAGTCCACTTTTAACAAGAAAAGTGAGAGCTTCAGATTCATGCTTTAGAGAAATCTCATTGTTAGATTGTTTTCTGAATTGGACAACAGTGAACGTAAGTTTTCTTCTCACACTATTCTTTTTTTTATGTGATGACTAGGAAAAAAAAGTGCAACCCCAGAAAGTGAAAAAGATTCATCTGGAGCAGTACACTACACCTAGAATGTGGTTATCATTGTTGCTCTGTATACACTGGAGGATCCTGTTGTATTCGACACAGCACACTGCAGTGGAGTGAGTGTCAGGAATTGTTTGTACTGTGATATCTCTTTTGAATGCAATATACTATAGTGATATGTCCATTTCTTGTACCTCACAAATAACCTGCAATTCAACAAGTCAGAAGACCTACAGATCATCTGAATTTGTGATTATTACTGGTAATGGTGTTGTTCAAAGCATGATACTCTTTGGTTTAAGATACAATTCAAGACTCTGCCCTCATGTTCCAGGTAATCAGAATATTTGAGTGTGCAAAGAGTGTGCAAAGAATGATGGAATGTATTAGCATTCCTTGTGGTTTTGTGAAGAATGGTAGTTGCTTTAGTAATCCCCTTCTATGATGTGGGGATCATAGGAACCATCTAAGCCTGTCTTTCTACAAGACAAAAAGAATAGCATGTTGCAGACCAGCACTAGTGTTATCATTTAGGTATTTTAGGCTATTTCAGTTCTAAGCCTATATTAAAATAGAATTATGAGATTCAAGAAATTAAGTTTTAATCAGGATTTGATTGTGCTTTGAGAGAAGATAGTAATTATTTTTTTGGCACTGAGAGTAACTGATATTCCTTTTGTTACATACTATGCATTCAGATTAAAAGGTCTGTCTAAATAAATGTTCCAAAATGGTACTTGTGTGATTTCCCTGTCCTTCTAGAAGAGAATGAGATATGATGTCATGATTTACTTAGCTTCTCCTTCTTTAAGCCTAAATTTAAATGCTATTATGAGAGTGGCAATTTACAGTAAATCATTTGAATCAGATTATAATGACATGTAAATTATAGTACAATACAACTGTTCAAGTGCACTTTTCTAGTGGAGTAAAAGATTGGAAAGAAATCATCAAAGAGGAGGCTAATTGCAATCAAATTAAATGACTGGATGGATTAGAATTACGATGCAGAATTATGGAAAATTGTCTGCTCTGGTGCTTTCAGGTGGTGATGTGTCTTATCTCTGAGTCTGTGTTAACTTGCATTTACTAAGCATAGCTACATCCTGATTCATATCGTAAAATTAAAGGTGATCCAAATATAGGCCAAAGAGAATGATACTATCTTTTCCATATGTGGAAGAAATGATTTTGCTGAAGAAGAGAGAGAAGCAGCCTATGTGGTATCAAATACTTTTTGATTACAAAATATACTTAAAAACATGTTTAGCTCAACCTCAAGTGAAGTTCAAACTTTGATTTGCTGCCAGAACCAACTCTTTGAGGTAGTAATGAGTTGGAAGGGCATTCTGGGTAGTGTCATGCAAATGAGCACTTGAAGCAATTCTTTTCAATATACTTTGCAAGCCAGAACTGTGGAAGTAATTAGTCTGCTCTTTGTGGTTCTTGTAAAACTTTTGGATGTTTTTATACCTTCAAAGCTTTCCTTTCTTTAACTTACTCTTCTAGTAACTTTTCGTATATGTACAAGGAAGCTTTACACCAAATGGAGTGTGGGGATACAAAAGAAAATTAACTCAGACCAAACTGGAAAAACAAAAAGTCCAAACAGATCCATAAGCAAGGCCATAAAGAGCATCAATTGGTGCAAAAAAGATTAATAAACAATAAAAGAAGAAGCTTACCAACTTGTGCACTGAACAACCAGCTTTCCTTCCCTGATAGATGCTATTTGAATAAGCTCAGTGCTACTTCAGCAAACATGCTCCAACATACAATGAAGCATGAGTAAAGGAAGTTACGCGTGGTCATATTCAAGTTGATATTGTATATGCTTCTTTTCTCAAACATTAACCAAAAATTTAAGACGTTCGTATGACAAAAGTATAGTTTAATATTATATATTCAACTATATGGAATTATGACTTTCATAGTACCTGCTTATATTTGGAACACTAACAAATTATGTTTTTAAATAAAAATAGTAAGCTTAAGTCCTCCTCCTCACCCCCTTTTTGGTATTGGGTATAATGAATCTAATAAGACACAAATTCACACTGCAGTCTTTTTCACACTTTCCATGGTCCTATTTCACAACTAAATGCTCTAGTTTCAAAATTTGAATGATCATTACTGCGAACTGGTCCCATTAAATGGAATCAAAATTTTCTATTGCCTGCAGACTAGGCTTAGCATGTCTACTGCTAAGTTCTACTGATGCATGTTTCTCACAATATGAGCTTCTGTATTTTGTTTTTTCCCTCATGTTACAAAAATACAATGAAAGTGAAAGTATCACATTTGAAAAATGGACAAATTGGTATTCATGCTTGCTCCTTCTCTAAGAAAAAAATTGAATAGTATGCATTGCTGGTAGCTCAAAGGTAATTTTTCAAGTAGTAGTCTCTTACTCTTGTTTATAACCCCACATAGGCTTGAAATTGAAAAACTTGTTTCCTTATCAAACTTTTGCATTCATTGCATGTGTGGTCTGATTTATGCCTGTCGAGTCTTTCTCGTAAGCATTGGGCTGCTACTATTGATTTTTTTAAAAATAAATAACATTCTAGCACTTTTTTTGAAGGATGGAAGGAAAAAGACGAAAAATTATATACTTGGCAGATAATAGTGAAAAAGAAGCTCAGGGAAAATTTATTCTTCAAAATTTTTAGATCTTTGCTTTAAAATTATTATTAATTTTATGCATGATCACCTCTCTATCATATGTAAGACAGGTAAGCAAAGAAGTGGAGTTGAGTCTAATGCTGGGAGGAGTTTTCTTTAATCTCCCCAAAAGTCACTACTTTTCGGATTCCTTCTTAGTTTCATAGTTTCTAGGGTCAGAAGGGACCTGAGCAGATCATCTAGTCCGACCCCCTGCCATGGCAGGAAAGAGTACTGG
>NW_017728931.1:69495667-69501608 GCF_001723895.1 Crocodylus porosus | reverse complement strand
CAACTACAGAATAGTCCTCCCTGGTGATGACCCCTTCTTTCCATTGGGTGTAAGCCTCCTTTTTAGCAAGGAGACATTCCCGGATACTTGTGGTGAGCCACAGAGGCTTGTGTGCTCTCCTGCTCCCTTTGATCCTCGTTGGGATTAAAGTTCTTTCTTAAAGTTGTTTTTTGCTGTGATTCCTATAAAAGAATGAGATCAGATATATGGCTGATGTGCTTCAACTCTTGTCTTTACTTCTGTCTCACTGTCTCATCATATTCCCCTACCTATCTGTCCACAAGTATCTATAGACTCTTGATTTATATGGTGATTGGCAGCTCTTTGGGACACCATCTTTTGTTTTTTGTCTGTACTATACCTAGGACAAAAAGTTACTTGCTTAGAATTTGGGCATTTAGGTGATACAGTAGTATGAATAGTAAATCAACATGAGAAAAACTTTCCCTACATACAGAAGGAACTAGAGACTGAGATGCTTGATTCCTGTCCTTCAATGAAACTTTGGAAGCTTCTCAAGCATCACATAATTTGTAGTCATAAGAATTTGAGGATTGGAGTTGGTAAAATCATTCAGCCAGAGTTGACAAGCACCAATATCTGATCTACTCATATCAACATATATTTTAAGTTGAAATCCATACACATAGCCAGAAGTTAATACTTCTCCTAGCTGCATAATTATCACACTAACTTCTATTATCTCCTCTCATTGCCTTTTCTTTGCTTCTGCATGTAACTGAAATGCAGGTTGTACACATGACATGTATACTACAAACTATACTGACTTCACAGTAAAAGGAGAGGGGACAATGCACAGCTTGACACAGAGGTGGGGAGGATAAGTAATTCCACTTTGGGGTAAAGCTACCCTTCAGAAAGTGATGAGTAATTACAGTTGTATTTATTACACTTGTATACTCATTGCTTGCCCCTTTCCCTAGTGAATTTCACACCAATGTCACCATTTATAAAATGCAAGTTGGCTGTCCCACCCTCTAGTAGTGGCTATTGTGGGCAACCAGCTTAGAAAAGCTGGTCACATGATTTCCTGTGGAAGAATTTATTACAGAATAAAATTTAATGTAAATTAAATCTTAATAATTTTGTGAATCTGTATCCATATACATGACCTTTTCTAGGTAAGATCTTAAAGTTCAGAACTTAATACTTCACTTCAGAACTCACTTCTTTACTCATCTTACTTATCCTTTCCAGGTCTAGATTTCTCAACTTGCTGGGCACACTACAAATTCTACCTTTCCATTAGGCTTCTGGGAAGCCTAAAGGTGAGCTGAGTCTCAAGTGGGTTGATGTGTTGTTATAGATGAAAAAACTACTTTTATTAACATTGTATGGTGTATTTCAACTTATAGGAGAAAAATCAGAGCAAATGATTAAAACTATTCATATTTAAAAAAAATAATTTGAATAAATAAATGTGCCATTAAGTTTTGCTTTGCTTATTTCTGTTTTCTTCCCTAAGCTCTGAGAATGAGATGTCTTTTCAGAAGGCAAGCCAGGAAATAATGCATTTATCTAAAGAAAATCAAGTTAATCACTGATAGACTCCTTTGGAGACTTTGAAGGTTTATGAAAATATCTGGCCTTCTTTAGTATATACCCTAACTACAATGATATATTAAAAATAGCATGGTATGCTTGATTATGGATTTCTGCCAGTTCTCAGTGTGGGTTATTGTTACAGATCTGTTTTGACCATTGCACAGCTAATAGTAACATCTGGAAATTTGAGGTTCAAAGGTTAGTTTGCTCACAAAGTTAAACCACTCTGATTCATATCAACTTAATTTTGACCTGGAGTTTAACAGTCCTGCTCCTAACATTGTATTGTAAAATATAAGACTTTTTTTTTCTTTGACTTGGTTTCATTTTATTTTGTTGAAGTATTTAAGCATATGATGTAGATTGAGAAATCTGTAAATGATCTTTCTTTGTGTTTAAAAACAAAAAGCTTCTACAGGTAGGTAGATTGCTATATTTTGCACAAAGGCATAACATATGGGAAATTCAGTACCGTATTGAAAAAAGCAAATTGTTCCTGTCATGTAAAATAGCCTAAACCCCCTCCCCCCTTGTTTTCTTTTATATTTTCTTATGTGGTATCCTGGCATTCCTTTTTTGGTCTTTTTTAAATGCATATAAATGTAAATATATACATATGCATACATATATAGTTCTCAAACTTTTAAACTCAAGGCACCTTTCATTTGACTTAAGGCACCACTCATTAGACTCAAGAGACCCCTTCATAATGTTTGTGAATTGAGTGGCATCCCATTCCAAAAATCTATTTATTACAGTGCTTGCCTCCTGGCAGAAGTCTGGGCAATGGGAACAGTGGAGCAACCAGACAGAGTCAGCCTGAGCCTGCCTCCGTTTGCCAATTTCCTCACCCCTCCTCCAGCCCCTGTCAAAGGATCTTGTGGGACCCAAAGGTTCCCTGGCACCCTGGTTGAGAATAACTGTATTCAACTATTTACTTTTCTTACTGTCAGTGGATTAACATATTATAATGATACAAACTGCTATAAAATCCTAAATTACCATGTGTTCATTTTACCAAATAGATTATGCCCTTGGCATAGTGGCTGCTTACAGACATTAGAAAAACCTCAACCTCCCCCCCCCTACCCCCAGCCCTTTACTTCAAACTTGACACACTCCCATGCTGAGCCCAGCACATGCCCAGAAGAGGCCTCATGTTAATCTGATCAGGCTTGCCCAATATCTGTATAGATGCTTTTTTGGCACTTTTATCTAATAGCTGATTGAGTCAGCTTTTGATAAAAACACCAATAAGCCCCACTGAAGTGCCTAATCTGTACAAACACAGCAGAGCTGAGTCAAACTAACATGCTGCTTCTTCCAGTAAAGGGCATTTTTTAACATCCGTAAGCAGCCAATGATGTCAAAATGAACAAATGTGAGTAAATCCCCGCCTTTTTCTCACACAGAGCTGGCTTTACCATGTTGCTAAGACTGTCGTTCCAGACTGCATCTGTATGCTCAGTAGATCCTTTTACTCCTACAAATAAGTACAAGAGGGTTGCAAGTGAAGCATGTTTTTCTCACAACCCACAACAAGTGGATCAGGGACAGAGGAATGTCAGACATCCTCTTGTTCCTCTGGGCCAAGTAAATGAGCCAGATTTACGAGCTGGCAATTGGGGCACTGATAAAAACAAGCCACCTGCTGAAACTTTGAAGGCTGTACACACCGGTCAATGGGAGGCCATAGTTCTACAAGGTCCTAAACAAATTTCAGAGCTAATAAGAAGCCCCTGTGATCATGACTAACCATCAGAAGATGCAGGAGGCAGTCAGAGCCAGAGACATACTGTTGACCATGGACCTGCTTCCCAGTGATGGCTGCCAGTCTCTATGGGAGTCAACCTTCCACAAGGGCCTACAGAAGTATCACAGGGACTTGAATTGGTAAGTAGCACACTAGGTACCCCCATGTGGACTCTGAGACACAGAAAAGGGCAGAGAAGCCAACCCAATTGCCCTAGAGAAACCTGCCAAGGGAAAATGGAGGTCATCAACCGCCTCCTCTAGTTTTGCCCATATGCCAAGGAAGTGTGGAAGAAGGTAAACTGGCTCCATTGGGTGGCGACAGGGGTCAGAACCATGACCAGAGAGGCTGTACTGTCTGGGCACCTAACCAAACAAGGATCCTCATCAGCCTGCTTAAATCAGTTTTTCTCCTGTGTCAGGCATGCCCTGCTGAAGAACAAAAGTGTCCTGATGTACTAACACAGAAAGTTCTCAGTTGATGACTGTGCTAAAATGGGACTGAGAGAGCTACAGATGTACCACCAGAAGACAGTAGGAGAAGTTGGTAAAGAGATAGCAAAGACTACCTGGCAGAGGTGCCACTGGCACAGACTGTTCAAAAACATCTCCTCCCCAGAAGAAGAGAGCAGTGATGTTGAGGAAGAAATCAAGGAGTGAAGAAGAAAGTGGATTGAGTGACAACAACGAGGACAGTGACAATGATGGTGGAGAAAAAGACAGTGAAAGGATAATGGCATCCACTAAAAACTAAAGACTAAGGAAATGAACAGAGAAACAGTGCATTTGTAAGGGTGAAAGGAATGTGGATGGGTGTGTAGGAGTGTGGGTGTGAGAATTGTAATGGGTGTGCAGAGCATGACTGTGAGATTTGTAACGGGTGCACAGAAGCATGGGTGTGATTATTGTAATGGGGATGTGATTCTAACTGTACATGCTTGAAGACCTGTAAGGTTGTAGTGCAGGGGTCAGCAACCCTTGGCACGCATGCTGTTAGTGGCATGTGGAGACACTTTTCCAGGCACAAGAAATTTAAAAGAAATTGTTTAATTATTTTTTTTAAGTTGCTCCTCTGGGCTGTCACATGCAGCCACAAGTCCCAGCACTGCAGCAGGCACCAGGCAGAGCTAGGCGAATGCAGGCAGGGATGTTGTTTGTGTTCTGCCCCTGCCCCTTGCTCCTAGGCTGCACCCTCCAGCCCAGCTGGCCCCTGGAGGGAGCTGCAGATGGAGAGAGCAGGGGCCGGGGCAGATGCTGTGCAGGGTCACTGCCCAGGAGGTTTCCAGTGGATGGCAGAGCCCTGGGCCCAGGCAGGCAGACACCCTGTCCCACCCAGGCAGCACTGAAGTGCTGAGTGCTGGGGCCGAGCAGTCGGAACAGGGTCTGGGCGGTGTTGGGGAGGCACCACGGGCAAGCCAGCTGGTAGGGCCCTTAGGAAGGCAGGGCCTGGGCAGGAAGTGGGGGCACCCCTGGGGCTCTGCAGGCTCAAGTTGTTCTGGGTGGGAAAGTGGGGGTGTCCAGTGGCACCCATGGTGGGACCTGGCCAGGGCAACACAGCTCCTCAGGGATGGGCCGCAGCCGTCCTGCACACGTGGGGATGCTGCCTGGCTGGGGCAGAATGCCGGGCTCTGGGGTCTTCCCTCTCCGGTACCTGCTTGCTGTGTGCTTGCTGGGCACAGTGCAAGCAGGGCAGAGCCATCCCTGGTGCAAGGGCCTAGCTGTGAGAGCCCCCTGGAGCCTGGGAACAGCCACTGCAGCTGCCCGAGCCTGCCCAGTCCCGGCCTTGCCCACCTGCAGCTCCCCTCAGGGAACCAGGGCTGGGTAGGCACTGCACAGAGCTGCTGCACTGCAGGCTCCCAGCTGGCTCAGCCCTGAGCACTGGCTGTGGCAGCTATTCCTAGAGCCTAGGGAATAGCCTGTGGCTGCAGCTCCCACTCACGCTGCACCTGCATGCACAGAAAACAAGCAGAGAGCTCTCTGAGCCCAGCGTCCTGCCTCAGCCAGGCAGCATCCCTTCATAGGCAGGGTGGCTGTGCCCCATCCCTGTGGAGCTGCTTGGCCCCACCTCCAGTGGTGCTGGGCCCTGTGCTGGGCCCTGTGCTGTGGCCCAAGTCTGCAGAGCCCTGAAGCAGCCCCTGCTCCCTGTCTGACCCCATCTCTCCTTTGGCTGCAGCCTTCCCAAGGGCCTGGCCAGGCCACCCTGCCTGCAGTGACTACCCTGGTGCCTGCTGCTCCCTGCTCCTGTCTCCCTCTCTTCCCTCTCTCACCCAAACATACTTAACAAGAAAAAAAATTCACAAGTACAAGGCATTACATGAAGTTTTATTTATTGTCATCAGGTTTTGAATTTTTAGAAAGCCTGGTATTTACTGTAAAAAAGATAATTAAAAAACCCCTACAACATTAACGATTATTAATTGTATGAAATATGCAGTGCATCCTGCTATGTACCCCCTCCACCCCAGTTTTGTTTTTGTGGCATGCTGGCACTCTGGCACCTTACAAGGTAGACAGTGTGTATTTTTTCAGCACTCCAGCCCAAAAACCTTGCCTACCCCTGTTGTAGTGTCTAGCTAGCTAGCTAGCCACACACACACACACACACACACACACACGCACGCAC
>NW_017728931.1:69466912-69495567 GCF_001723895.1 Crocodylus porosus | reverse complement strand
AATAAGCACAAAAAAAGGTCTTTCTCCTAACCTAGCCCTTAAATATGGTAGACAGTGCCAAAAGGCTTAAAAGTAGCATCTGGCTATTTGCCTCAGGAGGAATACGGAAGCAAAAGAGCAATTATTTTCCTCCATGTCACAAACCTTTCTCTGGTTTCCTGCTGGGTGGAAAAACTACACATATCCCCTATCATAGGGCTAAACAGAAAGGCTCAAACTAATTCCGTATTTGTACTTTCTTTCCCTCTTCTGCCATCACTGCCCTTAAAATAGAATCTGAAAGTAGGTGTCCATTAGGATGCAAGGATATCCCTTGATATAGCATGTTCAGGGTGGTGTATCATAGGAAAATAAAATTAAAAGGAAACGTACACAATCATGAATATTGTTCACTTATAAAAGCTATTCCTTACCCAAGTATGGCTTGAAAGGCCGTGATATCTACCAGGGAGAGACTCAAAAGCTTGTTTTCTTGAAGAAAATATTTTCCCCTCATTCTTTCCTGTAGATTGTAAATAATTAGGAAATTCTACATCCCAATGGGATTTAGATGGAAATGAGAACTTTCATATACCCCATTTAATCCTTTTTCTAATGAGGCATGCGCATAATTGGGTTGACATTAGAGCATAACATTTGCTGCATGGAGCAGCAGGTGATAAGGTCCATGGAGAAATAATTGATAGTCTGGCCATGATAAGCTTGCCTGCTTATGGAAAGCAATTCAAATTATAAAAAAAAATTAGGGACAGTGCATTATCTAACATTTATATTTATTTAGAGTAGAAATACAAAACTCTATAAAAGTTTTTCAATAAAAACAGGGCTAGAAAGCAAAGGCTCTAATTTTATAACAAATGTGAACATCAAACCCAGACTACTACCTGCTGTTAGCTCTTTTTAACTCAAAGTCATTTTTTTACAGTTTTACAATTCTTTAATAATAATTATTTTTATAAAGTCTGTGTTATAATGCAACTAGTTAAAGATATTTGTCAAATAATAATAAAAGAAATCCATGGTGAAATACAGATTGGTTGCTGGACTGAAATCTGGACTGTCAAGCTTCAACTCAGCTCCAACTTGTTTTTCCCAAGTTGCTGAATGATAAACCCCTTGGAAAGAGGAGTTTAAAACCAGAGTGCCAATTTAACCTTCATTATATTGCTGCTAAAATAAAAAGACAATCTCATTTTGTAACTCTGACAGTACGTTTTTCATTGTTTTAAAACCTCTTTCTTTTGACATATACCTTCCATAGCTGGTAAAGATGTGCTATGATTAATGAATAGATGCATATCTTTTTTTTAAACAAGTACCAGGTGCCTGTCAGTTAACATTTGTCAGTTTTCTGTCATTACCTGTGAACAAATGTTCCCATTTAAATAAAACAGGAGGCCTTGGGACTATGAAAGGGTGAGTCTATACCTGGGTCATTGTCAGCTTCATTTGTTATTTTAAAGTTAAATGTCTGGACTATTTAATATCAGAAACCTGCTGTTATACCACACAACTACCTTCTCCTAATCCTTTATGCCCTGACTGTAAAGATTTTCATAGTTAACGATATGAAAATGCTGCAAAGTATAATCAATCAGTCACATTAGATGACTGATTTTTTGTCACTATAAAATAACATATTATAATAAATCAACCTAGCAGCAGTTCTATATACAAACCTATTTTCCAGATCAAATATGCTTTAATAATCATTCAAAAAACAGACATTGTTATGTAGGTTGTAACATAATGACCAAAATGTGTTTTATACTGTGTATTTATTATTACAAGTTGGGTAGATTCCTGTATTCCTTCACTTACTGATTTTCTAATCATGAAAGACAACTGTTAGAAGACAGGGACTTTGAGCTGTACCATAAGCACTGAAAATGAAGAGTAATATGAGGACCTTGCTAACAAATGTTGGTCAGTTTACTTTTAATTGCCTTCAGTATAGTTCAATGAATAGCATAAGGATCAATGATGTTGTAAATCTGTTGAAAGTTTTGGTTTTTATATATATGAAGATTGATGACAGTCAGAAACACAGCACAAGCAAACCAGTACTATTACTACATAATGGTTTCCCAAAGTAGATCTACCACAGAAACTTTAACCTTGACCTACTGAAAGTAGTTCAAGCTACCACTGGACGTGTTCTTTTATATTCAGTATACTTCAACTATGCATAAAATCAACACTACTAAGCCCACAGTCATTTGTGACCCAGGCTCATTCAAGTCTAAGCTTCCTAAGGCTGAAGATTTATACTTTTAATTGTCTATCTGCCCATCTCCTCGATTAGCTCTTCCCTTTGCTTTTTCAGTGCGAGAATGAAAGTACTATGTTATTTTTACCTTGGTAAAGAAGTCAGCTTATGAAGTGTGCTTGTATTCTGTGTGACCTTCCAATCACATAATTTTCCATTTTATTTTTCTTGAGCCTTTGTTCATTTTCTTCAAGTTTATTTGCTAACATAAAACATGTAATAGTTGAAGCACAAAATGTAATGAATGAAATGTCAAAGAAAACAAATGATTTGTGATTTCCAAGATGAGAAAAAAATGTGCGCTGCACAGGGGATTTTAGAATTTACTGTTTTTATATTCTTTTACAAACTATAGACAAAATTCTATCCTTAGTTACACTCCTGAAATCAGCTGGTTTTAGGGATATATCTGCTCTATCACATTAATGTTGCATCATTATTTTCTCAAAAGGCATATTGTTTCATAACTAGATATAGATTGTTATGAAACAATGTGTTTGGATGCTGGATATAATTGAACTATACTGATACAATTGAACTATATATATACACACACACACAAGCATACATATACATATACTGGATGCAATGGAACTAAACTATATATATAGTATAGTTCAATTGCATCAGTATAGTTCAGTTGTTCAATAGATGCAATTGAACTATACTAAATATATAGTTTAGTTCCATTGCATCCAGTATGTGTATATCCAGTATAGTTCCATTGCATCCAGTAACCAGGCATATTGTATCATAATAATATATATCTAGTTATGAAACAATATGCCTTTCTGGGAGAATAAAATATCCAGTATAGTTCAATTGCATCCTGTGTAGTTCAACTGTATACATATCATGCATGCATGCATATATATCTTCATTATCCAGTATAAGTAGAAACTGAGATGGAGGGGTAAAGACGAAAACTTATGACTATGAACTATTCTTTGAATATGAAATAGTTTCTGAATATTAAAATTCTACTTATAATCAACAAGGGTCTATCGTTAATCATCTTTAGAATTATATCCTCCTCAACTTATTCTAATATACCTCACAAGTATGTTTATATTAAGAATACAATTCTGGCTTTATCACATTTAACAATGGAACTCTATAGTTCCCAGATTGGGCATCTTGGCAGTGCTGCTATCCAAATAAATCATATTTATGCTTTTCCTATGGTGCCCCTCACATGTTAGGATTTTCCCATGAATATTTTCAAACCCACTGATCAGTTCATAAAGCATTGCTTTGCTGTGATGCTTACAAAAAACTGAACAGTAGTTTGGCTGCTCATGCATTTATGAGGGACTAAGTGGGCCGAATCCAAATTAACCCTTCAGACATGTAGGCAGGATTTAAGTGGCTAAATCACAAAAAGTAATCCAAATTAGTCCCACTGTAAAGTACACAAAACCACTTGAGTGTCTAGATGCATTAGGCCCCTCCATTTTAGCTTGCATAGATTTCTAGGCACCCAAAATTTGGCTACAGTGAAGGCTTACAAATTATATGGTTCAGCCACCTATAGCAGTGGTTCTCAACCTTTTTTGTACCAGGACACACTGCTGGCCAGTCCCAAACCGCTGCACCCCCATCCTTCCAGTGTGGAGCGGGTGTGAGGAATGGGGGGCCGCAAGCAACCCCTTGCAGGCTGGAACTCTACCAGCCTGTAAGAGAAAAGCTGCGGTTTCCCACATTTTTCTCTTTTAAAGGAGAATCCATTTTTCAAGTTTGTCGATCCATTTTTCAAGTTCGTGAACTTTTTATATATTCTTGTGACCCATTTTTGCTTGGGGCCTCCCATTTTTGGGTCACAATGCATGGCTTGAGAAACACTGACCTAGGGCACATCTACATGTGACACTACATTGTCATAGCTACATGCTACAAACCATGACACTACAGGTATGTCACTAGAGCAATGTGCTCTCTCATTATTGTGCATTTGTATGCCAAAATAGCAGCTAAAAATAACCATGTGCAGCAATGCATGGCCCAGTATGGACTGTTACTGTGTCATTATTTAGTACTTCCAAAAAGAACTACTAAATGGTGGTGCAATAACACAGGCACCACATGGACACATGTAGGTGCACCCCTAGATATATAAATCCTGCCATTTCAATCAAAATCAGTGTACATTGGCCTATCGTCTGTGTTATATAAAGCAATTGTAGATAGCCATATGGAGAAAAAACACTGTTTAATAACAAAATAGGCTATTGACACTGGATCACAAATTAGTGATGAAGAATAGGAGATCATCTAGAATTATGGTCCTCACACACACATCTTAAGGACAATAAAATTATTTTAAAATTCTATATTGGTGATCTCTAACCCCACTTAAAATTAAATGCATTTATGGTATAGGAACAGGGAAATATTGGAGGAAGTGCAGTCAGATGGGAAGATTCTACCACATATGGTGAGCATGTCCTAGCATCAAACTGTTCTGGAGAAAGGTTGGAGACACAGCAGGGGAATAACAGGATGCCAGCTATCAGACAACCCCAAAAAGCCCAAGGTGGAATCTGACTTATGCTGTTTTCTGTAAGCAGCATGGTTTAGATCAGTAGTGAACAGAACACACATTCTCCCTTTGGTGCAGGGTGAGGGGAGGCCAAAACTTAGACTGGATTCCGCTGTTTTTAAACCAGTCTACATGTGCCAAACTTTTGTTCTGTTATGGGTATAGACTGGTTTCTGATCACTTATACCAGTAAAAGTATAATGTCTGTACCTGGACTTAGTGTTCATATTGAGCCCCCATGAGAGCTCTGCAACATGCATGTGTCATAGGGAATTGATCACTCATCCTCTAGTAGCTGGAAAAATTACAATTGGAAAAGCCTGTAATAGAGAAATTATAGTCCCTAAGTCTCTGATATAAAAATCTTTGACTATGATATGTAAAAGAAATGTCAGAGACTGAAAGGAACAGAAGAAAAGACCTGCCTCCTTGCCCCTGCTCCTCCTGGTTCCTCAGCCAGGGAGATCAGGAGGCTAGGGCCAGCACTGGTGTTGGCCCCAGCAGTCTTAGCTGGTGGCCTGGAGCAGCAGGGGTACAGGTCAGGCAGTATGGAGTCCTGGCTGGAAGGCAGAGTGTTGCTCTGGATAACCCAGCCTCTGTGTGTGCTGGCACATGCTTGTGTATGCGTTGTGCTCCTTTTTGTTCTGGTTTATTTATTTATTTTTGCTACTGGGAAATCCCTGGAGCTCTCCCTGGCGGTGGCAGGGGCCCATTGCAGGGCCCCAGGCAACAGAAACAGATTGGCAGCAAATCTGCTCCCACTTCTTTGCATGTGTAGATGCCTGCCTGGCACCATTTCCTTTTGAGTAATTTACTTGCAAGTAAACTGGTGCCATATTAAATGCTTATGTAGACACACCCTATGAATAGTATTTCCTATTTGCTAATTATAAGAATGTTCCTTTTGAGGTCCTAGGCTATCTGGATTACCCCTAGATGGCATTTAGGTGCAGGACACTGAATCCATATTTAGACCACTGGCTTCAGTGGAATCTGTTTAGGACTTAGCTCTTTTCAGACTTAAGATAAGTACCTAAATATAGATTCAGACTCCTATCTTTAGATACTTTTATTTAAAAAACGTGGCCTAATTTTTACAAATACCTTATGTGTGTCGTACCTGAGTGGGCAAGTTACTACAGTTTGTGTCCAAAAGGTCTTCGTATTATATTTGTAGCACTGGATGACATTTGTAGCATTGGATATTTGTAGAAGGATGAATTACATGAGCCATTTGGCATTGTGAGATTTTTTTCCTGAATCACACTTACGTCTCCGATGTTTGCATTGATTTTTCCAGAGAAAATGGCATAAGAAAAATGTTAATAAAGATTTTTCTTTAATGGAATATTGGTGTAAGATTTTATGGCTGTAGAATCAGATTAGGTGAGAATTTCCCATGAGTCTTTCTTTAGGTTACTGTTATTTCTTCTCTGTGTTCTCCATCTAATGTTTCCCTTTGTTCTCATTTATGCCACAGAAGTGGCACTGAGTACATTAAAATGTTGATCTCCACATAGGCATGCAGGATAATTATTTTTGGATATTAATGCCTGATCTGCATTTGAATTTAATTTAACTGGTGACTGGTTATACACAACAATTACTGTCAACTTAAACCAAACACAAATCTTTCTTAATTTGAACAGCTTTCTGTATAAAGATTTCTAAACCAGACTGACCTGAGACAGCTTGGTTATCTGTTACTTATTTGGGAAGCTCATACAAAAGACTTTTAAAACAGAAATCTAAATGAGTACAAATATTGTTGAAGAAAGTATATTGCTTCATCACTACATTTTTTAACTAATACTGATTTTTTTCAAGGAAGAATAATGCATTATCTAATTGAAGGTAAATATAAATTACTCATTCTATCAAATTCCTTCCTTCCAATAGCAGCATTAATGATTTAATTGCTTCCAAGAAGCTGTTTTTTCTCTTTAGCCCCATATTTCCTGATAATATTGGGAAAGGGTCTGTGGTACTTAAAGGGAAAGCTATTACGAAGGCCTAGTCAAGATGCTATTGATTATTTTAATGGGAGATAGTAACTTCCAAATAAAAGTACATCTTTCATATCCCAGAATATCTTTTCTGCCCTTCTCCCTGTTATTCTTGCAAAATTCTCAAATTTTGTAGTAATCATAATATGGGTAATCTGGACAAAAATTCAATTCTTTTTTATATTTAGAACAGAGTAGTTTGCATATGAATGTGTTCCAAACACTTTAGGTCAAATTGCAAATTCTGAAATATATTGGGCCATTACCAATTCACTGAAAATAAGGTGTACTGTTGACAGATTCATATAATATCTATAAAATAGAAATTAGATGATTTATGTAAAATGGTGGAATCTTCCTGTGTCCTTATTAATCTTCTTCTTCATCTCAGAATAAAATTTAACACTAACCTATTCATAATGGTAGTTCCAATGAATTACTGTGTAATAATCTATATTTTTATATCATGCTTCAGAGTAGGAAAAATATAGTCCCATATGTTATACCCAGTAGATTAAATGAGTCTCTTATAACTAGTCTAAAATGGGCCTTTCACAAGGATTCGAATGCTATCAAACCACTTTCAGTCATTTGTTCTCAAAAACTTGCCAAGTCACTGAAAAGAAGAAGTCTGCAATCAAGAACAGATAGCAAATTCTGCAGCTGACCCCCAAGCTAAATTCTATCCATCTAGAATGAAAGAGTTCTAGGCATGATGGAAAAGGCTGTTGGAACCATTATAGCACCGTTAGGAGGGAAATGCATTGCTTCATGGTTTTTGTTATGTGAAAGCTGAAGGAATGCATAAGCAGAAGAATAGGAAATAGCATGGCCATGGATAAAGGAATATCATGATTAGAAATGATTTTCAAACTATCTATTCTACTTATGGGTAGTTTTTTAAATTAAACTACTCTTCTGCAGGTTGTAAATATTTTCTAGAGACTATTCAGAAAGTAAAAGCTCCTTGTTACAGCCATGAAAAAAAACAGGCATATTGTTTTTCCCAGATGCAAGATTACTACACAGGATTTCATATTCTGACATAAACTGAATATTGTGGTGAATGCATGCAATCTGTTGGAGTGGAAACATGGGAGTCACAGAGTACTCTGCAAAATGTCTTCTCTCAAATTCTTTGAAACCCCATAGGATTCTGTGAACTGCTGGAAACTGTGCTTCAGGGATGCAACTGATGACACTGTAAGTGAAACTGAAGGTTTGTCTTAGACCCTACCAGGAGACAGACACTCAGATTCTGGATAGCACATTTTCAAAGTTCATCTTCTCTGGAGATTTTCTGGTTCTATAACTTCTGAAAGTTGTGGGAAAGAAAGTAACATTATTTGTTTAAAAAATATTACTTTTAGGTTTTTCATTTGTTCTTCTGGGGGTGGAAAGAGAAATAGACAATTGTTTGGCTTTATTTTGACAAATTAAATAGGTTACTTTGTAACCTGTAACACAAGGAAAATCCTCCCCCAAAAATAGAAATAAAGTTCTTCCTTAGATTGTGTGTTTCCACCAAAGTCAGTGGAGCTATGGAGCATTACACAAGCTAAATATTTAGCCTTAGAAGGTTAATTAGGATACGGGCATGCAAACACTTACTACTCAATAGAAGAAGGAGAGAGTTTACTGTATATCAGCTACTTTATATGTTGTGTATCAAACTCTGAAATTGCCTGTGAGCACACCTCTACCCTGAGGTAACTGGAATTTAAACTTTGGAAATTTATATCAAGCCAGTTTGGCAGATAAATGTTGTGGAACCAGTCTGTTCCTGTGTGCCAGATCCAATACACAGGGCTGGGCTGATTGTAGTTACTGACTGCATGTAGTGCCCCAGACTCATGTAGGC
Organism: Crocodylus porosus; assembly: GCF_001723895.1. NCBI lineage: Eukaryota > Metazoa > Chordata > Crocodylia > Crocodylidae > Crocodylus > Crocodylus porosus. The sequence goes on along the minus strand of NW_017728931.1, from coordinate 69,486,892 downwards.
CCTGCGCATCATGTGAAGTGGGCACTGGCACCAACACTGGCCCCATCCCTATACACTGTTTGCAGTGAATGCCTGTCTTAGCCCTGTGCACTGCCTACGATGTGAGCCCAACCCAGTCCCATGTACCGGATGCAGTGCACGGGCCTGATCGAATGCACACTGCATTCAATATGGGTCCACTCCGAGACCCCCAGGCAGCACCTTCAGCTAGATGATAGGGATTTGTGGGCCAGATCCAGAACATAGACTGTATCTTTGACACCCATGATTTAGACCTTAATAAAAAAAAATACGACCCCACTACCTTTTCCTTCATGGTGAACTGTTCACGTGTCCATGTATTTGTTCACTACCAGTATTTCCCTTTTTCCTGATAATGACAGATCAGCCCTTGAGGTTATCTGTAGACAAAATGCCAGTTAAATCAATGGAATTTTTACCTGTATTAATGTTATAGGTTTAAAACCTGTATATCATGTTCCAGTGAATTCCACTTTAGGCCTCTATTCTCTTAAAGGGATGTAATTAGTCATGTTAGTCTGAAACCAGGCAGGGCAGGGTAACACCTTCAGGTATGTAAAATTATTTGCTGCACCCAGTATACAATCACACAGCTTACTTTAATCCATGTGATCGTAGACTGGGAATGGTATATACAGACATTTAATTTAGACCATGCCCTTCTTTCTTTTATGGGAGCGTTCCTACAAGTCAAATTTTATGACATACCATTTGTTGTATTATAATTCAAGGCACCATACCACTTCTTACAATTTATCAAAACTTGTTTTAGAAAAATCATAGGTAATAACATAGTCTGAAACCTCAAACATCAATTTTGAGAAAAGCTTTAAAAATTATATCAATAAAAATCTTCCTGAATAAAACGCAAGGAAAATAACACATCAATAAAAACAATGAATATTGACTTGGCAGTTGATTTTACATAGACAGTAAACCATAGGACAAGAATATACTATTATGGAGTACCAGTGTTCTGCAGAAAGTACATACTACATGACGTTACCTGCCAGTGTAATGAGATTTACCATGAAAAATATGAACAGGCCTTTGTGAACCATTACACCAAGAGAATATTAAATGTAACAGCTACATAAAAATGCTATTAAGAGTGTGACAACAAATATAAAGAAGGCTGCCATTCTGATTTAATTCGGCCTAGTCAGGCTTACTATATTGCCTCTCATTTACATATATGTTGCTTCATTTTAGTAGATATAGTAGTATAATGAAGAACTTTTCAAACTGGGACAATGCTATCCAGCTTTTCCTGTACCATTAAATGGGAGGAGGGTCTCAGTTATATTTGATCGAACAGGAGGTGGCTCCAAAATGAAAAAGGGAGTTATTGTATGGAGAAGGTAGAAAACTATTAGGCTAACATAGAGAAGGAGTAGCGGCCTTAATTAAAATTGTGTCTTTATTTTTGGTGAGACTTCTAACATTAGTTTGAGAGCATTTTTAGTTTATGTACAACTTTTTACTTTGTTTAGCTTTATTGTTGTTAAAAATATTATTACTGGCATGCTCTTGCATCTCTATGTCATTCCCTATTTGTTTTTCACTCATACTGATTATTTTAATGAAAATAAATAGCAGTCTAATATTTTTTAATAGCTAGAAGGTGTGAACTTACGAACACCACAGTGGTGTAAAAGGCAGTAGGACAGCTGCTCCATGAAAATGGTCTGTGTGGATCCTTTTTATTTTGAAGTAAGAAAGCACCTAACCTGCATTAGCTTCTCCTAAAATGTAAAAAGGGTAAGCACCACTACTTAGTATCCATCTATATATTAATAGTTGACACATAATAAAACTACCTTGTGGCTCACAATATGTTGTTTGTGGGTCGAATGCTACATTTTAAGAGGTTAAGGGGAAATTTAAAAAGCAACCATGTGGTATAGATTTGAAGAGGATCCTTACAGAAGTTTCTCTGTTGCATTTTTTGTGTCATAGTTAGGGACCATAACTCAGGCTTCAGGGGATTTCAGGGGAAAGCCCAAAATGTATCGTTTCCCCTGAAGACCCAGAAAACTGCTATTTGGCCAGAAATCACCTGAAACTGTAGGTGAGAGGGAGGTCAAGGAAAAAGAGTTTAAAAACCCCCAACTTACTGGAAGTGTGGAGAAGATAGATAGCAGAGACTTGGAAACACTATGGATGCCCCACACATTTCCAGGAGCAGCCAAATAATCAGATTGTTCAATTGCCCACTTTGGCAGGGAGTTTAAAAGCCCTGCCCAGAGAGGATCAGGGAAGTATCCCTTGCCCTAGGCATGCCGGATACCTGCCCCACAGCTGGGCATGGGACCCAGGGTGTCCCTGCCACAGGGGCTTCCCTCTGACCAGCATGGTTCTCCTGAGCCCCACTTTACTTTGCTGCCATGTAGGAGCAGAGGGGAATTTCCTCTTTCCCTTCTCTGTGTGGCAGGACAGAGAGGGGCTTGGGAGAACTGTGCCAGGTCAGGGGAAGCTTCACTTTATTAAAACAGCTGAAGAACTCCCTGTGTGCTGCGGTTCAATGGTGACCAGTACCATTGCAAGCTCCCTCAACCAATCAGAACCATGGGAGAGCCCATCATGAAAATATCCTGAAATTGGCTCTGGCAAGCCTGCAGGATGCCCACTTCCCCCCTGCCAGACCCTGAATTACAGTGGTCCCTAGTCATACTCCATGTGATACAATGTACAATTACAATGTTTCTGTTTCATTTCTTGATGGCATTTAATGCTCCATATCCCCAAATACTCCTGTCTCACCTTTTGGAACCTGAAGGAATTAAGAAAAATGTTCTTACATGTCTTAAACCCTTCCATTCAGATAAAAAAAAAAAAGCAAGCAAGCAAACAAACAAGCCCCGGAGAGTATATGGGTAAGACTCTCCATCTATAAAGTCTTCAGTTCCAGAATTCAATGAGATTGAGTGGTGTTACAAGTTCATTTGCAACTGTTGCAAATCGTTGGGATGACATATTAAAGTTAGAACCTATTAGGAGATAACCCTCCCCTAAAAGTGAACAACTTTGCAATGCCATGAGGACACTTGGCATGTGCTAAACTGCTTGAATTTGTGTCTGCTTGTATTCTATCTACACTTACTAAGTGATAAGTTGACACGCTTACCTCAGTCCTCAGTATCATTCAACTTCTGTGTTAATCCATTGAGATAATGATGGTGGGAACGTGGTAAAGGCCACAGATGAAATACACAGTTCTTCGTCACCTTTGAATCAGACATGGACAGAACCTTCCTGTTAATGTTTATTGGAATTTAGCTTATGGAAAAGGTTCTGAACCAATGTCACGTAGAAATTCAAGACAATTTGAAGATCTTGCTTCCTTAGAAGTTAGGGAATCTGTCCCTGTACCATTAATACAGGACACAGTCTCTGTGATTACTTTTAGATTTCTCACTGCAACATGATGTGGAAGTACAATGCATATTTCCTTCAGTGACTCACACCGCCTCACATTATAAGCAAACCAAGGCACTTAACTAACTTAGAAATTTGTTTACAGAAAGATATGTTGTATATTATGAGTTGTATTCCAGTAATATATAAAAGGCCACAACTGGGAGTCAGGGTCCATAGTGTGAGGCATGCGTGGTACATGCAAAACTATTATCTATCTCATAAACATAAAAAACCAACCAACTAATTAACCCCCCGCCTTCCCCCAGCATAACAGGAAATATCCTGTTGAACAAGTGGGCTCAAATCCTTAAAATAGGAACAACTGTAGAACAACTGACAAGCTGAGTTCATTTTAAGATCTAGTACTCTTTAAATTGTCCCTTCATCATAAATATCATGAGACAACCTACCATATATACTAAATATGCAAAGCCCCATTGAAATCACTTGCATTTTCTATACTATCACTGCTTTGCACCTGGCATTATGTGCCACAAAGTAGTTTTAAAACATTTATGGAAAGGAGTTTCTTTGCTTTTACCATCAATCCTTTAAGATTTTATATAATCCAGCTTCTTTCAATTATTTTTATTAATATGCCAAAGGGACCAAATCAGCATTATGGCCTAATAATTTTCAGATCTTTTATTGTTATTTTGAATTAATCCTTTACAAAGTCACAGGTATAAAAAGTCCAAAGTAAGGAAGTAATGAATGAATAGTATGATGTAAAATCAATGTTATTCAGAGGGGAGGAGGAAAAAAAGAATCAAAAACATTCTGCAACTTTGCTGAAAGCTTCTGTGCCAAGTTTCAGCCCATTGTGACTTATAGTAATAAACACTTTGAATGCAGCATTTTTTTTAATGGCAAGATGACAGTTCTTTAACTATAGTGGTATTACTAGTGGAGCTAAAATGAGTAAGAACAGAGAATCAAATCTTTTGGCAGCTGTATGTTTCCGATAATATACTGCAGTGATAGAAGTATGATCTCAGAGTCTTCCACCTTGAAGAAAAAAATTAGCTCACTTGGGACACTGATGTCATCAGCTTTTGTAAAACAGGAAAGAGTCTAGACAGACAGTTACACCAAGGGCCTTATTTTCAGAAAATTACATTAAAAATACCAATAGAAAATCAAGGCATTTGATTCAATTCAAGTAAATCTGGATCATATCACTTTTTTAAAATAAAACAAAACTTTGTATATGTTGCTGAGAATGCACACCTATTAAAGTACGACTTAACCCTTTGAATCCTGAGTAGTCCTTGGAAAGACTGTGCAAGACTACCAAGAAATGTACTTCCTCAGTTGTCTAATATTTCAAATTCTGTGGAGCAAAAATAGCTCTTCTCCCTCAACTGTTGTCTTTTCAGGTAGCATTTGGTCATTAATAAGACTTTACAAAAGCTATAGTACTGAGATATGGCATGTACTATCTGCAGAAGGCTCAAAGACAAATATATCTCATTTGCATGCCTCACTTTTTATGCTATCCCTCAGGTTTTTACCAAGATAATAGCAGTGATGATCTTGTTCTTAATGAATATTCCCACCAGGACTGTTTGTCATTGGGACATTTTACAAATGACAGTCCTTCTTTGCCTCGGTCCATATGTCTTTTTCATCAGTTGACTTTTATCTCTTTGTATCACCCATTTTACTTCTATTCTCCTCAGTTCAGAGGGGTTAAAGCCTCCTCATTTTTTCTGTCACAAGAAGAACTGGTCTAAAGTTTCCCATTAAGCCTTTGTTTAATTTGCAAATGCCAGTTTTTCTGAGCTTGAAATATTTCTTTGGAGGTATTTCAGGTTCAAAGAACTTTTGTCACACCAAAGGCAGGTTACCAAATATCTTTACCTGGAATCATTGTGAGAAGACTTGGAATCCATGGTTTTATTAGAATATACAGCTCATATTAAGTTAAATGGAGATCCTAAGGTGGAGGTGGAGAATTTGCAAGTGGCATGGGAGCTGCTTAAGAACACCATATTGGAGGTGCAGAGCAAAATGGAATGTGAACCAAAAGAAAGCCAGCATTGGTTATTGGCTTCTTTCAAAAAGTGGAAGTCAGATCCTAATACAGAAAATAAAAAAAGAGCATAAACTCTGGCAAATCAAATGTAAAACTGTAATAAGACAAGCCAAGAAAAGAATTTAAAGAGAAACTTGCTAGACACAGAAGGTAACAACATAAATTTTTTTAAATACATTAGAAGTCAAAGACATGCCAAGGAGTCTGTTGAGCCTTTGGATGATCAAAATGTAAACAGGGCCCTAAAATATCATAGAGCCATTGCTGAGAAACTAAATGCAGTCTTTGTATCTGAATTTCCTATGGAAGATGTTAAGGAAATTCCCTCACCATTTCCACTTCTCTCTAGGGTGGAGATGAGCCAAACTGAGGTTTCAACAGATGAGGTTGTAGAGGAAATGGATAATCTAAACTGCAGCAAATCACCAGAACCTGACAGCATTCATCCCAAGGTGCTGAAGGAGCTTAGATCAGAAGTTGCCTAAATTTCTAACTGTGGTGTGCAACCTATCATTAAAAACAGCCTCAGTACCATATTCTAAAAAGGCTCTAAAGGGGACACAAGGAACTACAGGTCAGCAAGTCTAACGTCTGTTCCTGGAAAACTGGTAAGAACAATAATAACAAAATAATTGTTTGAGACATGGAAGAACATGACTTGCTGGTGTGGAATCAACATGGCTTTGTCAAATGGTAATCATGCTTTATCAACCTGTTAGAGTTCTTCATATGTGTCAATAAGCAGGTGGATTAGAGTGATCTAGTTGACATACTATAATTGGACTTCCAAAAAGCCCTTGATGAGGTTCCCCCATCAGAGACTCTTAACTAAATTAGGTAGTCGTGGGATTACAGGGAATGTCGACTCATGGATTAGAAATTGACTTAAAGATAGAAAGCAAAACGTGAGTACAAATAGTCAGTTTTCATGATTGAAAGAAATAAACAGTGGGGTCCCCAAGGGATCTGTGTTGGGACCAGTGACATTTAACATATTCATAAATTATATGGGAAAGAGGGTGAGTAATGAGGTGGGAAAATTTGTGGAAGCCAAAATTATTCAAAGTGGTAAAGACCAAGGTGGGCTGTGAGGAACTACAGAAGGGTCTCATACTATTCAGTGAATGGCAAATAAATGATAAATGAAAATCAGTGTAGATAAGTGTAAAGTAATGCACAGAGGCAAAAATAACTCATATTATACCTACACTATGATGTACTCTACATTAGCTGGTACCACAAAGGAAAGAGATTTGGGAGTCATTGTGGACAGTTTGTTAAAAATGCCAGTTAACATCAGCAGTAATCAAAAATGCAAATAAAATGTTAGGGATTATTAAGAATGGAATTGCAAATTAAACTGGAAATATAATTATTTCCTTTTATAAATCCCTGGTGCTTCTATACTTTGAATACTGTGCCCAGTTCTTGTCCCTACACCTCAAAAAGGATATAGGAACACTAGAGAAGGCTCAAAGGGCAATAATCATGATTAATGGTATGAAGGAGCTTCCATATGAGAAAAGACTAAAGAAATTAGACCTGTTCATTTTAAAAAAAGAAATGCTTGAGGGGACATGAAAACTTAAATGGAGAAGAAAAAGTAAATAGGGATTTATTATTTACGCTCTTTTACAAGAACTAAGGATCACAAAATTAAATTTGTAGGTAATAAGTTTAAAATCAACAAAAGGAAGTTATTTTTCATATACAGTGTAAATAAAATGTGGAACTTATTGCCATCAGATGTTGTTAAGCTGACAGTTTAGATCCAAAAAGGGATTGGACAAATTCTTGGAGGAAAAGGGCATCAGTAGCTTATGAGCACAGGAGTTAGGGATACAGCACCTGAAGTAGGATTTCCTTGACTTTAAATGCTGGAGGTTGACAGTGAGAAAAGAGCAGTGGAAAAATCCCTGGTGATAATCGATTTGTTCTCCCTTTCGGCATCCACTCTCTGTCCCTGTGTGACACAGGATACTGGGCAAGATGGACCTATAATCTCACACAGTAAATATCATAACTATGCATTAAATTAAGAAATGGGTATGGTATGATAGAGAAGCAGTCTTCCTGATTGGATTCTTGGCACTTCACCTTTCATGGTGATATATTTCAAATATCAAAAAATATTTTAAAAATATTTATATTGCTGTTTTTAAACAACTTTGCTTGCTGTGCGCTTGCATCTAATTTGTCGTGACTCCCCACACTCTTTAGAGTAGGAGTGTGAAAGATATGGTCCACAGGCTAGATCTGGCCCACTGAGCCACATCACTCAGGCCAGTCTGCGACCCGTCCCAGATCTAACACCCACGACACCTGATTTGGGTAGTCTGGGATGCGTAGTACACATGGTACCCACTCCAGCTGGTCTGTGCTGGGTGCCACATGATACATGAGTCCCAACGTAAGACCTGCATGCAGTGCACAGTCCTGGACAAGTCAGAATGGGCATATGAGAAGTGGAGTTCATGGATCCCCTGAGTGTTGGATTCAGTGCTCTCTCTGGCCAGTCTGGGACTGTGGCCCACATAGCCTCTGCTCCAGCCAGTCTGGGACCCATGCTGGATGTTGTGTCTACTTGGACTGCAAAATGTTACAGACCTTCTGTCAAGCAGAAAAGTGACTGATCTTTGACTGCAACTGCTGATCAATCAGAGACTGCTGTAACAGGACTCCTAGATACCATGTATAAAAGCTGAAAAATAGCTTTTACTGATGGATCTGGTCTAGCAATACCATTTCTTTAAGTTATAGCATAACTACTTCATATCTACACTAAACTGCAGCTAATCAATACAAATCCTAAACTAGAGCTGGTTGAGAATTCTTTGATGAAATGACTTTTTTTTGTCTATTTCAATAAAACCAAAACTTTTGACTAGAACATACTAATGTTTATCTCAGCTTCAGAACATAATATCTGGTGTAAACCACAAAACAGAGAAAGAGCAAGTTTAGCCCATCCTGGACTAGAAAACAGGACAGTATTAAGGGTGTTTTTATAAATTGTGGGATACTTGATTTAAACTAAGGATTTAAACCAGGTCTCCCACATTACTGGTAGGTGCCCATACCACCAAGCCATTGGCAATTCTGGATAGATGCCTCTCAATATTGTTGTTGTGACTGTTGTTGATTAAACTGTTCTGCTTTATATAAAAAATAAACCTGAGCGATTTCTGTGTAGCCAAGAGCCTCCCATTTTTTATTTATGATTTGAAAGAGGTAGAGAAAGTACATGGACCTTTGTAAGGAGTCATAACCATTAGATTATTTGATAATCTGGAATGGTTATGCTTTTTAAAGAAAAATCTTGAAAGATCTCAGTCCCACCATGTTATGTTCTGGAGGGATTTTTTAAATTTTTAAAGGTTCATGGTGCAGGTAAACTATTTCCTACCCAGCTACATCCAAAACCTGTGATCAAGATGATAAGAAAGACAACTGAGAAATGTGCAGTGTTTTCCAGGCACTCCACAAAATCTAGATGATTCTCATTATTTCTTCAGAAGCCTTTTTTTTTTGGTAGTCACCATATCATTTGATTTAAAAAGTAAATAATACTATTTACTCATACTGTCTTTCAAAAACTTTTTATTAAATTGTATGATGGCATTTGCAGTTATATTTATAAGTTTGATTACAGAAAAAATATTTTTAGTAATGATCTCTTTCCCTGTCATAGGATAAAAAAAAAATATTAAAATATATTCATCAGCAAAGTATAATCATTGTGCTGGAAAAAGAAATTATTTCAACATCACAGTTTATACACTAAGGATCTATTTGTAATTGTAAGACACTAATACTTTTGCCAGATATTTCAATCTTAGCAGCTCAAAGAACACAGTGTTTGTTATTTCTATGAATGAACCCTGAGGTATAATTCTAGCGAATGATTAAAATACTGTAATTACTACAAGGGTTATGATAAGCACATGAACAAGAAGGACCCAGTTCACATAATATATTTGGGCTTTCAAAAAGCATTTGACGTGCTTCCTCAGTAAAGGCTTTTAAAAAAATTGCATTGTCATGGGGTTGGAGGAAAGGTTCTTTTGTGGACTGAGAGCTGGTTAAAATTTAGAAAGCAAAGGGTAGAGATAAATGGTCACTTTGGGAAACTGAAAACAAGACAGAAAACACTGTCATGCCACCATGCAAATCCATGGTTTGCCTACATCTTGAATATTGTGTGCAGTTCTGGTCCCCACATCTCAAGACAGATGTAGTAGAAGTAGAAAAGATAAAGGTAAGGGCAACCAAAATGATCAGGAGCTTGGAGCAGTTGCCATAATAGAAGAGATTAAAAAGACTAGGACTCTTCAGTTTGGAAAGAAGAAGACTGAGGAGGTATATGATCGAAGTCTAGAAAATCATGAAGAGTGTGAACCAAGTGAACAGGGAATTGTTCACCAATCCCAGAATACTAGAATTAGGGGGCACTGTGAAGGAGTGGGGCCTAGGAGCGGCCGTGAACTCCCTAGGGCCCCCTACCGTCACGTTCGGGTGGACTAGGCACCGTCGAATCCTCGCCCGCCACAACTTTGCTGTTTAATAGGTTAAATGGGAGGCTGCCTTTGTTCCCTTAGTGAACGGTATGCGTGTTCTTGCCCCTACTTCAAAATGGGGTGCCTCTGTGCCCCATGCAAATGGAGGTTTGCGTGCCTCCAAACCTCCCCTTTAGCACGCCCCAAGCCTCGCAGCTGTTCCGTGGGATGTTGTGCAGTCCTTCGCCCCTCTGGTGCTCTCTCTCTCTCCTTCTCAGGCACCCTGGGCTCCTCATCCGTCTGGCGCCCCTGAGCCGGGCTCCTATCCAGCAGCCCACTCCCGGCACCCCCGGGTCTGTTTCGCCGATGTCTGGCTACTGCCGGTGCCCCTTGGGCCTGGCTCAACGCCGCCGCCCTGTTACCGGCGCCCCTTGGGCCTGGCTCAACGCCGCCATGCCTGCCGCCCCCTCTCGCGCTTCGCCCCCTCTGGGGCCTATACCGCGCCTCTCGCGCTATGCGTTTCCTGCTCTTGGGGCTCAGGTGGCTGTAGCTGTGCCTGGCCCCTTGACCCCTTCTTGGGTTGTTTGCCCCACTGGGCAAACTGCTGCCCTCATGGGCTGGGGTCCAAACCCCGTACACCGCGCCACTCAAGTGCAAACAGTCATGCCCCACTGACACTGTGCCCCTGCTGGGCACCGGGAACCCCCAAGCCGCTGGGGAGCTCCCGTGAGGCCTCCTCACTCCCCTATAGCCTCACCCGGTCCTCCAGAGTAACTATAACACAATGCAAGCCCCCTGGCTTCAACATAAAACACAGAGCCTCCTGCTCTTAACATAAACACTGAGCCCTCCACCAGGGCCTCCAGCCCTACCTCTCATCAAGTGCTCTCCTCCCCGGCATCATTGCAGCCAGTCAGCACCACAATGCTGCCACTACCAATTCAGGCCGCTCGGCTCAGCCACAGAGCTCCTGCTCCTGCGGCTGCCAGAAGGGAACTGCTAGTCAGGCTCCGGCCTGGGCTGTTTATAAAGGCCCGGCCCTGCCCCCTTCTGGCCACCTGACCCGCCTGGTTGCCCTGGCAACCGGCACCCGAGCTGCCCGATTGATTGGCAGCTCAGTTCCTTTTACTTCCATGGCACAGGACACCTTGGTGCTCCTGTGACAGGCACACACTGAAATTAGTAGGTACAGATTTAAAACTAACAAGAGAAAGTAATTTTTATAGTTAACTTGTAGAATGGATTACCACAGAAGGTGGTGGAAACAGGTACCATAGCTATGTTCAAAAAGGTACTGGATAAATTAATGGATGATAGATCTATTAGTGGCTATTGAACAGAATAGATCAGAGGCGGGCAATTATTTCAGGTAGAGGGCTGCTTATCAAGTTTTGGCAAGCTGTCAAGGGCTGCATGGGTAGCTTCACCCGTTGACAGGTGCCCCACCCCCTGGTCACCATCTGACCTTTGCCACTGGAAGTCCCTCCACTTGCCCCTGGAAATAGTCCTTTGGGGAAGAGCACTTGCCATCTTGGGGAGGGGATGGGGGGGATTACATACTAAAAATTAAACACCCAAAATAATATATTTTCATTTAATTTTAAATATATATTTTTGTCCTGAATTATGCATGTTTCTGGTGTATATGCAGAAGTGATTGCATATGGGGGTTTGTGGGGATGTGTGTGTCTGGGTATAGATGTGGGTATGGGAGCCATGTGGTGCACAGTGGCCAGCACGCAGGCAGGAAAGTGGTAGGGAGGCAAGTGGAAGTGTGTGGGAGCATGGGACCTGTACCGAGGTCCCAGGGCCAGCACCAGTGGGGCCTAGAGCAGTGTGGTATGAGTGCAGCGTGTGAGCTGTCAGGGGTCTGTGGAGCCTGGCTGGACTGCACCAGCAGGGAGGTGGGCAGCTAACCTGGCTCCATAGAGCCTCTGCTGGCCGGGACCCTCTGCTCCTGCTGTCCTGCTCTGGGCCCCACTGGCGTAGGCCCCAGGACACCGGCATGGGCCCCGTGCTCTCGCCTGGCTGCCACTGGCTCCTGCACGCCCACTCCCAGTGCCCCCGCCCCAGCCCCACAGTACAGGTGGGGAGCAGCACACAGCCCTAATCCCTGTGCCCCACGCTCGCCCATGGAGAACAAGCTGGTGCTCAGCATGGGGGAAAAGCAGCCCTGCCTCCCCATGGCCAAAGCCCCATGCTGCAGCCACTCACAGCCTGCATGTGGCTGTCCTGCCTGTCTGCCACATCAATGCCACTCTGTGGGGCAGCAGTGGCAATGGAGAGCAGGCACAAGCAGCCCTGCATGGGCTCCAAGTGGCTGTAGCAAATGGGAACCAGCCATGGGGAGGGAAAGGAGCCACTTTCCCCCCCGTGCTGAGCCCCAGGTCATTCCCCAGAAACTGCTACTCAGTGTGGAGGAAAGTGCCCCTCTGCTAGCCACCACTGGGCAGTGTTTGCTGTGGCTGTCCACTCAGACTTTGCATTGCACTAGGCTGTGGTACAGCTGCCTCCCTGCCACCCCTGTGCTGCCCAGCGTGTTAGCAGTGGCCATGTGGAGCAGCCACTGGGCAGCACAGAGGTGGCGGGGAAGCAGCCGCACCACAGGGCAGCCACAGCAAACACTACCTGGCGGTGGTGAGCTGGGGAACTGCTTTGCTCTGCTCTTAGCAGTAGCTTCTGTCCAGCTGCTGCTGCTGCAGTTTAGTCCTGACAGGTGAGCACAAAGCTGGCATAGGGCCAAGGCTAGCAGCAGCAGCAGCAGCAGCAGCAGGGAACAAAATAGTGCTTAATGAATTCAGTAAGTGGCCCTCTGCCCAAAATAATTGCCCACCCATGCTCTCTAGATATCTATGTTGATGCTTTCCTCGCTTAGCATTCACTTATAGCACCGTTGGAGACTGGATACTGGGCTAGATGGACCAACCCAGTATGGCATTTCTTAGGTTCTTATGAAACTTGTAATAGAACAATCTCTTTAAATTATGTTATTACTGTGAATAGGTACCTTTAATTTATGTACGATTTCTTGGTGTAGTTATAGAAATTAACCATGGATTTAATATTTCTGTTCTTCTATTGCTTTCTGCTAAAATTTGTTTCAGCAGGTCCATTTGGCTGTCAACTACTTAAAGATTAATGGCTACATAAGGTAATTTATTAGGCCCTGATCAGCATTAAATCTATACATGTTGCTTCTTCTAATCTTTAACATTTGATCTTTTGAACGTAGTCATTATCTGAGGTACGGTTCTGATTATTTTATAGTGGATCACCAACTGAAGATCTTAAATAAATACATATAAATACATATAATACTTTATCTCAAGCCAAGATAACACACACTTTTTGAAATCTGTTAAAAATAATGTTTGAAAATCTTTTTGGTCAAGAAAGTTCAATTTTATATTCATGTATGATGTTCTGTGTAGAAGCTATTGGAAATTTTCTAATGAAACATGATTTCATCAAATATTTTGTGGATACTGATCAATTTTGACAATCTTTTACTGAACCATAAGCAGGTTTCCTACTGGCACATCTGGTGGGCTCTTCAGGAATCTTTGCTTTCATTGTCTGCAGGTTGTAGAGCAGCTCCTCCCATAGGGATTCTCTCAGAACTGGTGTGCTTTGGATTTTCAGGGCTTGTTTATGTTACAGATCTCTGTAGCAGGAACCATGGAAGTCCTACGCATACAGAAGGGCTCCTTATGTAGAGCTGAAAAAGCTTGAACCCATTTTACCCCCATAGTAGGGGTCCTGGAAACCCTGACAGTCCCAACTTGAATTGTTTCCATGATGCATGATTGGAAGTCCTAGGATGAGGTTTAAGGATCTGTGCCTCTGGGTTAGTCCTGCTCTGAGGCCTTCTCAGGTTGGGAATTTGAAGATCTTCATATCACTATATCACCTGGATTCTCAGCCACCCAACTCTTAATATTTCCTCCAAATAGGAGGGTGCAACATATTACTAATTTGAGTCCTGCTATACCATCTTTACACACAATCATCTACCCATGCACTAACACATTTTAGTTAATGCACATTAAATCTAGTACCTCAGCACTTTTACACATGCCCCAGGGGTCAGGGGTTGGGGAGGGAGGACACAGCATTTTAATTAGAGTGGCTCTTGGAGCCACTCCAAGAGCCACTCTAATTAAAGCACCACTGTATCTCATGTATCAATTCATGTGACAAGCTTTAGTTCAAGCATTCCCGTCATCACTTTTAAGTGTGGGCATGCTGATACATGAAATGCAGGAGACTGCTAGAGCACAGTAATTGCAACACTCCAACAAACTCAATTAACTGAGTTTGCTTTGACGTGCTGGAATTCCAGCGCATTGGAGCAGCCTCCGTGCTTGTGTATAGGCACCCTCCATTTTAAGATACTAGGAAAATGAACATTAGCCTGTCTTCATGTACCTTAACTAAAGAGCATATTTTAAAAGTGATTAGCCTTTTTTAATGCACATTAACTAAATAGCAGTGTTTTAGTGATGCTTTAATGCACAATAATATAAGTTAATGTGCATTAAAGCGCATGTGTAAATGCACCAAATGGGTAGCACCAGTGAGATTGCTCAGGGGACACAGAGCACAGTGTGAGTGAAAGTTTCAGAAGCCTTTGGTGAGAACAACTAATGTTCTTAAAGATAGTATGCTTACTTGCCTTTTAATGGTGGAAAATAACACTTATAAATAAAATAATATTATTCAGTGTCCTCCACTGCAGAAAATAATGACTGCATTAAGTGATCCGCCCTTTGTGCCACAACACAGTAAAGTTTTCACCATTTTTAGAATCCTGCAGGAAACCTTTTACAAGCCATGGGCTGGAACAACACAGGCTGGGTTGTTTCCACATTTTATCAGTGGCTGGGGGCTTTCACCACATCCGTGTAGGGTCCAGGCAGCTGGGAGCTGTGCCCACACCACTGTAACATGTACATCAGTTGGAGGAATACTAAAATTAATGTAATTATGTACACAAAATAAAATCCAGGCAACATAACAGTAATGCACTTAAATTCAAATTTTCAGGGGAAGGAGAGTGGGGGAAACCCTGTATTTCTTTTTGGTACTAGGAGTTGTAGTTTTAATTCTGGATGCTCACATTCTTCAGAATAGGCTAGCCTTACTGTATGTCTGATGATTGACAAAGAGTATGGACACTCATTTGGAGTGACTTCAAAAGAAGAACATTTCAAAAGGTAATTTTTTTTTTATGTTCTAATTGTTACATGTGGACAAGCTCGGTATAATACAAATGTAGCAGAACTGCTCTACCCTTAACATCTTTATGTATTGTTAAAGTTGGAGTGGTTTTGCTACTTTCTTATGGCATTTTACTTGTCCACAAATAGCAATTAGAATTTAACAGCTGTTGCCCTTTTGAAATGTTCCTCTTTTGTAATGGCTCCAAATGTACGTGTGTCCATATCACCGAAGTCATGTAACATATATAAGTACCACATGGTTTGGGCAGAAAGAAGGGGATTTAATGTTAAACTCAGACTGAAGAATTACAAGTCATTTCAATACACTGCTACGTATTTTGTTTTGACCTGATTTATTTCCTTTTTAAGATTCTTGTTTGAAAGTCAGTTCTGCAGAAAATTTTCATTTCATGGAGAATTGCAAGCAGTTCAAATATTGTCATACGAGGCAAACAAGTGCTGCTCTGAAACAGTCATATTATATATATTAGCACATGAGTAAATTTTAAATTTTGGAAGATATGTTGGGGCATGTTAATTTTTTTGATTTACATTTAGAGGCAACTTTGGCAGAGGGAACTGTGAGAGCCTTGAAAATATGTCTCATCTGTCTGTGTTTGTCGGTTCTTACACGACTTCCTAGTAACAAGGCATAGGTATTGGTCTGAGGTTCCTGGAACAATGAAATGCTAATTTCATCCTGTTATACAGTGGGAAAATCAGTCTGGGTGGAGCACTGTAGTAATTTGGATCCACTGCATCCATTACCTAAACTAGCTCAATTAGACCGGGTTTGGGCATGTCCAAATGGCACTTGATATATATATATATATAGAGAGAGAGAGAGAGAGAGAGAGAAGAGGCAGATCAATAGAAACAGATAGATTTAGATTTAGAATTGCCGTTGTGATAACTTATTAATACCATATGCTAGCTGTGTGGTTGAGGTGTTTTTGGTACAACTATGTAAGTTTAGTTTGACAGAAGTCTCTGGGGAAAAAAACAGGCAAGAAAAAAAATCACGATATAAGCTACCTGTTAGCAAACTTCTAAGGGACTGGGGCAGGCAGCAAGTGGGGCCAGGAAGTGGGGCAGACATGGGGTGGGGGGTGACAGATACCAGGGAATTAAGGAACTGAAACTGAAAGGTCATCAGCAGGGGTGCAGGGAGGTGGCTGAGGCTGCAAGGAAGCAGGCAGGGGAGAGAAGCAGTGGGAAGGCAAACCGCAACTACAGCTTTAACCCCAACCCTAGGTTAAGACCAGAGTCAGGCTCAAACAGCTGTTCCTTCCTGCCCCTCCCCAACTCACCCCACCTTGTACTCAAATCCAAGATAGGGGGAGTTTCCCTCATGTTAAATAGGGAAAAGAATGACATTTGAAATTGAGTAACACTGCATATACATCTCTAGGTATATGTAGTATTAGTAGTAATTATTTATGTACAAATGATACTATAGTCACCTTAAGATATTGGCTAACATAATAGCTATCAAAAGAAAAGGATACATTTCAAAACACAAATTCGTTGGGCATCCCTTCAGCTGACATAATATCATCATATTTAATATACAACCTCAAAAACAAAATCTTGACAAATATATAATCATGTGAAATGAATGATTATACAAGACAAGAAGCAAATATGAATGAATCATATATTTAAATTAATAAATTGGCTCTGCACCAATTTCTGACAATGCACTTTGCAGTGATCATAATAAATGACTGCTTGTTAAGATATTAGAACTACTAAAGTTCTCAGTCTCCTACAGCAAACTATGCACTTAAATTAAAATTGTATCTGATAATTTATTCTTTTTCCCCTGCAGCTTCTGGAATCAGCCTTCTGTTAAAATTTGAATTTAGTTGTTACACTGATTGAAATTTAATTCAGACTCATATAATTTTCATGGAACAAAGGTTCATTGCCCAAATTGTCCGGTAAGCAGAAGGAAATAAAGCATCTGTTATTTGTTTAAATTAATATGTATTTATAACATAACACTGCATGCATTGAAGTTGTTACTAAGTCCATTCTTGTTTATAGCTTTGGCAGAATGACTTGCAACTAACACTAAACTGGTAAGTTTTTTTGTTGTTGTTTAATAGTCTGAATACTTCAATGAGAAGTCTATACTGTGTAATACAACAGTAGAATTCAGTTACAAATAAATAGACCCATGTCGTTTCTAAGAAGGACTTTACAATTGCCTTCCATTCTGAATTCAGTTCGTTAGACACCAGAGCAGATCATTAGACTGATGGAATACAATTTAGCATGAAAGCTTGTTTCCAATCTATGTTCACAAGAGCATTTAAATATGGATGGTCAAGGTACTGAGTGAAAAATCTAAATGAGCCATAGCTAATTAATATATTTGTCTGACTGACTGTCTCTTTTTTTTTCATTTACACTGGCAATATCTGAATGAAGCCTGAATGCAGATACATAGCATATGGATAAAGATCATATTAGATAATGTTTCAGTTTTAAAACCTGAATCACATCTTTATCCAAACAATTATTTTTTAACTAATGGATATTTTCTTTAGTTTCCAGCTCACTATGATTTAGAGTTTTAATGGAAGCATCCAATTGGCAGGTGATTGCTCAGGATAGTTCTTCTCAAGAAAAGTGCTTTGCAAAATTAAGCAGTTGCTATTGTGTAGCAACACAGATGGGATTCGACTTTGTAATAGTTTGTTTTATCATAATATAAATTTAACAAATAGTATAAGATTATTAATGTAAATCATATGCATACTTTATGTTTATGTTCTAGAAAAAACAATGACCCACAGAGAAGAAACTGTAAAACAATTATAAGGATGATCTTACTAAAGAGAGCTCAGGGAAGAGGAGACTAAAACTGATGCTAGCCAAGCCCCTAACTTATGCTGTCTGTGTATAAATGAAAAGTAGCATAAAGCAGCTTGGTCAACATTGACTAAACATAAAAGAACTGGAGCTGAGCATATAAAAGAATAGAAGATACTGCATCAACCCACTCACTGTTTCTGTATCCCTTACGACTTGATGATAGTGTTTATAGTAGCACCATGCCACCTACATTAACATAAAGCCCATAGATTTGGAAGGATTTGTGCATAAGTCAAACACTTGGTCACCAGAAAGTTTCCTTTCTATTAAAATTAAAGGAAGAAGACACAGCTGTGGCTGGTCAGTTCACAACTACTACAGAAAAAGAAGCAGCAATACAGAGGAGGATTATACAGTGAATTTAAGTATATAGACTGCTGAGTGTATAACTTGCAGCAAATTATGAACTTGATTTAGTCAGTACTTTATTACTCCTCATGAACTATAATTTCCTTAAATCAGTCTTCATTTGATTGCATTTAGTAAATCATTTATTTTATTATATTCACTGATTAAAAATATTCTTAATTCAACCTGTGTTACTTTTAGAACCGCTAACAAGTCTTCTCAAACCAGGATTACAGTCATGCCTTTTAAAACTGAAGTTCATCGAGTCAGGTTTCCCCTCTTGGTTGCAGTCTTACTTCTGGAATTGAGATTTGTTATGTGTATCATTTATTCAGTCATTCAGTCTCTGCTGACTTCCATGTTTACCTAGTCTTGAATTTCTTCAGCAGTGTGGCTAACTTGCTTCCAAAAATCTCCTTAAAGAGCTGCTTGAGGAAACCTTCAGTTTTCTGATGTTCATTTTTAATAAACCTTGGAATACTAGGGAAAATACAGAAAAAAAATCTTATTGTACTAATATGAAAATGACTTGGATAACTGCAGACTGAATAGTTCAATATCAGCTCCAGAAAAAATAATGAAACATTCATAGAAGTTTCAATTTCTAAAGAATTTTAAATAAGCAATACAGTTAATGGGCAGCAATATGGTTTTATGGCAAAGAAGTCTCATTAAGAGATTTGTTTGCTTCCTTTGATGAGATATGTCATGGAGTCACAGAGGTGCCCCGTGATTGTGAGGGTGATTGGCAGAGCTGTCAATCACCCAGGCAGCTCAGGTGCCTGGTTGCCAGGACAACCAGGTGGTCACATGGCCGGAAGAGGGCAGGGCCTGGCCTTTATAACTAGCTGAGGCCGGAGCTGGCAACACAGTTCCCTTCTGGCTGCTGCAGGAGCAGGAGCTCTGCGGCTGACCTGAGTGGCCTGGGTTAGTGGTTGCTACTTTACCACGCTAACTGGCTGCAATGATGTGGGGAACAAGATCGCCCTGAGGGAAGGTAGGACTGAGAGCCCTGGCAGGGCTTGGAGTTATTATTAGGCGTGTGGAGCCTCTGTTTATGTTGGAGCCAGAGGGCTTGACTTTGAGTTACAGTTTACTCTGGAGGACTGGGTGAGGCTGTAGGGGAGCGAGGAGGCCTCAAGGGGAGCTTCCCCAACAGCTTGGGGGTTCCCAGTGCCCAGTTGAGGCACAGTGCCAGGGGCACTATTGTCGGTGCTGCAGGGCACCCTATTGCGCCAGGGAGGCGTGGTGTGCGGGGTTACAGACCCCAGCCCCGAGAGGGCAAGGCCCTGGAGCGGGGCAGCGACAGGGCGCAAGAGGCGCGGAGTCAGCCCCGAGAGGGCAAGGCCCCAGAGCGGGGCAGCAACAGAGCGCAAGAGGCGCGTGGGGTCAGCCCAGAGAGGGCAAGGCCCCAGCGGAGGCAAGGCCCAGCAAGGCGATGTAGCCAGGCCTAGCGAGCCGGCCCAAGGGCGCCGAGACTAGGGCGGCGATAGGGCTAAGGCTAGGGCGGTGAGGCCAGGCCTAGCTAGCCACCCAAGGGGCGCCGAGACTA
>NW_017728931.1:69442830-69466127 GCF_001723895.1 Crocodylus porosus | reverse complement strand
AACTGAGTAGGGACTTATTAAAACATTTATTTCTCATACCTCCCACTCACATGCACACTATTCAAAATCAATAAACAATGTGTTAAGTTTATTAATAACTGACTGAAAGATTTCAGGAAGTTTTGGGGCTCAATACAAGGTTAATTGGGTGACATGTAAAGATTTGTGATGCAAGGGAGCTCATAATGGATGATTTTGGAGCTATATTATATGAATACTTGAAAGTGGTTCTGGGGCCTTCAATTCTGTAGGTATAAATGAGTTTGGGAACTGATGTCATTTAAGGCAAATCCCAATGAAATAAATGGCAGGAAGTCCAGTAATTTCTTTGAGATACAGCTCTAGTCATTAATACTTGACTGAATACACAGATCACATAGCTTATCTTAATGCTATCAGCTGTAGTTTCATTTACTTGTACTTTCAAAATTGAAAGTCCAATCATGGAAAATTAGGTTAAAGATCTTTCAAAAATCTAGTTCATCATATTAAATAATTAAGATGCAATGATTAGTGGTATGGAGAGGATTTTCATGTAAGGAGAGAGAGAGTATAAAGGCTACGATTTTTAAACAATAAATAAAAAAATGCCTGAGTGGAAACGAGAAATAATAGTTCACATTTTTCCTTTTCTGCATGTTTTTTTTAATGGATATTTTGTGCGAGTTTGTGTTAAGGAGTTTTACTACTACAGTTGAATGCATTACCTATTTTGAGAACACGGTTTTATAATTGAATCTGCTGGGAAGAGCATTGTAAGCATTTAAAAAACACTTGGATTTAGCCTACATAATTTAATCTTCTAATACCTCTTATCAATTTATCTTAATATCTTCACTATATTTCTACATTCTCAACTAATATTAAATATATAAATTTAAAGAACCAAGTGTTTTTTCTTGGGCTCTCAGACCTTTCACATAATACTTCATACAGGAATTTTCCCTAGGTGGTTTTTCAAAAGAAAAAAAAAATCACCCTTTATAAAATTAATCAATTATGGTCAAGAAACATTCAGACAGAACTCTTAGGAGAAATAGTAAATATTTATATATTCTGAATAAATAAGCATGATAGGATTTGTTTAGCTGGCAACACATTATGGTGTGATTGCTGGGGATCTGTAATTTACAGTAATAAATGGTTTTCTATTGCATACGGGGAGAACACTAAAATGGCAGTCTCATTACCAGTAGGTCTGACTAACAAAGGTTGGAGATGGGTATCTTTATCTTGTAGTGCTGGGAGTAGATTCTGTATTTTATACCTCGCTATCCTTTATAGCGGGATTATGAAAGACATGGTCCCCAAGCTACATGTAGCCTGGGGGGGCCCTATCATCTGTCCTGCAGTGCTGCTGGTGGTGCTCTGCATGTAGCACAGGCAGCCAGTCTAACATATACTGCACATGGCATGTGGGGCTGGACCCAATGTGCATAGTGCATGTAGCATATGAGGCCAGTCTAGTTGCACGCTGTATATGGTACATGCAGCCAAGCCAGGGTATGCACTGCATGTAAAGCTTATGCCAGCCCAGGCCTGTTTGCTAGATCCAGGGCAGTCCAGATCAGGCCCACACACTTGGCCCATGCACAGACTGGCCCCACGTCCTTCATCCAGCCTTCAGAGCATGACAGATTTGATACCTCTGCTCTGTATCTGTATCCATATCTTTATCTGTATACTGGGTGGTGATAAATATTATAGAAAGGCTATTAGAAAGGGTATAATTGGAATTTGAATTAAAAATGTATCTCTGCATATACCCTGTACATGATTATATATAGCAAGATGTAGACTCCAGCTTGGTGGTCTCCTTATGAAGATGAATTTTTCAAGTTTCAATATCTTGACTTTTTAAAATGACTTGCAATTAAATATGCATGATTACCAGAAACTATTCTGAACCTTTGAATTCAATGAGACTTGTTTTGTTATTTTTTTAGCAACTTAATGTTGGAATTTTGGGGGGGGGAGGGAGCCTTCTTTCCTAAACAGCATAAAAGTGTTCTTGTCAATAACAAGAAATAATAAATCTATCCAAAATGAAAATCCTAGGAATTGAAAGAAACAACAGCAAAGTCATTAATCAGTAGACCAAATCCAAGTTTTGTATAAATTGTTTTGAAAATCATTGTGTATGCAGAACATAACTCAGATATGCAGACCATCTTTCAGCAAGGTTTTTATAATGGATTTTATGAGAGTTTTCATTGTCCTTGCTCTTTTTGTGAAAATGGAATGCAGTACATTGGGGAATTAATAGTAAGATCAAAGAATGATATAGATTTGAAAGAAAATACACTATATTTTTCTGAGCACTGGAGAAATTGCTTAATGTCCTAATTACCTACACAAGAAACAAATGTTTTTGCTAAAAATGTTGTTTTGTTGAGCTGTTCTGCAAAACTGCATCATATGTGTGCTTAGAACATAAGCTGTCCAGCTGTACTTTATAGTCAAGCCACAAAATGGTATTTAATAAAAACATTGTATGTATGTGCTGTGAACATATTTTTCTTAAGGTTTTGATTTTCCTTCCCCTTTGTGAAGGATAAATAGGTATTATTGTAAAACGGAGTTTTATTGTTTATTGCACTTAGGAAATTACTTGTGTTTGAAAGGAGAATGTTTCAGAGTCCTCCACACCTACAAATCAGATCAGTTTGGATGGAAATTCTATGCACTGGGTCTTTGAAGGATCCTATTGCAAGGGCTTCATTGTGCACAGTACTATTTCCTTGAAGGAGCTGAGAGTTTTCAATGCCCACTGAAGTCAATAGGAAATAAATAATTTAAAGGCAGCTTTTTTAAAGGTATTTTGGAACCAACATAAATAGGCAATGAAGGTGTTTCCAGCACAGAGGTACTTCACTTCCATTTTCCAATATTTTTGGCTTGGCAACTGAACTGAAAAAAACAATTATTTACATAGCTCTGATCACAAGCACTGCTGGAACTCTTTCTGAGGTCCTTGGTTCTGTGCAAGCCATTGTTTTGGTTATTCAATCTGACCGTATGTAAATAATTAAATGCTAGATAATAAAGATGCCAAAGGGTGTATTATGAAAGGTCTCTGAGAAGTTCCCTGAGAGGGAATGGGCAAAGGAAGTTTTCAAGTTGCTCAGATTGATTTGGCAGGTACAAATTGATTTTAGGCTAAGCATCATAGGAACCTAGTTCTACATATGTAAATCTACATGGATTAATAATACTGTTTTTGAGCATCTTCAGGATGACAATAGTTAAGTACAGAAGTTCAAAAAACCCCTGTTGGAAGCATTTTAACTTGTACGTCTTTACTCAAAGTGTGATAAGTTAGAGCAGGAGCCAACTGAATAGATATTTGGTGTCATTTTGGCCTGCTCAGGCTGGCTACTGGGGGTGTTTCTACACACCTTCCAGATGGCTGTGGTGATTAGAAACAGTCAAAATAGATTCAACAAAGACAAGTCATGCCTGACAAACCTGATAGTGACTTTCTCGATATGGGGTGAGTAGGAAGTCCATATTGAAAGAAAGGGCAATACGGTGGATGGAAAAATGGCTGGTCATTGGGCTCAATGGGTAGTAATCAATGGCTTGATGTCTAGTTGGCAGCTAGTATCCAATGAGTGCCCCCAGGGTTGGTCCTGGGGATGGTTTTGTTCAATATTGTCATCAATGATTTGGAATATGGGATGGATTGGAAAATTTGAAAATGCAATTTTGCAATTTTGAAAATGACAACAAGTTGGGGGGGAGGGGTAGTAGATATGTTGGAGGGTAGGGCAAGGATTCAGGGAGACCTAGACGAATTGGAGAATTGGACCAAAAGCAATTTCAGGAGGTTCAATAAGGAGAAGCGCAAAGTCTTGCACTTAGGACAGAACAATCTCATGCACCAGTACAGTCTGGGGACTGAATAGCTAAGCAGCAGCTCTGCAGAAAAGTACCTGAGGGTTACAGTGGACAATAAGCTGAATATGAGCCAACAATGAGCCCTCGTTGCCAAGAAGGTTAACAGCATACTCAGCTGCATTAGTAGGAGCACTGCCAGGAAATCAAGGGAAGTGATTTTTTTCCCCTATATTTGGCACAGTGCCTATATTTGGCACTGATTTGGCATTGTAGAGTACTATCTTCATTTTTAGGCCTCCCACTCCAGAAAGGATGTGGACAAATTGGAGACAGTCCAGTGGAGGGCAACAAAAATGGCTAGAGGGCTGGAAAACATAACTTTTGGGGAGAGGCTGAGGGAATTGGGCTTATTAAATCTAGACAAGGGAAGACTAAGAGGGGTTTTAATAGCAGCGTTCAATTATGTGAAGGGTGCTTACAAAGAGGATGGAGCTACTCTGTTCTCAGCAGTGGTAGATGATAGAACAAGGGACAATATTCTCAAGTTGCAGCTATGGAAGTTTAGGTTAGATATTATGAAAAACTTTCTCACTCAGAGGGTACAAAACCACTGGAACAGGTTACCAAGACAGGCTGTGGAATCTCCACTATCAGAGGTTTTATGATCAGGGTATACAAAACCCTGGTTGGGATGATCTAGTTGAGGATGATCCTGTTGTGAGCAGGGGGTTGGACTAGATGATCTCCTGAGTTCCCATCCAACCCTAATTTTCTATGAATCTATGATACTAAACCAAAATATAGTGGAACTGTCTCCTTATGGCTCCATCAGGTGAGCCTAGGTGAATCTCAAGGAAAAATGGGCATTTTCACCATTCACTCTAGGCCTCTACATATCACTACAGATCATTCAAAAGGGAAGTAGGGAGTTATTACCTGTGGAACAAAGATTGCAGAGCGAGAGGTGAAAGGTAAATAATAATGAGCTACAGAAGAAAGTCGGTGGTGTCCAACAAAATTAAGACATACTTTTCCCACATCTACCTTCCCAAAGTATAATTTAGGTTTCTTCTGGGGAGAAGGACTGTGGTATCAAAATGTTTTCTTAATTCTATCCTGTGAAAAGTATTCTCTCTTGCTCGTGCAATGTTTCTGTTCTTTATCATTTTTCTGTGGGAGTTCATTTTGGAGTGGAGTGGCTGTTTGGTTTCAGCCACATAGTTTCTATTAGGACATGCATTACATTAAGTGAGATATATCTGATTTTATGATAGGCAGATGGAAAATCCATGCATTCTGGAGGTTTTGTTGTGGGGAATGATTGTGGTGGTGGTAGAGATCTCAGGTTTCACATTTGTTGTTTTTGATGAAGTCTGGAGTTTTTTGGTGTTTGCAGAGAATTTCCTTCTGATTATGAATTTGGCAAATTAACCATTTGTTTGAAAAACAGGGAGACTTTTGGGGGTAGTAGAATGTGTCTTTCAAGATATGAACTTTTTCAAGAATAGGTTGTAACTGCTTATTGACCTTTCTTTACAGGGACCAGTGTGACAAGAAAGGGTATGCAGTTATGTGAGGTAGTTGAGTCGTTCTCTCATATATGCTGTCTATTTCTCTAGTGGCAAGCCCCCAGTGCTGGTACTGGGGTTGGTTTTGTTTAATATCTTCATCAGTGATGGAGTGCCCCCGCAAACGTCTGCAGATGTCATCAAGCTGGATGGAGTAGTTAGTGAATTCACCATTCTAAAAGCTGCCTTTACTAAACATGGGTAAGTTGTAGCTGGCAGCTGCACCATTATTCAAGACCTTAGCTATAGATTAAATCTTGCCTGTTATGTTTGGGATGATTACTAATTTTTTAAAAAGCAAAATGGTTTGTAGATATTTTGTATTTAGTTGTAAGCTGTCATTCTAGATGTTGTTCATGATTTCTAAAAAGCTGGTGCAGTAAGCCTATTTCAAAGACAGCTTGATGGTAGGGTGCTTAATATTTTGTTTTAGAGTCATGGCCATAACTACTACATGGTTTTTTTTCTTTTGTGGCTTATCTGCTATTGTGAAATCCCTGCTGTGAAAACTTGATCTTTTATAAACAATGAAAATTATAGGAAACTATTCTATTTCAGGAAATAAAGGTAAAATAAAGTTAAAGTCTTAGGTTGTAATTTATGTGTTTAGTACCCGTTATTAAAATAGATACACTCCAGTCTGTAAGGTGAAAAGCAAACACTCCCTGATTCAAATACAGGATACTACCCACAAACAAGTTTGTTATATATGAGGTGAAGTGAATTTCAGCTGTGTGTCTCAGAGCCTTATGTCTTCTCTCTATGCCTTGGGCTATAAACTGTTTTAGAAAGGAATTTTCTTAGTTTTCTATCTTGTACAGACCTTAACACATTGTCAATCACTAAAAAATAAGAATAATATACTTATGAAAGACTAATATGAAGAAAATCATGTTTTTAAATCTCCTGTGCATTGAGCATAGTCTCCAAAATTAAAGCTTCTGACATGTTCCTTTTAAAGGTGTGATGAGATCTAATCCAGGAACTCAGCAACTGTGCCTCCTGCCATGCCATGCATGCATGGCAAGATATTTGATTTTGGGTTCTGGAGATCAGATATCAATCATACCCTACTTGCTAGTATAATCTGGGGCTTCCACTGCCCTGGCAAGTTAAAAGTTGGCTGCCTGACTGTCCATTTGCTTTGGGGACTGCACCAGTGCAGGTTTGAGTCCCGGTGTGTCCCAAGCTGGCTTATGATTAGCTGAATGTCACCTGGATTGAAGCCATACTAGACTAAAACTTGCCCTGGTGCAGTCTCAGGAACCAGTCAGCTGATTGTTGCTGGATCAGTACCATATCAGGGTTTGAACAGATCTAGGTACAGTCCTCAGGACCGGTCATTAATCAGCAGATGATCAACCAGCAGGTAGAGCACTGGTGTTGGTTGGAGACTTTGGTGCAGTCCTTACTCTGCCAGACATTCAATTTAGGGTGTGATGAAAACCAGCCATAAAAATGATACATTTTTGTGTCATATTTTTGTGGCTGATTTCCCTTCTTGTGGTGCCATTAATTTCCTGAATGTGTGGTTGGATTACTATTTAGGATGTGATTAGCAGATGAATTGGGCATTAAACGTACCTGCCAGAGATCTAAGAAACCTTGCATGCATCGAACTGACATATAATATGTAAAGGAAAATGCTAAATGAAGACTGAGAAATAAAATGATTGCTCTCTGTAAATCAATATGGAAGTGTAACAGAGAGCCACAAGGCTCCCCCTAAGGAGGAAAGAGCAGCAGGAGGAGATGATAATTACAAAGTAAATGGTCAGCCAGAGGGAAAAACATAGGTTGGAGGGCATATTGCAGAATGGGTTACCTTACAATGGTAAGGTATTGCAGAATGGGTCCAGCAGGGGAGACAAGACACTTCTGTAGCAGCTAGGCAGAAAACCTAATCAGAAAGCACCTTGGTGAGCTGGGGAGGTCACCTGACTGGAAAAGGGAAGGGCCTGAAGGGTATGGGCCCAAGGCTGAGGCAAAGCAGTTAGTCTGACCCTGTTGGCTAGAGGAGAAAGAGGTCCAAAGATGAGAGGCTGTGGAGGACTGATGGGTTGTCTGTGGAGCTGATAAATGCGGGGCCCCTAAGGCTTAGATGGCTCACAGGAATATAGGAACAGAGTGGGGAAGTTTGTGTTGCAGCTGGTAGGCTTACAATTTTGTTTATAAGTTAAACCAGTGGTTTGGGTGAAATAGGGGTGGTTCGGAGGTCTCCTTAGTGCCCAAGGGGCATGTGACCATCTTGAGTCCTGCCTAGGAGTTAGACTTAAGGCATAGACAGGGGCCGTGGAACCCAGCATTGCCTGAGAATGGTAGAAACAGGGCCAGAGAGTCCACAGCTCAGAAAGGAGAAGAGCTTGGAGTTGGGGGGGGGGGGGGGGGGGGGGGGGGGGCTCACAGCTCAGTAGGGGCAGAGCTAAGAGCCTAAGAGGGGCAGCTATAAGGCTAGAGAGCCCAGAGAGGGGCAGAGCTTGGTACAAAGGGACCCAGAGTCTGGGAGGGGCAGAGATAAGAGCCCAAGAGATTGAAACAAGAGCTGGAGCTGGAGCTGGAGCTGGAGCTGGAGCTGGAGCAGCCAGGCCTGGTAAAGTAGTTCTAGGTCAGAGGGACCAGCCAAAACAATGGTGTGGAAGCTGGGCAGCCTGAGGCCCCAACAAGGATGGGGTGCTGATGTAAGGCAAGGTGCCCACTTAAGTGATGACTGGAAACACCTGTGAGGTATGGGCATGGCTGTAGAAGGGGTTAGGAGACCATGATTAGCCCCTAAGGCAATAGGAGTCCTGGGGTGACACATATAGACTGAGCTGGCTTATTAAGTGTAAAGACTGGAGTGAGTCCCGCAGGGTCTGAGGAGATCTGCTGTAAGTAGACCAACATGAAGTTTATTCTCAGGCCCTGGGGCAGCCTCCCTTTCCAAACTTTGCTAAGAACATCAAGGCATGGCAGGAAAGTGAAGAAAGAGGGTACCTAGAGCCAGAGCAGAACAGGAGAAGAAAGTGACCACCGGGGGGGGGCGGGGGGCAGTGGCCTCCCCTGGGACACCTCTCCTGTTACAGAAAGGTAAACACTAGGAAGGGTGAAGAACCATTTAAGCTAATGAGTATAGATGGAAAAAACAACAAATGCATCTAAACTGGCCATGAATACGTTTAGTCTGTTCTCTTCTAATTTCAAACTGTCAGTTCTTCTTAAGACTGGATACAGGAGTAGCTTAGCAGACATCCAGTATGACATTTAAAGAACAGAGACCTGTTCAGTGCTAGCTACCATTGCTTTACCAGGAAGGTCTGTAATATAAATTCTTTTTGACTCACTGAAGAAATCCCTTTGACAATTTATTGCCTGTGATGCCAGTTAACCTAAGCCTGGGCCTATTGTTTCTTTGTTTCCCTTTGCGTGTGTGTGTGAGAGTTTTTTTTTTTTTTAATTTGGCAGATGACACACTGTTACTTAAAATAGCCAATAACTCAAATTAAGAGCGAGACTTTAAAAAGGGGGATAAGGCACAATGCTGTGTTGATTGATTACATGAAGAAGAAACATAAACTTGGACACACTCATCATACAAACAGACATATACAAGCAGACATAGAGAGACATAAAGACAAAACTACTCGAGTAAGATGTTATAGTTACCAGCAGATGTTACTCAATATTAGCACTGGATGACCAGGCCAGGCTTATTGAGGATATGAGTGGGTGTATACAGGCTTGCATGCCAGTAGTCCATGAGGTTACAGAGAGTGGATTCCCCATCTTGGCTTGTATGTATCTCACTCTTATAGGTATGTCAAGTCTTTGTTCAGCGCTAGGGTTTTTCCATGTTCAGTCTTTAATTGGAGGTTATTGTTTCTGGTTATCTCAACTTGAGGTCATGCTAGTGTATCTCCAATGAGGTCATTCCAGTAAAGTTGGTTATCTCAGAGTTGATATTTCAGTCTTGATCTTTGCCTTGAAGCATTATATCTTTGAAGCATTGTAGTTGGTATCTCTGCTTTGAACTATTTATGTAGTTCAAATTATAGGATATACAAAATTTCTTCTTCTTTGCACCTGATCACAGAGGAGTTCTTCAGCCATCTATTAATTAGTTTAATTAGTTTACTGTCTGGTAACTTATACATTGGTGCCTTGTTGCTTACACGTCAATTAAATCTTCATCTGTTTTCATGCAAATAGTTACCATTCTTTCACCATTCACTCTCTCACACAGACACTCGCATACACAGGGCATACGAAGTTCATATACTCATGTCAAGCAGGGACTGAGCACAAAATGGAGTTTTAGTTGTTCATAAAATCATACAAGTCAATACTATTATCATTTAAACATGATAACTAATATGCAAAAATTCATACTGCAACACCAGTATAGCACTTACAAACTGGTCAGCTTCTAATGCTTGTTAAAGTAAAAAAGGACTGGAGTTGAACTGAAAGAAGCATTTTTTCCCCTCTGGTAAGGACCTTTGCAATTCCCTTTACTGGAAGCAGCACCCTGATTGATAGCAGATATGTAAATATAAATGTTCTACTTCATTGAAAGACGTAAGTGAAAAAAGAAAGGAAATGATCTGTATATTTCAGGAGAAAAGACAACTGCTTTTATATCCTTTTGGTATGCAGTGACCTCAAGACAGATATGGGTAGCAGGAGAATCACCTAGCTTGTTTGATATACATATGGTTAATAACCCATAGACAGATGTAGATATCAAGAGGATCCTGTGCTATCATATATCTTCTGGCACAAATGGCACATAAACAAATAGCTGCAATTAACATAGGATTTTTCACTGAATATGTGCCAAAGACAACTTGGCATGAATTATATTTGTGTGGAGTGGGAACCATTTGTTTTCTTCTAAGTCCAAATCCTCTTAACGCTAGGATGGATTCTATGTTGGCACCCAAATAAAGTACTGATTGAGATTAGACTTTGGAATTAAAAGTAATGGCAAATGCGTGAAACATCTTAAGGCAAAACAGTGACAGTACAAACTGAATTTTTGTAGTATTTCCAGAAAAGTGGGGTTTTATAGAGAAATAAACAACTTGACAAGATAGAGAAATGTGAGCTACTACTGGCACAGGTAAAGTAGATGTGAAAGCAAATAAAAAGTCCTTCCATAATTAACGAAACATTTCCAGAGAAGACAGAAACAGTCTGAACACCACAGAAACTACCTGTGTGCTTCTGCAAAGTATTGCTAGACTTAGGTTATTATTCATTAACCTAATGAAAAGGGTTATTAACCATTTGTTTTGAATGACAGTCTTTTCAAATGTGTAAATCAACTTCAAAAGCTTTCAAGGGGAATATAAGGCAATTCTTTTATCTACTAAATAGGACCAAACAGGACACAGAGGAAGCAATATTCTAAGACTACATGATTTCCAAAACACAAAAGTAATATTCTGTGGCAGAAATATCTTAAAAAATTATCTGATTTTTTTTTTTTTTTTTTTTTTTTGTATGAATAGTGCCTATATATTTTTCTCTAATGACCATACATTAAACATGTAAGGTAATGCTTCACCTTTCACCTTGCCTATCAGATATCTAGCTTTGGATAGATTCATTTTAAGCAGATCCTCCAGGTAGTATAGGAAAGGGAAGTCCAGTTCAGATAAGATGACCCTACATAAAAAGCTCTAGTGTTAATTTTTTTCTCTGATGGCTATGAAATACAGACTACACAGGTTAGTGAGAGGACTTGATGCTGTGTAGTGTTCCACAGGGAGACATCAGATTCTGTAAGCATACTGGAAAATATAGAAGATTTCCTCACTTCTTCAGTTCCTCAGGAAATAAGTTGGATGATTTCCAAATGTTCTTTCATGTATTTAAAACTATGTTGCAGTAGGCTGTTGTTTTGGCTCATTGATTCAGGATCAAGCAGCATTGTTGATTTAGTTCCTTTTGGAGAATCACCTGATTTGCAACTATGCAAAAGAAATGTGTACAGTTTATTAAACATAGAAGCAAGATGTTGGTTGATTTTAGCTAGAGTTTAAAAATTTAATTTTTAATACTATATAGCTGAACCAATAAATGTAAAATACTATACATTGATCTTTAGAGGGTAAAGTTCTTCACTGTAGCAGGAAGAAGTCTTCCTGAATCTATGATAATTCAAGTGGTAAGTTGTAACCAGGAGGCTTATGATTTGCTAATTATTCTTATGAAATAAAAACTAATATCTTAGCTATATTAGCATTATTACACAGAAAGGAGTTACTTAAGGCTCTCTCTGTAGTTTTTCTACAGAATTAAGTATGCCATGAAGATGTATGAGACTGACATATATTATTGCAAGCAATGAGGTTCTTGAAATTTGTTTAACATAACATACAGTACTTACTTGCTATTCTCTTTGAAGTTCTTTCATTGCATTAATCTGCCTTTTTGCATATTATTAATTTGATGTGCTTGAAAATTGGGTTCTTTCTTCAAACCCTTCTTTCTTTTTGTCTTTTAATTCCCCCACACCTTCAGTCAGTTAACTGTAAAGAAACATTCCCTACAAAATCAACCACACAAGCTCAGAAACAAAGACTTTCTACGCATCTCTTTTCTCATCTATTTTATACCCTTTTTAAATGGCCTTTTGTTGTTCTTTATTACTAATGAACAGAGTTGGACTGTAGAACCATTATTGATTTCTCTAAGTCCAAACAGAGGTATAAATCTCAGTCCTCCATAAAACGTGAGCACCCTCAGTATTAGTTTATTAGTATTCATGAGTGTGCTGTGTTCCAAGTTGTTCCAATTAGCATATAAAATAATATTAATAGAAAGCGGAATAGAAAGCTGGCTGCATGGGTTCAGTGGGAAGTGATCAATGGCTCAAGGTCTAGGTGGCAGCTGATATCAAGTGACGTGCCCCAGGGGTTGCTCCTGGGGCAGGTTTTGTTCAATATTTTCATTAATGATCTGAAAGATGGGATGGAGTGCACCCTCAGCACGCTTACATATGACACCAAGCTGCAGGGAGTAGTAGATATGTTGGAGGGTAGAGCTAGGATTCAGAGTGACCTAGATAAATTGAAGCATTGGGCCAAAAGAAATCTCATGAGGGTCAACAAAGAGAAGTGCAAAGTCCTATATTTAGGATAGAAGAATCCTATGCTGGGACAAACTGGCTAAGCAGCAGCCCTTCAGAAAAGGACATGGGTATTACAGTGCACAGTAAACTGAATGAGTCATGTGCCCTTGTTGCCAAGAAGGCTAATACTGGACTGTTTTAGTAGGAGTGTTGTCAGCAGATCGAGGCAGTAATTGTTCCTTTCTATTCTGCACTGGTGAGGCCATATCTGGAGTACTGTGTCCAGTTTAGGGCTCCCCACTACAGAAAGGATGTGGATAAGTTGGACAGAGCCCAGCAATGAAAATGGTTAGACTGGGGAACATTGCTTATGAGAAGAGGTTGAGGGAACTGGACTTACTTAGTTTACAGAAAAGAAAACTGAGGAAGGATTTGATAGCAGCCTTCAACTACCTGAAGAGGGGGTTCCAAAGGGGATGGAGCTAAACTGTTCTCTGTGCTGGCAGATGACAGAATAAGGAGCAATGTGCTCAAGCTACAGGAAGGGAAGTTTAGGAAGGATATTAGGAAAAATCTTCTCAATAGGTGATAAAGCACTGAAACGGGTTACCTAGAGAAGTGATAGAATCTCCATTCTTTGAGGTTTTTAAGGCCTGTCTTGACAAAGCCCTGGCTAGAATGATCTAGTTGGGGTGGTCCTGCTTTGAGTAGGGGATTGGACTGGATGACCTCTTGAGGTCCCTTCCAACCCTCCTTTTCTGTTGTTGAAGGCTATTTTCTATTGTACAATTTCTATTTGCTATTGTACAATTCTATTTTCCAATTTTACAATTTTCTATCAGTCAATTTTCTATTGTACAATTTTATGGTAAAGTTGAAGGGTGGCATGTTTCCCAACCCTCTAGCCATTTTTGTTGCCCTCCACTGGACTGTCTTCAATTTGTCCATATCCTTCCTGTGTGTGTGTGTGTGGTGGGGTGGGAGCGGGTAAAACCTGGACACAATACTGCAGATATGGCCTTACCAGTGCAAAAGAGGAGTAATCACTTCCCTTTAGCTGCTGGCAGTTTTCCTTCTAAGGCAGCCTGTTAGCCTTCTTCACAACAAAAGCACACGATTCAGGTCATTGTCTACTTTAACCCACAGCTCCTTTTCTGCAGAGCTGCTGCTTGGCCAGGCAGTCCCTAGCTTGTATCAATACATTGGAATGTTCTGTCCTAAATGCAGAACTTTGCACTGGTCCTCATTGAACCTCATGAAATTTATTTTGGTCCAGTCCTCCAATTTGTCTAGGTCTCTCTGAACCCTAGCCCTACCCTCCAATGTATCTACTACACCCCCCAGCTTTTTGTCATTTGCAAAATGCTTAGGGTTCAGTCATCCCATCTTCCAGGGTGTTGCTGAATCTATTGAACAAAATCAGCCCCAGAGATCACTCCACTTGGCTGCCTACTAGACATTGTAAAGTCAGTTCAGGATTGAAAACCTGCTACCACTATGACCATAAATGGTACAACATGTGCTGGTTAATGATGAGTGCTGGACAACAGTTAATTAACCTGGCAACCTCAGGAAGTGCCAGTGGCTTCAGGTGGATGAGTGCCTGAGGAGGTGTAGTGGAACCCTTGATGGAAGAAATGCCATTAAAAGGTGGATGAGCAAATCACTTCATGATTTTGCCAATGGCATCCACATAGGACAGACTGGGCTCTTCAGCCATGGCTGGCAACCATTCTAGTAGTGGAGCACCAAAAGGCAGGAAGATGGAAAACCTCCTCTGCACTGGAAATTCCTGCAGCATAGCTGGTTCCAAAAGTATAGACTTCCACCCTCCCTTTGGAACAAACCAGTGTGTCTGAGGGCGACACTGACAACTGAGCAAAGCAGCATCTCAGTGTCATCTGCCTAGGCTATTGCAGCAACACCATATTGCTGCATCCTTGCTGGCACTATGGACACAACATAGAAGGTGGCAGTTACGGGTTATAAGTCCTCACTTGAATTGCATAGAGGAGGGTTCCATGGGTTGCCTTCAATGACAGGAGGAATCATAGCATTCCATTGGTCAGCTACTGCCCACCTAAATGCTGGGCAGCCTCTAGACAGTTAAGTGCTGACCTGCCATAGTCTCTCTGCCTCATTGGGTGCATGAGGCAGACCGACCAAATGCTGAAAAACAGATGGGAACCTTGCACCTGGCAAAAACAAGAAACAAAGAATTTTCCAGCTTGGAAGCTGAAAGGTCAGAACCATGTGTTTTGGCTTGACAGACTATGACAACCTACAGTACATGAGCAGCATATGGAAGTCAGTCTTAATTGCCCATGAGCCATGCAAACTCAATGTCAACATTGCAATGCTTCAGGAAACAAGGCTTGCAGATGCCGGTTCTATCCAAGAGGTCAATTACACTTTTTTTTTTTTTAGCAAGGTAAAAGCACTGAAAAAAATTGTGTGCACGGCATTAATTTCACTGTGACCAGCAAGGTGGTTAAACTTATAGAAATATCCATTGGGAAGTTGGAGAGCATCATCTCACTTAGACTTCAAACAACCATTGGCTTTGCAAACATCATCAGTGTCTACATATCAGCACTCAACTCCAGCCCTGAGAAGATGGATAACTTTTATGACACTGCACCAAGTTGTCAAAGTGACTATTGCTTCTCAGAGACATCAGTGCAGGAGTCAGTGCAGACAACAACTAATGGCCAGATTACCTATGGCATTTTGGCATTAGCAAGATTAATGAAAATGGCCAACAACTTCTTTAATTCTGCACTCAAAACCAATTGTGCATTACCAATTCATAGCTCACTTGAAAAAATCACCACAAGTGTCATGGCAAAATCCACAATCTTGTCACTGGCATCAACTAGACTTTGTTAATGTCAGAAGGAAAGGTCTACCTTCAGTGCAGAGGAACTGCACATTCAAGTGCTTATTGTGACACTGACTACTCCCTGATTATTAGCAAAGTGAAGATTATAGCCAAGAAACTACGTAGAGCAAAACCTAGGAGCAAGCCCAAGATCAGTACCACTAATACCAAGAACCAGAGTTTGTGAAGGCTTTTTGAACTAAGCATGTTTGGGAAGTATCTGCCAGAGAAGACAGAAGAAATTTGGGATGGTTTAAGAACTGCAATCTACAAAACAGCTAAAGTTACATTTGGGGAAAAGAAACCATCCAATAAGGACTGGTTCAAAGAAAATGAAGAAGAACTATTACCTCTCATCAATATCAAGAACACAGTCTATCTGGAACACAACAAGAAGCCAACAGAGGTCACCAAAGTGAGACTCTGACAGGCAAAAAAGGAGGTACAGAGAGCAGCCAGATGCTGTACAAATCAGTACCAGATTAAGCTTTGTGACTGATGAACACAAACAAACAGCCTTAGACAGAGGAAACCTAAAAGTCATGTACAATGGTCTGAAGAAACCACTAGGTCCTACTGTCAACAAGAATGCCCCTCCTCAAGTTATACAGTGGTGAAGCCATTACAGATAGAAGCAAGCAGATGTCCCACTGCGTTGAACACAACTCAGAGCTATACTCACAAGAAAGAAACATCACCAGAGAATCATAGATACTAGGTTTGGAAGGGACCTCAACAGATCACCAAGTCCAACCCCTTGTCTAGGCAGGAAAGAGTGCTGGGGTCACCCCAGCCAGATGCCTATCCAGTTTTCTCTAAAGACCCCCAAGGTAGGGGAGATCACCTCCTTTGCAAGCCCATTTCAGATTTTGACCACCCTTAGCATGAAGAAGTTTTTCCTGATATCTTGCCTAAATATCCTCTCTGTCAGTTTGTGACCATTGTTCCTTGTTACCCCAAGAGGTGCCCCGGTGAAAAGAGCATCTTTGATCTCTTGCTGCGTTACCTTAATGAATTTGTAGGTGGCCACAAGATCACCTCTCAGCCTTCTTTTGCGGAGGCTGAAGAGGTCCAGGTCCTTGAGTCTCTCCTCATAGGGCTTGTCCTGTAAGCCCCTAACCATATGATTGGCCCTCCTCTGGACCCTCTCAAGTCTATAAACATCCTTCTTGAAGTATGGTGTGCAAAACTGGACATAGTACTACAACTGTGGTCTGACCAATGCAACATAGAAAGGAAGTATTACCTCCTTGGATCTATTTGTCATGCATCTGCTGATGCATGATAAAGTGCGGTTACCTTTGCTGAATCACTGGACCAAATACCAACTCTACAGGTCATGCTAGAGTTAGATGTGGAGCCCACAATAGAACTAAGCAAGGCCATTGATTCATTATCAAGTGACAAGGCTCCTGGAAAAGATGACATCCCAGCGGAAATTCTCAACTTCAGGAAAGAGGATACCATATCTTCATCAGCTGCTACTCAAGTACTGGAAAGAGGATGAGGTATCACAAGATATGTATGATGCAGACATCATAACTGTATAAAAATAAAGGAGATATGGGTGACTGCAACAACTACAGAGGCATCTTACAACTAAGCATAGCAGGAAAAGGTTGTGCAGGAGTCATCTTGGTGCACCTAAAATAGCTGGCTAGTCATGTCTACCCTGAATCTCAGTGTGGATTCAGGGCTGAAAGATCAACCATAGACATGGAAGGTGTCTATGGAAATAATAGGACATGTACCCCTACATCATGTCCCATGCTTTGCAGATGGCATTGCTAAATGGCTCCAGTCCCACAATGGGCTTCACTCAATGCCCACCTGATGTTCAGACCCCACATGGATCCCTCCTCTTCAGGCAGTCTAATCTCCACACTCATTCTGGGCTACAAAATTCCCTAAGCCCTTTTCCCTCTCGGCAGTGGCCCCCTCTGGGACCTTTGGCCACATAGGTCCTGGTCTCACCTCTAGGCCAGTCGGAACTCCAGAGGGCCATCCCTTGTGGTGGGTTCTCTGGCCTTTTGACCTGTCTGGTCCTGGCCCCAGCATGGACAAGTCAAGGTTACTCCAGGTAGCTTATTGAACTGTTCACCCTCACTCTCCTATATGGGTCTGCCTTCTTGGGCCCTTCTAAACACAGTCCACTTGATCACTAATGCTGGCCTATGGGCAGGCCTTCAGGTCTGCCCATGAATACCCTACTCTACCCAGCCTATACACTTGATTGCTCTACTTAGGTCCGTCTATGCATAGTCCTTCAGGCCTGCCCATGTGGACCCAACTTTACACAGCCCATGCACAGTCCTTTGGTCCCCTCATGTGGACCCTACTTTATGCAGGCTACTGTTTTCTCACCTGCCCCACCTCACTGGGGCCACTATTGTGCCCTCTCACTGTTGCTGTCAGGCCTTACACCCCTTGGGTCTTAGGTCTGATGATATGCCTGAACCTCTTGCCTGTCCCTTCTATGGGGTAACCCACCAGGTCATGGGGGTAAGTTTCATAGTTTGTAGGTTCATAAGGTACTTGAGCAGATCATCAAGTCCAACCCCCTGCTTTGGCAGAAAAAAGTACTGGGGTCAAACGACCCCAGCAAGGTGTTCATCTAGCCTTATCTTAAAGACCCCCAGGGTAGGAGCCAGCACCACTTTGCTTGGAAGCTGGTTCCAGATCCTAGCCACCCTGACAGTGAAGTAGTGCCTCCTGATGTCTAGTCTAAATCTACCCTCTGCCAGCTTGTGACTGTTATTTCTAGTCACACCTGGTAGTGCTCGGGGGAACAGGGACTCCCCCAGTGCCTGCTGGTCCCCTCTGACTAGCTTGTAACAGGCCACTAGATCCACCTCAGCCTTCTCTTGTGGAGGCTGAACAGGTTCAGGTCCCATAGCTTCTCCTCGTAGGGCCTGCCCTGCTGCCCCCTGATCATGTGAGTGGCCCTCCTCTGGACCCTCTCCATTTTGTCTATATCCCTCTTGAAGTGCAGCACACAGAACTGGGTGCAGTACTCCAACTGCGGCCTGACCAGTGTCGCATAGAGGGGGAGGATCACCTTCTTGGACCTGCTCAAGATGCATCTGTGGATGCATGACAAAGTACGGTCGGCCTTCATGACCACGTCCCCACACTGCCGGCCCATGTTCATCTTGACATCAATGATGACTCCAAGATCCTTTTCTGCCTCTGCACTGATGAGAAGGGAGTTCCTCAGCCTATAGGTATGCTTCTGGTTCTTCCTCCCCAGGTGCATCACCTTGCACTTGTCAGTGTGGAAACCCATCCTGTTCTCATCTGCCCACCCCTGTAACCTGTCTAGGTCCAGTTCCAGCCTATTCCTCCCATCTAGCATGCCCATATCCCCCCACATCTTAGTGTCATCAGCAAATTTGAACGGGGTGCTTTTTACCCCCTTGTCCAAGTCACTGATAAAGATGTTGAACAGTGCAGACCCGAGGACAGAGCCCTGCAGAACCCCACTGCCTACCTCCCTTCAGGTCGAAAATGACCCGTCTACCACCACTCTCTGGGTGTGGCTGTCCAGCCAGTTAGTGGCCCATTTGACTGTGTAGGTGTCAAAACCACAGTCTCCTCATTTTTTAATGAGAATGGGGTGAAAGACAGTGTCAAAGGCCTTCCGAAAGTCCAGAAAGACTATGTCCCCGTGTCTAAGGATTTTGTGAACTGGTCATAGAAGGCCACCAGGTTGGTCTGACAGGACCTGCCGCTAATGAACCCGTGTTGGTTGCCTCTAAGCATAAGCTCCCCTGCTGGCCCCTCATGGATATGTGCCAAGATAATTGTCTCAAAAAGCTTACCCAGGATTGAGGTAAGACTAACTAGCCTATAGTTTCCTGGGTCCTCCTTCCTCCCTTTTTTGAAGATGGGAACCATGTTGGCCCTCTTCCAGTCCTCTGGCATCACACCAGAGCACCAGGAGCATAAAGCCATGCCAGGGGTCCCACAATGACCTCTAGCACCGCTGAGACATCCTCTAGTTCCATCCTCTTTGTATGCACCCTTCAGATAATTGAAGGCTGGTATTCAATCCCCCCTCAGTCTTCTCCTTTAGGATAATCTTTTTAATTTATGAACTGATTGAATGCTCCCATGAAATTTTGGTGATCTCCCTTCACTTGCCTTGACTTGCCCACTTTCCTTGCAGCTTTAGGCCCAAGAAGTTAGAAAAGAGCCAAAAACTGTGCAAGGACAGCCTTGAACCTTTGTCAATAAAGGCAGAAGCTTAAAGCTTTGAAAAATCCTACTGCTTCTCTGCATGTAGATGAGAGAGAGAGAAAAAAACACTAAATAAAGAATTGGGGAAGATACTCATATAAAAAACCTCACAGATTTTAGCCTTATGCAGAATCAGCCCCCATAAATTAAATTAGGGCCCTATAATTATTAGGTTCTCTTTCTGTATGTTACAGCATAAACCAAGATATTCCCTGTAGTATCATTCCAAGTTATCTGTCATATTGCCAAATATCCTTTCCTCTTTATTTTTTTCTAGCACAAGATCTTTTTTTTTCTCTAGCTGAAACACAATATGTACCATTCCTAGGGGACCAACAATACCATCTCATAGACTAGTTTGCAAACAGACTAGTCTACCTACTCCCAGATTGCCCCCTAAATTTGAATTTTCTCCATGGACATCAGTGAGGTTTGGATCATCCTCTTCCTAAACAGGCGCCATCCCATTCATCTTGCACTGCCATTATCTCTTTGAATGTCCATGATTTTCTTTCCATCTTGTAATTTAAAAGGGAAAAAAAACAACAAATAAGTTGCATCAAGGATCAGGTGAAGGAATGGCATTTGACAGAGTAGTATAATCTTGTTACTTTATGGAAAACAGTAAAATAGCAAAACAGTGTCTGAACCACAGCTGCTTTAGTAAGTCATTCCTGATTGCATCCACAGGAAGCGAAGCAGAAAGCAGCCACTCTGCCAGTCTCTAGTTTCAAATGTTCTTTATTACTGTACTTAGAATTTTACAGTAACAGCCAAAAATTGCCAAATCCTCTGGAAAGTCTCTCACCCCAGCTGTTTCTATGAGAAAGAAACTTCAGGCTTCAGAGTAGTCATCAGGATTTGATATTCTATTTGCATAATTTGAACTCATGCCAGAAATATTAGGAAATGCACTTTAGAAAGGTATCCAAAGCAATGTTTAGTGAATAGTGTGAAAAAGGCAAAATAGAGGAGTCTTTTTACTGAACATCAGTTTTACTCCAAGTGCAGTGAGTCATTTGAACCCAACTGCAGATCTTGTGGTGAACTGCATGCCAAAAAAGAAGATGCTAATTTTAAAAAGTTCTTAAAATTTGCTTCTCTTGTCACAGCAATACTGTAGTATGCCAGAAACCAGAAAATGAGCCAATGACAGTGTCTGTGTTAGTGATCAAGGCAAGCTTGGTGCCTGTTCTATCCAAGAAACAAATTGCCTGACATTGGACCAGGCCAAGACAAGGCCTTTCCAACATCTCTGCACCAGCCTTCTGAATACAACTGACTTACTAGGAAATGTTCCTTTCTTACTCTCATGTGTGGAGCAAATTAGAAGTCCTCCATGGGCACTGAGCAGTCCTGGTAAGAGCAAGTGCCTTGAAATCACAGCTCCATCTACTTATGTATCCATGTAAATTACACAGCCCAACCCAAAGAAAAAGATTAGAACATGTTTTTGTCCATTTATTGATTTAGGGACAAAACTCTGGCTTCCAGAACTAAATGGTTTGGCATATAGCTAATCAAAGAGTGTTGAGGGGAACAGACATTTCCTCCCCATGCACATTCTACCTCAGCTGGGGGCACCCACACAACTAATTTGTGGCTACAGCTGTAGCTGCAGAATACCATTGCACACAAAGCTCTGTCTATCTCCTAATTGGTGGGCAGAGAGAAGAAAGATTTCTAGTAAATAAACTTATAGTAAGGAATAACTGTACTGCCCACCCCAGTCTTTTAAAGGTCATGAGTCAGGCTCAAAAAAAAATGAGTTTTTGGCTTAAGAAGAAAACCCCAAGCCTTTAAATCCAGGATCTCCTTTTATTTGTCTTTTAGTTTCTAAGGCATATACACAAGCCATATTTTCAAATGTTTCTCTTCAATTCTCTTGTAAATACATCTCTAGTACCTGGGGTTTTGACTAAGCTACCCAGGCTTCTTACAGACATTACACTGGGAATCTTGGGAGCTTAGATCAGGTTAAAAATGACTCTCCAGTCTTACATACTGATTAGATAGGTGCTTGGAACCTGATTTAAGGTAAGTTAGGGTAGGCGGGGAGGACAGACAGGATGGGGGGAGGGGGCTATAGGGTCCATGGGGAGAGGTTGGAGGATTGAGGGACTATTGGGGTCCACAGAGGGGCTTGGAGGGCTTAGGGGTGCGTTGGCAGTATCATAGAGGCCCTATGATCCTGCAAATCCTTTCAGACTCCTTGCAGATCTGCTTATGCCACTGACCACTCCCTGTCCATGATCCTAGAAACTGCTCATGGCACTGGTTTTGCTAGTGTTCATCAGGAGCTCAATCAAAGTAAATTGGGGTAGGAAGAGGGATAGGTGGATCCGGGGGCCTGGCAAATTTACAGAGGGTGTTTGGCATGTTTGGCGGGCTAGCAGCTCTGCTGCAGGGGAGGGTTCATGGAGTCTGGGGTGGCTAGTGGGATCAGGGGGACCCTTCCCACCCCCAGATAAATAGCACCCCTGGTTAACCAACCTTCCCAAACCACTCCCTCACATCCCTGCCCCCCTGATTAACTTCAATCAGCTCTCTGCTCCTGGGAGGTTGGCA
Organism: Crocodylus porosus; assembly: GCF_001723895.1. Classification (NCBI taxonomy): domain Eukaryota; kingdom Metazoa; phylum Chordata; order Crocodylia; family Crocodylidae; genus Crocodylus; species Crocodylus porosus. Next base: position 69,443,977 of record NW_017728931.1, on the reverse strand, counting down.
GGCCTAGGGGGCTGGCTGGTCTGTTGGGGTTGGGTTGTCTGTTTGGGGGTGAGAGGCAAGGAGGGCTAAAAATAGCTCAGTAGTTAGAAAAAATACAGCTTTAGGGCTGGGGCAAGTGGCTGCACTTTCCCAGCCCTGGGACTATACTTGGAATGGGGACAGAAGTTCAGTTAAATCCATTTAGCCATGCCTGATATAACTTAGTGCATCTCTCTGGTATAGTTAAATTAACTTGGTTCAGCCATTTTTTTAATGCTAACCCTTCTGGAACTTCTGTACAGTTTGCAATGAGATTGATCTAACTAGACATCTAATTGAAAGGCCCACATGTGTGTGAGTTATCTTAGACCAGGTGGTCATTTTTACCATGATCTAACCTCTCTTTAACCTTCCTGAATGTTTGTATCCACACCCAGTGTCACAACGCTCACATTAAAATCACGAGATCTGGTAACACTATTCAAGTAGTACCATACTTGCCTGGATCCAAGTTGACTTAAATTAAAATGACCCTCTCAAAAATTAGATACTAGACATAGAATAAATATAAATTTCACCCCCCATGGCTGCCCACACAACAGTAGTTGCAGTGAAAGCAGCTCCAGAGCCTGGGTCCCCTCTATTGCTCTCATCACTGCATGGCCCGGTGGGGGCCAGGGGTATCATGTGCTCTGTGCTCCATGCCTAGGGCTAGACTGGGTACCCAGTCACAACTGGAGTGGTGATGAGAAGGTAAGAGATGGCTGTAGTGGACAGGGTAGTGGGGGGTGCCAAATGTGGTGGGGAAGGAACAGAGGCTGGGGGAAGGGAAGGGGGTGGGGTGCCAGTGGCTGTGGCTCCAACTCTGACCACAGGCTCCAGGTTGGAGTCAGTGTTGCAACCATCCCCCTTCCCTCCATTTGTACTAGAATTTAAGACAAGGTCTTCCTCCTCCCCCACCTTATTGAATGGATGGGGCATGTAAAAATCTCATCTTGGATTTGAGGAAATAAGACAAATAGGACTTGTAATGATCCTTTGTATGGGGATACATTTCTCTTTCTTACATTGTGAGGGCGAGGCGGCTAGGGACGGCCGTGAGCTCCCTAGCGCCGCCTACCGTCACGTTAGGGTGACGTAGCACCCTCAGAATCTCGCCCGCCACGAC